>NW_027224280.1:772451-1085443 GCF_023699985.2 Odocoileus virginianus
TACAAAGCTTACCTTTTCTCTTCAAGGATGTTAAAGATCCTCTGGGTTTGGCCTGGCAGTCGAATGCTTTAAAACATGGCTCAGATGGTAACAAAAGTTGTAAGATGGTGACTAGCGTGAAAATGACCATGTGGAAGGTTGTCACAATCAATATATAGCAGGGAATGGTTAGCCGACCAAAGCCTCTCAGATGACACCTTGTGTTCCGGTCCTAGGACACATCAGTCTGCCTTGGGACAGTCAGCATGGCAGCAGGAATGGAGCCACTTCTAGTGCTTTTGTGGAACCTTCAACACAAAGTGGTGGTTTAGTCGCTAAGTCATGTCCTACTCTTGCGACCTCGTGGACTGCAGCATGCCAGGCTCCTCTGTCCATGGGATTTTCCAGGCAAGAATAGTGGAGTGGGTTGCCATTTCCTTCTCTATCAACGCAAGGAGAAAAAGCCTTTGTTAAAATCTTTTAGTGGGGAAGAACTGGTGCTGTATAAACCTTCATTCCCCCCAGACCTGGAAAAGTAGAGACCCTGAGTTGCATGTCTCAGGGGTGTGGAGGGAGGGGAAAGAGAGAGTAAAGAGAGGATTAAAACGGAGGTGGGGGGTCCTGAGATCCAGCCATGAAGCTATTACTTCCTTTCTGCTACTCCAGCTATTGCCCCTCTGATTCACATTGCAATGCCTCTGGCAGGTGAGTGTCCCTCCTTGAAAGATAGCCTTGGTCATGAGCTACCTCGTGGACCTAAACTCAGGCTGCTCATCTATCGAGGGAGGATAACCCACTGCCATGAGGGGTGAAGGAGTGGATCCCATTAGATGGGGCAGGGAGAAACAGAGACCTAGGCCACTGCTAGGTGATCTCACCTGGGGTCAAGGTGGAGAGATCATTGCCAACAAAGGCAGCAGTGGCTGCAGAGAGGCCTGAGGGCAATCAGTGCCTTCCTGTGAGTGTGCAGCGGTAGATACAAACCATGTCAGCAGTGAGAGCACACTTCTCCATTCCTCCCCCTGTTCCTACCTGCTTCTCCCATTTTGCCTCCCTCCCTCCCTTCTTTGTGTTTTCTCCTTTAACGCAGTAAAATAAAAGAAAGATCAGAGTGCTTTTCAGGTGGTAAGGGACAGTCTCACTTGGGGGAACGTTTATTTCAGCCATTTGTGTCGATCTGTCTGTGTGCCTGCGGGTATTGGCTCAGGATGTAAGATGCAGTTCTTCGTGAGGGTTGTGGGCACAGTGAGAAGACACTGCTTTGTGTGGCTTTCCCCGAGGAAGTGACATTTTAGCTGAATACGAAGCTGTTAATACCAGGAAATGGGCATGCAGAAGAGGAAGAGGGAGCTTGGCAGTGCCAGGGTGTGGCTGTGCCCACCCAGTTCCCAGACACTTGGCTCCTCGGCTGCACCCCACCACCCATGCCCAGGCCTCAGGACTGCAGCTAACCGTGCTGCTGAGAATTCAGTCCGTTTCTGTTGCTTGCTTCCAGGCCAGGCTTGGCACTGGGCAGGGGCCAAACCAGTGCCAGCCTCAGACGTTGGTTGGCTCGTCTTGGGGTTCGGTCCCTGCCCCTGTGCAGATTTTCAGGTGGGAGGCGCTCAGTGCATACCTGCTAGGGCCTGTTGGACTTCCCCCTCTAAGGTAGAATCCAACTTGCCCGACCAGCCCCAGGCTTGGAGTAAAGGGGTGGGGGGGGCGCAAGACTGGACGGCTCCCTGGAGGAGGTGGCCTTCGCTGCTGGGCTGAGACGTGGGCTCTGCAGACCCTCCGGGCCACCCCTCCCCGTCAGCAGAGGGTGAGCTCATCTCATCGGGGGTGGGGGGGCGTCGCCGGCTCCCCAGGCGCCTGAGCTCACGGCGCGCCCCCGCGGGCCCCCCCCCCCACCCCACCCCCTCCCCCCCGCTCCTGGGTGATTTTACCAATTAAGGCTTTCTCGCCGGGCCGGGTCGGGCCAGGCGCGGGGCGGGGGTGCGGCCAACAAGAAGGCGGGCGGCAGAGGCCCATTTGCGTGGAGGCGCCCGGCGCGCAGCAGAAGACAACGGAGCCCCGAGGCGCCCGGCGCGGGCTCGAAGACCGGCCAGGCGCCACCCCGCGGCCGCCGGCCGCCCTCAGGGAGAGCAGGTGAGGTGTCCGCGGCGGGCACCGAGCGGAGCGGTCGGCAGGCAGCTCGCGGAGTTGAGGGGGCGGGGGGTGCCCAGGGCCAGCTGCAAGCCGGAGTGCGGTGGTGCAGCTGCCTTCCCTGGTTTCCCGGGGAATCCGGGTCTGGCCCCGCAGTGTGAGAGCCCAACAGCCACGGGGGTCGCCCTGGGAGGGTGAACCGGGGCGGGGGGCGGGGGGCAGGTCACTGCATGATTGTCCGGGAAGGCAGGGCTCTGAGAGTAGGACGTTGTGTGGGGTCAGGGCGAGAGGCCACCTGGAAAGACACTTTGCAACCAATATGCCCCCAGGAGGGAGGTCGACCATGGGTTCCTCCCTGACATCAGTGCTCTGGGCAGTGACTGCGTTGGTTAGGGGTGTGGGGCTGGCTTCCAGGCCGCTGCGCTCCACTGGGACGAGGGCACACGGGGTTGGCCAAGCCAGAGTCGAGGCTGGGCCCTGTCCCAGGTTGGCTCTGAGCTGGATGTTCACTGCCAGGCAGGATGTGAAGGCCAGCCCCCACACTCCCCCAGATTCTTGAGCCAAGAGGAGTAGGTGACCCACCTACTGGCCGCTAGGAGACCCACCTGCACGGGCTCCTAGCAGCGCATTCAAGGTGGGAACTCAGCACTGGAGCACTGTCAGCCTGCCTGCCACACCTGGGCTTGGGCAGCCTCTCCTGCCACCCTGTGCCTCTCTTTCACCAGCGGTGGGAGGGCCTGGCTTGGGGTCTGAGGGCAGGAGTGGGGGTGGGAGGCGGGGTGTGTCTAACAACATCCAAGAAATCGACTCCAAATAAGGGAAAATATGAAAGAGCTGGATTTCGGCTTCCAGGGACTGCCCGATCTGGGGGCTTTGGGATGGGGCGCCACCTGGTGGTGATACTATGTCCCCTGGGGACAAGAACTCGTTACAGCCCCATCTCTTATCACCCCCCAAATAGGGAAGAAGCCTAAGGCTGGAAGCCAGGGCTTCTGTCCCCCTTTCTGCTGGAGTTGGCTGCTGGTTACTGACGCTGACTCAGTTTCCCTGCTCTCTGAAGATTAAGAAATGAACACAGATAACCCAACTGGATGGCACTTGTCGAGTGACAATGAATTCTCAGTGTGATTCTCTCCTTGGGGGACTGGCTCTTTAGGGGGGCAGGGGCATCAGAAGGATGGCTCTCATCTCTGCTTGGATGGGGCCTGCTAGGGAGGAGTCTGCACGGGTCCCCCTCTACCACTGTCCCTCCCACGTCCATCCCAGTCCCCAGACACCGTGGTGTGGAGTTTTGCACAGGTGTGTCTAAAGTGGTCAGGCCTTTAGACTGAAAAATATCACTGGTGAGAAAAAACCAGTATGGGGTGCCAGGCAGCCCCAAAGCAAGCATGCTGGAGGCCAGGCGCTGACTGCAGCCCTACTGTGGGTGACACAGTCCCCAGGGCTGTGAGAGTCAAACTTATTTGGGCATGCTGACCTAGGGGCTCCTTTCCCACTGGTCTTTAGCAGAGAACTTAGGTACTGCTAGTTGGCAGCTCAATCTATGAACCAAGCAGGAGGGATAGAGACATGCCTTTCTGGGGAAAAAAAAAAAAAAAAGATGTGAAGAAGGGAACATTCTGCAGAGAAGTACACAGGACCGAGGGAAGTGAGTCCACTATGGGGACGAAGTCACCGGTAGGCTGGTTTCTCCGGACTGAAGAGGGTGGCAGTGACTGTCCCCGACAGGCCTCTTGCCTCTGTGCCTTTGCTGGTCTTAGTATCCCCACAGTGACCCCCCCCCCATAGTCTCCAGTTATCTACAAGAAAATGTATTTTGAGTGAATAGGTCCCCAGTGCCCTGAAGACAGTCCTGGCTCCACAGCAGGCCCCGGCTGCCTTCCATGGTTTGCCTGCTTCAGTCCCCTGGCCCCTTGTCCGGGAGGTCCCCTCTGCGCTCCCATGACCCTGAAGCCCACTGAGACCCAGGTGCTCAGAGCACATTATCGGAAGCCTCGGGCAGGTCCCTCTAGCAGTCTCCTGGGTCACGCTGGGCTCAGGGGCCAGCCCAGTCACGGAGGGGAAGCCCCTCGCGCCTCGAGTGGGCTGCCGGTGGGTGAGGCAGGCACCCGCCATCTCTGCAAGCGTCGCATCACTGGGCGCCCCGTGCCAGTGCCCATTGGCATGCCCGGGCCCCTTCCAAGGCTGCTGGCTTCTGGAGCGCCGGTGGCCTCCTGGCCCAGTGCCCCATTTCCTCTGGGGTGCAGCGGGGAGGGAAGGAGGCGGTGGGGACCTGCGGGCTCAGGCCAGGGTCCCACAGAGCGGGAAGGCGTGCTGGGGCAGGGGGTCCGGGGGTCTGGGGGGTGGCTTAGGGTCGGGTGGTTACGGGCTTCCCTGGCGTGGCGAGCGCGCGCCCAGCGGGGGCAGCAGCGCCTAGTCCAGACCCACGCTCTCCAAGGGCTCGCCCCTTCAGATAGGACCCTTTCTCTCGGCTGCTGGCGAGCCGGCCGGCTGGGGCGCGGCTAGGCACCCCCGAGCGCCGGAGCTCGGTGCAGAGGGGTCAGTTGGGACCTAGCGGAGTCCACGTGACTCAGGGAGGGCGAGCCACCCCCCGCAGGGGCCTTGGGGAAGGAAAGTCCCTTGTATGGTGTGCCCGCTGCATGCCAAGCGGTCCCCCGCTCTAGACGTCGCTCAGCCTTTCATCGCTGCAGCGTTTCCTACAGAGCGGGAGGGAGACCTCTGCATTTCCTCACAGCCTCGCCCGCTCTGGGGCCCACCGACCCTTCCTGGTGCCTGGGGATCGGGTCAAAGCGCTGGGGCGGGGGTACTCAGGGGGGCATTCCAACGGGTGGGGCGGGGCGGGGCGGGTGCGGCCCCGAAGCCCCACCCGCGGCCCCGCCCCGACGAGGCCCCGCCCCTGTCAGCATTTAAAGGGCTCGCTCTCTCCGCAGCGCAACCTCAGCTGTCTGCCTCGCCCTGTGCTCGCTGAGGTGCCTGCGACTTTAATTAAAGGGCCGTCCCCTCGTCTAGGCTGCAGCACCGCCCATCGGCTCCTCGCGCCTCAAAATGAGTAGCTCCCACTCCCGGGCGGGCCAGAGCGCTGCGGGCGCGGCTCTGGGCATCGGTGCTGACACGCGAGACGCTGAGATGCCGTCCACGGAGAAGGACCTGGCCGAGGACGCGCCGTGGAAGAAGATCCAGCAGAACACGTTCACGCGCTGGTGCAACGAGCACCTCAAGTGCGTGGGCAAGCGCCTCACCGACCTGCAGCGCGACCTCAGCGACGGGCTGCGCCTCATCGCGCTGCTCGAGGTGCTCAGCCAGAAGAAGATGCACCGCAAGCACAACCAGAGGCCCACCTTCCGCCAGATGCAGCTCGAGAACGTGTCCGTGGCGCTCGAGTTCCTGGACCGCGAGAGCATCAAGCTCGTGTCCATCGGTGAGGGCGCGGGCCGCCCGGTGGCGCTGGCGGGGCGAGGGCGGGGGTTTCCGCGCGTCCTCCCCTCTTCCCCGAGCCGACCCCTCGCAGACATCCCCTTAATCTGCGGCGCTGCCCCAGGGGGCCTCGGGGCCGCCCTGCTGCGTGCAGGCCTCAAGAACAAAGGCTTGCAACCCAGCGGTGCGTGCGGACCGCTACGCGCCCCCTCCCGCCGGTCCCCGGCTGGCCCACGCCCAGGCTGAGCTCACATCCTCCACAGGCCGCGCCCCTGCCGCTGCGCCCGCGGTGGGAGAGGGCCGGGGCGGGGTGGGGGAGGTGAGAAGGCGGTGCGGCGGGCACTGGCCAAGTTCTGGCCGTGAGCCCAGCGCCCCATCTCTAACGAGGGGGAGGCCAGGACTCTCCACCCACTATAGCAGTTGGGAGAGGGCTCTTTGGCCTTTGGACACAGTTGTGGTTCCTAAACAGAGGCTTGGAGCTTGTGGGTCCCATTGTCTAGGACACCTCAACTGAAGATTGCTCCAAGTTTAGATCTCCTTTTGGGAAATTGGGGCCCAGAGAGGACCATAGCTAGCCAAACAGTACCTGAGATAGGTTTGGGTGCTGGCCAGTGGAGGGAGCTGGCTTGTAGTCGCTTAGACACAGGGTTACTGTTGATCGCGGGCCAAAGTCTTGATACATGTAGGACTTGCTTTTCTGCATCTAGAATACAGGAGTTCGCTGGGAGGTACTCCAACATGTGCTGGGCTCACTGCCAGCCCAGTGTCCGTGTCACTGGGCTGGTGAGGCTGGCACTGAGCAGGCCTACCGCATCATTCCCAGGCACCTCTCGAGATGGGAACCACACAGGGACCGGCACCAGAACTGGTGACTTTGTGGGGGAGTGGGGGTGGCTGTGAGACAGGGAGGGAAGGGCCATCAGCTTTATTTTCTTCAGCATTCAAAGAGGCCTTCCAGTGGCCCCTGCAGCCCTAGCCCAGTCTACACTGAGCCTGAGAAAGTGAGGGACCAAGACTCAGGTGCCCCCAACCACTCTGGGCAGGTCTTGAGGGCCCCACCTCTTTTTCTGGAATGCAAGTCCAGACCGAGGCCCACCCCCCAGTCCCATACTTAGTCTAGCCAAGCTGAGTCATCTTTGAGCCTTGGGTGGGGGGGCAACCGGATGTGGGGAGGTGAGCCACACCCCAGTTGTCGGGGGGGGGGTCTCCTCCTCCCCCCCCAACCCGCCCTTCTTCTCCTCTTGTGAGCTGGCTGGAGCAGGCCTAGTTCCCAGAGCTTTGCCATATAAGGCAAAAAAATGTTGGAAAGCAGCAGTGATTAGGGGAAGGAGGGGGCAGGCTGGCCCTGGGGCTGGGGAAAGGGGGTGGGATGGGGCGGGGCCATCCAACCAGTCAGTCTCTCAACTCTTTGCCTGGTCCTTCCCGCCCTCTTTTGTGAGTTGGATGGGGACAGCCTGGGCCAGCCTCCTATGGACCAGGGGGAGGGCCCAGCCCCGGGAGGACCGATGAGCTTGGCCTTGTGTGTCCCCTTATGGGTCTGGGTGGACCTCAGGCCTCCCGAGGGCTCTGGTGCCAGGCTCAGGGTTCTGGGGATGGGAACCTGGTGGGAAAGTGCAAGTGCTCCCGTGTACTTGGTCTTCTCCGAGCCTTCCAGTCATCCCTAGCCTGAGACCCCCTCTCCTGCTGCTTGGCGATAGTGCGAGGCAGTGGTGTAGGACTGGGACAAGCCCCCCGTTGAGAACTGGGAGGCCACTCTGCTCTAAGTGGTGTTGAGGTGGTCTTTGAGGTGCAGCCCGCTGGGTTCAGAGGCTGCCTGGTTCCCACCCCCCCAGTTGACTCACTGGACAAGCATTTTCTCCTGATTATTGGGGAGGGGGTGAGTGGAACCCGTCAGCAGGGATGCCAAAGATAAGCGGCCCTCCTGCATTCTCAGGCCCAGCCCTAAGCCCCATTCCCCAAGCGCTTGACACTGACACCCAGAAGGGCCTTGGGTGGGGCCCCAAGGGGTTGCCATGGTGATGGGGTGCAGGGCGCCCGCCCTAACCACTTCCCCTGTGGTGAGCTTGGTGGCCACCCGCCTGCAGCCCAGTGGCCCGTTAAGTGGTGCGGAGGGCGGGCAGTGGCTGAGCCTGCTGCTGAGACAGCAGGACTCTGGGACCCCACCCACAACCCCCAGCCAAGCGGGGGGCCCTGGGCACCTAACCCAGGCTGGCGGGCCCTGCCCCCGCCACCCCCCCCCCAGGCTGGGTGAGGGGGCCCCTGGAATGTGTGCTGCTCGGCATCCTGGCTGGCAGGCCATCCCTGCTGGGCCCCAGTGAGTCAGGGTCAGGCCGCTGGTTCCTTGGGGCACCCAGGCCCTCCCCTGCGCCAGGCCGACAGCCCAACCCCCAGCCTGGCTCTGTCGGGGAAGGGGTGAGCACAAAGGAAGTGGAGGCAGGCGGGGGTTCACACCCTCCACCCAAAGGGTCCTTGCCCAACTTCCCCAGCCTCAGCCATTCACGCCCCCACCCTGGGCCAGCAGTCGTATTTCCCAACCCAACCCCCGCTTGCCTTCCTCTTCCCCAGCGCCTGCCCAGGGGCCCTGGCATCAAGGCCCCGGGGTCCAGCTGTTCCCCCTGCCCCTTCCCTGGAGACCTCTGGAGAGGGGCCTGGACAGCTGCAGAGCACTCACCCACACTGTCTCTGGAACCATCTTTGGGGCTCGGGGCCCCGTCTGCAACCTGGGTCTGTTGCCTATCCGTCCTCTGGGCCCTCATGGCCCCGGGGCTTCTGGCAGCCTCCCTGATTGTGTTGTATTTGCACTGCGTGTCTGGGGGGGTTTTACCCCTGAACCACCCTGATGCTCCCACAGGCACCCGCAGCCCACCCTACCCCATGGAGGCCTCCTCCTCCTCCCTGGGGCCTGCTGTCTGCCACACTTGCCAGTGCCTGGGAGTGGCCTGCTGTCCCGAGTGTGTGTTTCCACCCCCCTCCCCCAAGCCGTGTGTGCCTGTGCATCTGTGCCTATGCCCAGGGACCCCCTGGGTTGGCCATGCCCACCCAGCGCTGCCGCTCGTTGCCTTTGCAGACAGCAAGGCCATCGTGGATGGGAACCTGAAGCTGATCCTGGGGCTCATCTGGACCCTGATCCTGCACTATTCCATCTCTATGCCCATGTGGGATGAGGAGGAGGATGAGGAGGCCAAGAAGCAGACCCCCAAGCAGAGGCTGCTGGGCTGGATCCAGAACAAGCTGCCACAGCTGCCAATCACCAACTTCAGCCGCGACTGGCAGAGTGGCAGAGCCCTGGGCGCCCTGGTCGACAGCTGTGCCCCGGGTGAGTGGTGTCAGGTGTTGGGGGTGAAGGGGATGGCCTGTGATGAGGTCCCGTGGTCCTTAGACTGACGAATTTCCTCCATCTGCAGGCCTGTGCCCCGACTGGGATTCCTGGGATGCCAGCAAGCCCGTGAACAATGCACGGGAAGCCATGCAACAAGCCGATGACTGGCTGGGCATCCCTCAGGTACGCCCCTCTCCCTGGCAAGTGGGGTCTGCATGGGGGCCGAGGTCCCCGTGGGGAGAGGTGGCATGTCCCAGGAGCCCCAGGCTTGGAGGCCCACTGGCTCCTCCGTCTTTCCATGAAGGTGATCACCCCTGAGGAGATTGTGGACCCCAACGTGGATGAGCACTCCGTCATGACCTACCTGTCCCAGTTCCCCAAGGCCAAGCTGAAACCGGGGGCCCCTCTGCGGCCCAAACTCAACCCAAAGAAAGCCCGAGCCTACGGGCCAGGTGAGGGAGCTGGGCAGGAGTGCTCCTGCAAGGTCACCTTCTCCCCGTGGGGCCACGTCCTCTGGGAAATGACAGCTCCTTAGGAGTCTTCCATCATGTAGCCACCGGGTTATCGACTGCCCTCCACAAGTCAGACAGGAGTGGGTCAGGGCTGATCAAAAGCAGCCACTGGCTGGATGTTCCCCACATCACACCCCCCCAAGGCAGAGTGTGTTCAGGGAGTAAGGACCCATCCGCTTTGCTGTAAGTGAACTTGAGACCCAGCCAGGGTATCCGATGGGAGCCCGAGCCCCAGCACGCTCAAGCAAGCGTTCTAGAAAACAGGCCCAGGCTTGTCCCACAAGAGCACCAGTTCAGAAGGGAATAGGGAGGAGTGCTGAGCCCGTGCAGGTGAGGGGGTGGCCCTGACGGCCAACCCATGGCTTCCTCACCCTTCCTGGGCAGGCATTGAGCCCACGGGCAACATGGTAAAGAAGAGGGCAGAGTTCACTGTGGAGACCAGAAGCGCCGGGCAGGGAGAAGTTCTGGTGTACGTGGAGGACCCGGCCGGGCACCAGGAGGAGGTAAGGCAGCCCGCAGGTAGGGCCTGGCATTGCCAGGCCACCATGTGCCGGGGACTGCTCTAAACAAAGACTCACGGGCTCCTTCCCACCCTAGGCCAAGGTGACCGCCAATAACGACAAGAACCGTACCTTCTCTGTCTGGTATGTCCCCGAGGTGACGGGGACTCACAAGGTGAGACCTCAGCCTGAGGGGAAACTGGGAGCAAAAGCTGTGGCTGGGGGAACCCTAACCCTGGCCTCACGGCCTGCCCCTCCTGGGAACAGGTCACCGTGCTCTTTGCCGGCCAGCACATTGCCAAGAGCCCCTTTGAGGTGTACGTGGACAAGTCCCAGGGAGACGCCAGCAAAGTGACTGCCCAGGGCCCTGGCCTAGAGCCCAGCGGCAACATCGCCAACAAGACCACCTACTTTGAGATCTTCACGGCGGGTGAGCAGAGGGTGCTGAGGCTGGCAGGCCCGCGGGAGGAGGAGAGGCTGGGAACTGACCCGCTGCTTCCCGGCAGGTGCAGGCACGGGTGAGGTGGAGGTGATGATCCAGGACCCGGCAGGCCAGAAGGATACCGTGGAGCCTCAGCTGGAGGCCCGGGGCGACAGCACATATCGCTGCAGCTACCAGCCCAGCGTGGAGGGCGTCCACACAGTGCACGTCACTTTTGCCGGGGTGCCCATCCCTCGCAGCCCCTACACAGTCACTGTAGGCCAAGGTAGGCCACCCCAGCTGCCTTCCGCAGGGCACAGCTCCAGCTGGGCGGTCTTGGAGGGATGGCAGCTGGGCAGGTGCTGCTACAGCCCCGCCCTGGCTCCTGGGGCGTCTGTGCTTCCACTGTTTGGGCCTCCTCCTCCTCCTCCTCTCGCCTTCTCCCTCTCTCTCTCCACGCTTTCACCTTCGGAAGAACTCGCTCCAGCTGTCTAGAAACCTGCTGCTCTCTGCTCTGCCCACAGGGTCAACGGTACTTGGATCTGTCTTCCTCGGGGGTTGGGGGTGGGTGGGATGGGTGGGGGGACTGTGGGGGGAGCTGGTGTGGATGGAGCACAGGGGAGGAGGCCTGCCACGTCCAGGCCTGGGGCCCCAGGTCCTTGGGTCATGGTCCCTTCTGGTTCTTTCTTACACTATCCTCACCATCCTGGGCGGCCCACTGACCCAGTCCAGTGGGAGACAAGGGAGGCAGTGGCCCCGCACAAGCTCCCAGCAGCTCAACCAGTCCTCTTCTCACAGCTTGTAACCCAGGTGCCTGCCGCGCTGTCGGCCGGGGTCTCCAGCCCAAGGGTGTGCGAGTGAAGGAGACGGCCGACTTCAAAGTGTACACAAAGGGGGCAGGCAGTGGAGAGCTGAAGGTCACCGTGAAGGGCCCCAGTAAGTTGGCCTGTGGCTGGGGTAGGGCTATGCCAGCCCCTGGCCACTGCTCAGCAGGCCTGAGGCCTCCCCTTGTCTCTGACAGAGGGAGAAGAGCGTGTGAAGCAGAAGGACCTGGGCGATGGTGTTTATGGCTTCGAGTATTACCCCATGGTTCCTGGCACATACACAGTCACAATCACATGGGGTGGCCAGAATATCGGGCGCAGGTAAGGCCCTGGATGAGCGCTTTAGAGGTGGCACACCTCCTCCCCTGCAGGGCTCTGGCCAGCCCGCCTCCAGGATGGGCACTTTGGCACTCTCCTGGGTGGCTCTTTCCTTGCAGTCCCTTCGAGGTGAAAGTGGGCACCGAGTGCGGCAATCAGAAGGTGCGGGCTTGGGGCCCCGGGCTGGAGGGCGGTGTCGTCGGCAAGTCTGCAGACTTTGTCGTGGAGGCCATCGGCGACGACGTGGGCACCCTCGGTGAGTATGCAGCTGTGATGGGGGTTCCCCGGGGGCAGAGGCTGGCGAGGGCCACCCTCCCGGGGCTCAAGGGCCCTCACAGAGCTGGCGGCTGTTGTCAGGCTTTTCGGTGGAGGGCCCATCGCAAGCCAAGATTGAATGTGACGACAAGGGTGATGGCTCCTGCGATGTGCGCTACTGGCCACAGGAGGCTGGCGAGTACGCGGTGCATGTGCTGTGCAATAGTGAGGACATCCGTCTCAGCCCCTTCATGGCTGACATCCGCGACGCACCCCAGGATTTCCATCCAGACAGGGTAAAGAGTGTGTGCCGCTGGGTGGGAGGGTCTGAGGGGGCCGGCACTCTGTGCCCTGAGAACTGGGTGGCCTCCCATTAGGTGAAGGCACGTGGGCCTGGATTGGAGAAGACCGGTGTGGCTGTGAACAAGCCGGCAGAGTTCACAGTGGATGCCAAGCACGGCGGGAAGGCTCCTCTCAAGGTCCAAGTCCAGGTGAGGTGCTCTCCCGCGCCGGGAGCAGGCTGGGTAGGTGCCCAGACCTGGGCACTGACCAGGAGGCCACTTGCTTCTGCCCACTTTGCAGGACAATGAGGGCTGCCCCGTGGAGGCAACGGTCAAGGACAATGGCAACGGCACTTACAGCTGTTCCTACGTGCCCCGGAAGCCAGTGAAGCACACGGCCATGGTGTCCTGGGGAGGCGTCAGTATCCCCAACAGCCCCTTCCGGGTGAGCCTTTAGCCTACTTCCCTGGGGCCCCTGCTTCCTTTGATACAACTCTGTTTGATGAAACTCGCATGCCATACAGCCAGCCCCTTTCCAGTATCCAAATTGGTGGTTTTGGGTGAGTTCCGAATTGTGCAGCCATCACCACGATAGAAGATGAGGCCATTTTCACCACCCCCTAAAGAAAGTCAGCAACCCTCCAAAGGCCCCTTGCCCTGGCCTAAGCAGCCTCTCTGCTCTCTGCTTTCTGGCTGGGTGGGGATGGACTCGTATCCCCTGTGGACTGTATACTGTGAGTCATTGCTTCTTGCCTCTCGACGGCTGGATGATACACCATTGTGTGGATAGACCATGTTTTCTGTTTCCAGTCATTTGTTGATGGACATTTGGGAGTTTTTTCACCTTTTGGCTGTCAGGAGCTGTGCTATGAATGTTCCAGTATGGATGTTAGAGGGGACGAGTGATCTCATGTCTCTGGGTTGGATAAATACCAAAAATGGAATTGCAGCATCATATGGTTGCTTGTGTTTGGAAAAGGAAAGGAAAGTCGCTCAGTCGTGTCTGACTCTTTGCAACCCCATGGACTGTAGCCCACCAGGCTCCTCTGTCCATGGGATTTTCCAGGCAAGAATACTGGAGTGGGTTGCCATTTCCTTCTCCAGGAGATCTTCCCAACCCAGGAATTGAACCCGGGTCTCCTGCATTGTAGGCAGACACTTTACTGTCTGAGCCACCAGGGAAGTCTGCTTGTGTTTGAGGGGCCACCAAATGATTTCTGAGGGTGGTGGCACCACTCTGCGTGCCCGCCAACGGTGAATCAGAAAGCCCCTGCCTGTCCTCTGGGCTGGTTGTGACCCTGCGCTTGCCCCTGTGCCCTGCAGGTGAACGTGGGTGCTGGCAGCCACCCAAACAAGGTCAAGGTGTATGGCCCGGGAGTGGCCAAGACAGGACTCAAGGCTCACGAGCCCACCTACTTCACTGTGGACTGCACGGAGGCTGGCCAGGGTAAGGCCCTGCCTCGGGACTGGGTGGCCAGTGGGTGTGGCATCCCTGTGACATCACCAGCCCCATGACCTCCTCCACTGCAGGTGACGTCAGCATCGGCATCAAGTGTGCCCCGGGCGTGGTGGGCCCTGCGGAGGCCGACATTGACTTCGATATCATCCGCAACGACAATGACACCTTCACGGTCAAGTACACCCCCCGTGGGGCTGGCAGCTATACCATCATGGTGCTCTTTGCTGACCAGGTGGGTGCTGCTGCTCCTGGCCCCCAAAGATGGCTGGGTGTTGGAGTGCTACTCACCTCTCAGCCCTTCTCCTCTCACCTCTTGCAGGCTACACCCACCAGCCCCATCCGGGTCAAGGTGGAGCCCTCCCATGATGCCAGCAAGGTTAAGGCAGAGGGTCCCGGCCTCAGTCGCACCGGTGAGGATGGGGACCCCGTGGGGAGGTCGAGGCACTGAACGGGGTATGTGTGTGTGCGTGCAGGAGCCCCTAGAGGGTTGCTGTATTTCCTCAGGGGTCGAGCTTGGCAAACCCACCCACTTCACGGTCAATGCCAAGGCCGCCGGCAAAGGCAAGCTGGATGTCCAGTTCTCGGGGCTGGCCAAGGGGGATGCGGTGCGTGATGTGGACATCATTGACCACCATGACAACACCTATACTGTCAAGTACACGCCTGTTCAGCAGGTAGCCAGCTCCCTTGACCCCCCTGTGGCCACACCCGTCCGTACACCTGCTGAGCCTGCGGGCCCCTTCACGTGGTGGGCCGGGTGGCTGGCTCCAAGAGACTTTGTGCCCACTCTGGTTTCTCACCTGGGACAGAGTGGGCAAGCAGTTGGGGGGTACAGTGTCTCTGACCACTCAACCCCAATGCCCGAGTTGGGAAGGCATGGTCCAGGGGAGCTCAGCCATGATCCCTGACCCTGTCTTCTGTACCCCTCCTAGGGCCCAGTGGGCATCAATGTCACTTACGGAGGTGATGCTATTCCCAAAAGCCCCTTCTCAGTGGGGGTGTCTCCAAGCCTGGACCTCAGCAAGATCAAGGTGTCCGGCCTGGGAGAAAGTAAGTTGCTGGGGCCCTAGCATGGCCACTGGCGATGCCCGGGCTGCCTAAGCAGCCTCACAGTCCTGTCTTCCCCCCGTCACTTCAACAGAGGTGGATGTTGGCAAAGACCAGGAGTTCACGGTCAAGTCCAAGGGTGCCGGAGGCCAGGGCAAAGTGCTGTCAAAGATTGTGGGCCCCTCGGGGGCAGCAGTGCCCTGCAAGGTGGAGCCAGGCCTCGGGGCTGACAACAGCGTGGTGCGCTTTGTGCCCCGTGAGGAGGGGTCCTATGAGGTCGAGGTGACCTACGACGGCGTGCCTGTGCCTGGCAGCCCCTTTTCCCTGGAAGCCGTGCCCCCCACCAAGCCTAGCAAGGTAAGGGGGGTGCCAGGGCCACAGCCCATGTCTGCTTTGGACTCACCCTTATCCCTTCTCCTCTTGGTCCTTCTGAGCAGGGACCTGCTCAGGCCTGTGCCCACCTGGTAGGGGAGGGAAGCCGGAACGAGAAGAGAGACAGATGGAGTCAGGCTGGGGTCTGAGGGTCAAGGGTCAGAGACCTGGTGCAGCTTGGGCTTCTGACTGGCCCCTCCTCCCCCAGGTGAAAGCCTTTGGGCCGGGGCTGCAGGGGGGCAGTGCAGGGTCTCCTGCCCGCTTCACCATCGACACAAAGGGCGCCGGCACGGGCGGCCTGGGCCTGACGGTCGAAGGCCCCTGTGAAGCTCAGCTCGAGTGCCTGGACAACGGGGATGGTACATGCTCTGTGTCCTACGTGCCCACCGAGCCCGGGGACTACAACATCAATATCCTCTTTGCCGACACCCACATCCCCGGCTCCCCATTCAAGGCCCACGTGGTTCCCTGCTTCGACCCATCCAAGGTCAAGTGCTCAGGCCCTGGGCTGGAGCGGGCCACGGCCGGGGAGGCCGGCCAGTTCCACGTGGACTGCTCGAGCGCAGGCAGCGCTGAGCTGACCATCGAGATCCGCTCTGAGGCGGGCCTGCCAGCCGAGGTGCACATCCAGGACCATGGCGATGGCACACACACCATCACCTACATCCCCCTGTGTCCTGGGGCCTACACCGTTACCATCAAGTACGGTGGTCAGCCCGTGCCCAACTTCCCCAGCAAGCTGCAGGTGGAGCCCGCAGTGGACACCTCGGGCATCCAGTGCTATGGGCCCGGGATCGAGGGTCAAGGTGCGAGGCTCTGCCATGGGACATGGGGGTGGGGGAACCGGGGCCCCTGGAGCCCCCGTCTTCCTTTTCACATTCCCCTCCCTCCGCAGGTGTCTTCCGAGAAGCCACCACTGAGTTCAGCGTGGACGCCCGGGCTCTGACGCAGACTGGAGGGCCCCATGTCAAGGCTCGCGTGGCCAACCCCTCAGGCAACCTGACTGAGACCTACGTGCAGGACTGTGGTGACGGCACGTACAAAGTGGAATACACACCTTATGAGGAGGGTGTGTGTTGGGGCGCTGGAGGAACTGTGGGGGGTGAGGGGGCAGGGCAGTCTGGGGCCCTCCTAAGCCAGCCTGCCCTCCTGCAGGACTCCACTCTGTGGATGTGACCTATGACGGCAGTCCTGTGCCTAGCAGCCCCTTCCAGGTGCCAGTGACTGAAGGCTGCGACCCCTCCCGAGTGCGCGTCCACGGGCCAGGCATCCAAAGCGGCACCACCAACAAGCCCAACAAGTTCACTGTGGAGACCAGGTGGGCGAGAGCCACAGAAGCAGGGGCCACGGTGGGTGTTAGAAGTCGGGGGATAACGAGCTGTCTGTTTGGACTAGGGGAGCTGGCACGGGGGGCCTGGGCTTGGCTGTCGAAGGCCCCTCTGAGGCCAAGATGTCCTGCATGGACAACAAGGATGGCAGCTGCTCGGTTGAGTATGTCCCCTACGAGGCCGGCACCTACAGCCTTAACGTCACTTATGGCGGCCACCAAGTACCAGGTGAGGAAGCCGGTCAGCTGGGGCCCAGCTGGGGCCACCTGCCTGCCCTCCAGCCTGTCTCAGAAATGCCACCTCTCGGCCCCCACAGGCAGTCCTTTCAAGGTCCCTGTGCATGATGTGACAGATGCATCCAAGGTCAAATGCTCTGGGCCTGGCCTGAGCCCGGGCATGGTCCGTGCCAACCTCCCTCAGTCCTTCCAGGTGGACACGAGCAAGGCTGGTGTGGCCCCACTGCAGGTCAAAGTGCAGGGGCCCAAAGGTGAGTGCCTGGGGTGTGGGGGTCATGTCAGGAGAGCCTAGTCCCCTGAGGGATGGGGCCTCACACACCTTGGGGTGGGACACAGGCAGGCAGTTGATGGAGGAGCCTCAGGTGACACCAGAGCCAATGACCTGGTGAAGGGGACCAAAAGGACATAGACCATTGAGCAGAGGTGGGAAGGAGAGAAGACAAGGGCCCAGGTGTTACCCAGATTAGTGTCTCATGTTAGAGAGGCTCAGGGCTGTTCCTGGGGATGGGCAGGGCTAGGCCTGGGGTGCAGGCTGAGTATACATGGCTCAGATCTGACTTTCTAGTATAGTGGGCCTAGGAACCCAGAGCACCAACTGAGGCTCTGTCTCTGGGACTGGGGTCAGGCCTGGTGGAGCCGGTGGACGTGGTGGACAATGCCGATGGCACCCAGACTGTGAACTATGTGCCCAGCCGCGAGGGGCCCTACAGCATCTCAGTGCTGTATGGAGATGAAGAGGTGCCCCGCAGGTAAGAAGCAGGGCCCCCTGTCTTAGGGGAGGGGGCCGTGGCCTGGGCACCAAGAGCCATCCTAACCACCCACAACATCCTGGCCTGACAGTCCCTTCAAGGTTAAGGTGCTGCCTACACACGATGCCAGCAAGGTCAAGGCCAGCGGCCCGGGGCTCAACACCACGGGTGTGCCTGCCAGCCTGCCTGTGGAGTTCACCATTGATGCCAAGGACGCTGGGGAGGGCCTGCTAGCTGTCCAGATCACGGTGAGTGGGCCACGTGGGGGCCACCTGGCCCTGCTGTTTTGCAGCTGTGGGTCCATGACAGGTGGGGAGGGGAGGGACCCAGGCCTGAGGTCCACAGCCTGGGGCAGATGAGCCAGTTTGGGGTCTCTGGTCTCTCCTGGGAGCCGGGCCCCCACCTCTAGGATGGTGGTCACAGACCCAGGCTTCCCCCACACATATACTTGCTCACTTCTGATGTTACCAAAGTCCTTAGTGCCTCAGCTTTTCTGCCTGTAAAATTCTCCGGGGCCAGGTATAAGGCTGGGACTCTGGGATCTTTCAAAGGAGCTCGTCCTACTGCTGGGGCTGGCCCTGGGGTAGAGGACTGGGGCTGAGAGGTGTTCATGGGGATAAAGCAGGATGGGTGCTAAGTTTCCTGGCTGTGCCTGTCAACATGAGGGAGGCGGGGGGGACTGGGCATTTGGGGGCTTCCCTTCTGGACCTTGCCCATGGGGAAGTAAAGGACAGTGCTGGATGCAGGCAGCCGTTTTAGGCCATGGTGGCTGACCCTGCAGCAGCAGTGTCTGATGCTTGATCCTCTGAGAGGGCCTGAGGGAATCCCGGGCCAGGGTGAGCTTGGACCAACTGTTCTTCCCTGTACTCTGCTACACAGGACCCGGAGGGCAAGCCCAAGAAGACACACATCCAAGACAACCATGACGGCACTTACACGGTGGCCTACGTGCCAGACGTGACAGGCCGCTACACTATCCTCATCAAGTATGGTGGTGACGAGATCCCCTTCTCCCCATACCGTGTCCGCGCTGTGCCCACGGGGGATGCCAGCAAGTGCACCGTCACAGGTGAGCCCAGCGCGCCAGCGGCCACGGTGCTCAGCACGGGGCTTGGGTGTGCCTGTGTGCAAGGGCTCGCTGCTTGGGGCGGCGTGTGGGAGTGGGGGCCGCCCCCTTGAGTGACTCACCTGACCTTTCTCCTTGCTCTCTGCCCTCTCACCTCAGTGTCAATCGGAGGTCACGGGCTAGGTAAGCTGCTTGCTGGGGCCACTCCCAATGCCCCTTCTGCCCAGAGGGCAGCTTCCTTTCCTCTTCCGGCTGATTCCCAGGACAGTTCCAGCTGCAGCTCTTGGCAGGGACAGAGGGGAGGAACTGGAGGGTTAGGGCCCAGGGAGGCCTCCGGAGCTGGGCATGAGTGCTCCAGCCCTCCCCCTCTCTGGGCCTCCATTTTTCCACCTGAGAAGTCGGGTTGCAGCTGTGAGCTTTGGGGCGAGGTGCATCCCGAGAGGCACCCCCCTGGGGGCTTTGGGGTCTGGGGATCTTGGCGCCCTGGGGCAGTCCCAGGGGCGGGCAGCAGGCCTGGTCTCTTTTCACTTCTTCCTTCTGAGTCCAGGGTCTCCCCCAAGCAGCGGGAGTCCCTGGCCCCAGCCAGATCCACAGACCCCTGTCCCCACCTCCCAGGGGCCTCTGCGTCCGGGGCCGGGGGAGGTGCCGGTGCATGAGTGGGTGGGGCTGGCTGGTAGTGCCGTAGCACCAGCATCGACTGCTTGGGCGGCCAGCATGGCGGGGCCCGGCCCAGCCTCAGAGTGCCAAACTGCACTCGGTGGCCCACCCTCTTCCCGCCTCCCTCCCTCCCCACCGCTCCCAGCAGTGACGTTATTCAGATGGTCCCCAACCAGACCTGGGAGGGGAGGCCCGCCCCAGCCAGGGATGCCAGTAAGAGGCCACAAGCACATGGGAGCCTCTGGAGGCTGGAGGCCTGGACCTTGGCTGAGGCGACCCTGGAGAAAGCTAGAGGGTGGCAGGGGTTTGATGACTCTGTCCAGGGGGCCTCAGGGTCTGAGATGACAGGCCTGTGTGCTTGGACCAGGGGGTAGGACCTTGGGGACCAGGGGCAGGGTCGAGACTGGGGCTGAGAGAGCGGTCTCGGTTTACCTTGGCTGCCATGTGCCAACCGAGGCAAAGAGCCCAGTTGGGGAACTGAAGTCACTTCGGTGTCAGTTGCAGGGCTGGCTTGGGCTAGGCTGTTGGTGGGTGGGTGGGGCTTGAGGGGAGAACCAAATTGCGGGGGTGGGGGGCTTCAAGGGTGGAGCAGCGCAGACCTGCTGAAGAGCTGGGTGCTGGGCAGGGAGCGCGGGCAGTTGGGGCCAACTGAGGTTTGGGCCCAGGCCACTCGCTAGATGATGGGTCCAGGTTCTGAGCCAGGGACAGCTGGTGTGGCTGTGTGAGGTGAGGCCTCCCAGGGTGGGCTGGGCGGTGGGGGTCCAGGCGTAGCATTCTGGAGCCCCGCAAAGTGGGCACCCTTGGCGGACAGGCCGACTCAGGGGCCAGCCAACTGGCCGGCTGGGGACCCCCTTGAACTCGGTCCCGGGGTGGGTTTGGTGTTGCCAGCTGCTTCCCTGGCAGGGGCCGGGCTCCAGAAAGCACTCACTGCCAGGCCTCACGGTCCCCAGCCCCCTGAGCCTCCATGGCTGAGCCCAGATCATAACGTCACTGTCCCTCCCCTCTGCTCTCACCGCCTTGCAGCCGTGGCTCTGGCTTGGCCCCCCTGCCCCCCGGGTGCTGCCCCCCACTCCCCACCCCCCGCTGCGCTGCGCTGCCTGGGTGCTAACCCCGCTGCCTCCCTGCTTCCCTGCTCCCGGCTCCCTGCCTGCACTGGGCCATGTCCGGCCGCCCCTTCTCTGCAAGCCTCCGGTCGAGCGAGCCTTCTCAGTTGTCAGGAAACTCCAGTTGCACCTTCAGGCCCCAGGGGCGGGGGACAAGTGTCACATGCCCCACGCTGCAGCAGGACTCCGCCTCACCGCGTCTGCACACGGCACTGGGGAACAGGGCTTGGCCACAGGGGTGAAGGCAGCCCAGAGCTCGGCTGTCAGTCAGCATGGTCCAGGGCACCACCGACTGAGGCCAAGTTGGCGGGGGAGATGGCAGCAAATGCTTAGGCCCCGGCAGTGGCCTTGGGGCTTTCCAGGCCCTTCTCAGACTCCCAGGTGCCACCCACTGGGCTTTTCCCACGTGGCGGGGACACCCCCTGAGACAAAACTCCTGGGTTCAGGTGGTTCAGGGGAACCTTTCCTGCCTTCTGAGAAATCACTCACCATCCCAGCTTGGGGGGCGGGAGGCCTGGCTGTGCTTGGTGGTTGGCAGTAAGAGGCCTTGGCGGCTGACACATGGACAGCCGTGGCCTGAGCACCGAGCTCATGCCCCGGCCCCCCCTTTGGGGACCCACCCTGCCCCACCAGGTGCTGGCATTGGCCCCACCATCCAGATCGGGGAGGAGACCGTGATCACCGTGGACACCAAAGCAGCGGGCAAAGGCAAGGTCACCTGCACCGTGTGCACCCCTGACGGCTCTGAGGTGGATGTGGACGTGGTCGAGAATGAGGATGGCACCTTTGACATCTTCTACACGGCTCCCCAGCCCGGCAAATACGTCATCTGCGTGCGCTTCGGTGGCGAACACGTGCCCAACAGTCCCTTCCAAGTGACGGTCAGGAGGGACCAGGGCTGGAGGGTGTCTGGGCGGGGACCTGGCTCACCACCCCCACGGTGCTCACAGGTGTGGACAGCCTCGAGCTCTGTGCCTTGCTCTGCAGGCTCTGGCTGGAGACCAGCCCACAGCACAGCCGCCATTACGGCCTCAGCAGCTGGCACCACCATATACCTACGCCCAGGGGGGCCAGCAGACCTGGGTATGGCTTGCCCTGCCGCCTCCCGGCTCACCCTGCCCTCGGGGACACTTGCAGATGGGCCAGCTGGGTGTCCCATGAGGCCCTGCTCCGCCATCTGCGAGGAGGGACCCCGGAGTCTGCCACTTGGGACTCCCTTTCCCTCCAGCTCCTCATTCAGGCCTTCTGTGTCCCCAACCCCCGCAGGCCCCAGAAAGGCCCCTGGTGGGGGTCAACGGGCTGGATGTGAGCAGCCTGAGGCCCTTCGACCTTGTCATCCCCTTCACCATCAAGAAGGGCGAGGTCACTGGTGAGTGCGGCTGGGAAGGGGCTAGGGAGCCACAGAGGCTGGAGGGTACGTGTGGGCTGCCCTGACCCAGGCCCCCCCTGCCCTGCAGGGGAGGTGCGGATGCCCTCGGGCAAGGTGGCACAGCCCGCCATCACCGACAACAAGGATGGCACTGTGACTGTGCGCTACGCCCCCAGTGAAGCCGGCCTGCACGAGATGGACATCCGCTACGACAACATGCACATCCCAGGTACGTCAGCTCAGCATGCCAGACCACCTTCCGGGGGGGCGGGCTGTGGGACAGACTTAGGGATGACGGGAGGCCCCGGTCCATGTGGTCCCTCTTCCTACTGCAGGAAGCCCCCTACAGTTCTACGTGGATTATGTCAACTGTGGCCACGTCACAGCCTATGGGCCGGGCCTCACCCACGGGGTGGTGAATAAGCCCGCTGTCTTCACTGTCAACACCAAGGATGCGGGCGAGGGTGAGCGGCAGCTCTCATCTTGACCTGCCTCTGTGGGGCAGGATGCCATTATCTAGTGGAGGGGCTGGACACGGGAGATGCTCCCCAAGCTGGGCTCCCCATCCAACCCCTGGCCTCCGCTTGCCCAGTTGGTGCAGTGTCCCTGGGCACAGTTCCTACCCTCACTCACAACTCTCTCCAGGGGGCTTGTCCCTGGCCATTGAGGGCCCCTCCAAAGCAGAGATCAGCTGCACCGACAACCAGGACGGGACGTGCAGTGTCTCCTACCTGCCCGTGTTACCTGGTGACTACAGCATCCTGGTCAAGTACAACGAACAGCACATCCCGGGCAGCCCCTTCACTGCCAGGGTCACAGGTAGGGGATGGCCCAGAGTGGTGACAAACGCAGCTGGCAGAGGGGGCGGTCTGCCTCTCGGTGCCTGGACACACAGTGACTGACCCCTGCCAGGTGACGACTCCATGCGCATGTCCCACCTGAAGGTGGGCTCTGCCGCTGACATCCCCATCAACATCTCTGAGACGGACCTCAGCCTGCTGACTGCCACAGTGGTGCCCCCCTCGGGCCGGGAAGAACCCTGTCTGCTGAAGCGGCTGCGTAATGGCCACGTGGGTAAGAGGCTGGGCGGCAGGGCCTTCCAAGAGGGAGGGAAGCTGGAAGGGGTTTACATATCCTTCCCTGGCTGACAGCCCCACCCTGTGCCCAGGGATCTCGTTCGTGCCCAAGGAGACAGGGGAGCACCTGGTGCATGTGAAGAAGAATGGGCAGCACGTGGCAAGCAGCCCCATTCCAGTGGTGATCAGCCAATCAGAGATTGGGGATGCCAGCCGCGTGCGGGTCTCAGGCCAGGGCCTCCACGAAGGCCACACCTTTGAGCCAGCAGAGTTTATCATTGATACGCGTGATGCAGGTAGGCGGTAGGGACCTGGGAGCTAGGGTCAGACCACCATACTTGGCCCCCTGGCTCAAGGGTGTCTTGTCCACAGGCTATGGGGGGCTCAGCCTGTCCATTGAGGGTCCCAGCAAAGTAGACATCAACACAGAGGACCTGGAGGATGGCACATGCAGGGTCACCTACTGCCCTACGGAGCCTGGCAACTATATCATCAACATCAAGTTTGCTGACCAGCATGTGCCCGGTGGGTACAGCACCCGTGTGCCTCCCCGACGGCTGGACGACCCTCCGTGCCACACCCCGGGGGCCCCCAGCAGAGGGTAACCTGTCCGGGGTGTGGGTTGTGCCTTCTTCCTGCAGGCAGCCCCTTCTCCGTGAAGGTGACAGGCGAGGGGCGCGTGAAAGAGAGCATCACACGCAGGCGACGGGCTCCGTCAGTGGCTAATGTTGGCAGTCACTGTGACCTCAGCCTCAAGATCCCAGGTGGGAGCCGTGGCGGCCCAGGCGGTTCCCAGGGAGGCCTAAGCACCAGCCCTGGGGGGCCCTCGGATAGAGAGGTATGGCCTGGGTCTCCCGCTCACCTGGCTGTTCCCCCACCTGCAGAAATTAGCATCCAGGACATGACAGCCCAGGTGACTAGCCCATCAGGCAAGAGCCACGAGGCCGAAATCGTGGAAGGGGAGAACCATACCTACTGCATCCGCTTTGTGCCTGCTGAGATGGGCATGCACACGGTCAGCGTCAAGTACAAGGGCCAGCATGTGCCCGGGAGCCCTTTCCAGTTCACCGTGGGGCCCCTGGGGGAAGGGGGAGCCCACAAGGTCCGTGCTGGGGGCCCTGGCCTGGAAAGGGCTGAAGCCGGAGTGCCAGGTAGGCCTGCTTCCTTCGGGACTCTGGCTGCTCCCAGCTGGGGATGCGGTGGGAGGGAAGAAGTCTCCAGCAGCCCCTGCCGGGGTGGGGGCCACAGGGCACAGCTCTCCATGAGGACACACTCTACTTTCCTGCAGCCGAGTTCAGCATTTGGACCCGGGAAGCTGGCGCGGGGGGCCTGGCCATTGCTGTCGAGGGCCCCAGCAAGGCCGAGATCTCCTTTGAGGACCGCAAGGATGGCTCCTGTGGCGTGGCTTACGTGGTCCAGGAGCCAGGTACTGCAGTCTGGCCGGGGCCGTCAGGCTGCCCCTGGGGGTGGGTGCTGGTCCGGGTCTATGCAGACAGCCCCGCCCTCTCCCCCCCCACACCCGGAGGGCCCAGGGCCTCTTGGGCTGTTGGGGGGAGGCATGCATGGCCGTCTTGTTCCCGCTTCCCGTCCAGGTGACTATGAGGTGTCAGTCAAGTTCAACGAGGAGCACATCCCCGATAGCCCTTTCGTGGTGCCTGTGGCTTCTCCGTCTGGTGACGCCCGCCGCCTTACTGTTTCTAGTCTTCAGGTGAGGCACTGAGAGAAACCGCCCGCCTGGGGCTCCTGTGCCCGGCCAGACCAGAGCCCCTGTGTCCAGGGACCCGGCCAGCCCAGCTCAGGGTGCCGGGCTGCTTCTGCTCTGGCCGGGAACAGCCCACGCCTGGGTCGGCAGGACGCACCCCTGACGGCCGCGTGGAGTTTTTCTCGTGTCTCAGGTCTAAAGGCTTTGAACAGAAGCCTGTGCCCCTTGAGCACCAGGGCTGAGGTTTAAAGAGGGACAGCCGCCTGCCAGGGCTGCTGAGTGCTGCTCGCGGGCCGGGGTCCGTCCCGCTTCCCGCCTGCCCGCTGTGTGCCTGGAGCGTGTGGGGCTAGGTGTTCAGGGTGTGTGCCTGGAGCTTGCTGCCCCTTGAGAAGCGCTGGCTCTCCCTCTTTAAACCCACTTGGACGCCAGATGGGTAAGTGCCTCCCCCTGGGCCTCCTGCTTCTCGGGCCCAGCCTCCCCTCGCCCCGCACCCCAAGCCTCCACTATCCTAACCATGTCTGCTGTGCTTCCAGGAGTCAGGGCTAAAGGTCAACCAGCCAGCCTCTTTTGCAGTCAGCCTGAATGGGGCCAAGGGGGCAATCGATGCCAAGGTGCACAGCCCCTCAGGAGCCCTGGAGGAGTGCTATGTCACCGAGATCGACCAAGGTGAGGCCCTGCCCGGCCACCCAGCCATCCACCTGGGCACTGCTGGGAGCAGTGGGCCTCCTCAGGCTGGCCCTGCTTGCTGGAAGCAGGCTGAGAGTGTAAAGCAAGGCACACAGTCTGCAAACAGCCGAGACAGGGCCTGGGCTTCCCGCCCCCTACTTGGGACCCAAGCACTTGGCGACTGGGCTCAGCAGCCATGCTGCTAGAAAGGACAAAGCCTTCTGCAGGCACGATCCTGCCGTCTCTTACAAGAGAGACCCCAAGTCTAGCAGTGGGGCCTGCCAGGGCCTGGAACTCATAGACAGGCTTGGGGATGGGAGGAGCTGCTTAGTCAATTAGACTAGTCCATGGCTGAGTCCTGCCCCTTGCTGGCTGTGTGACCTAGAGGAAGTTCCTGCCTGTCTCTGGGCCCCCGTTAGCATGTGGTGGATATGGCATTCAGGATAGCCTTTCTCAAGAGGCACTGAGGCGGGTGTTTTGCTTACAAAAGACTTCAGTCCAAATGTTGCAGCATCTAAAGCTAGCTTGGGCATCTAAAGCTTCATCCCTCAGGCTTCAGGATTTCTGTGCAGTGGGGTGAAGGTGCCCAGCACAGTTCCCAGAAGAAGCTAACTGGGCCCCGAGACCTGCTGGACTCAGACTGGTGGGCACATGCCAGTTGCTCAGTTTTAGAGGAGGGACCCCAGGCCCATCACCTACTTCTCTGTTCCTCAGATAAGTATGCTGTGCGCTTTATCCCACGGGAGAATGGCATCTACCTGATTGATGTCAAGTTCAATGGCACCCACATCCCAGGGAGCCCCTTCAAGATCCGAGTTGGGGAGCCTGGGCATGGAGGGGACCCAGGCCTGGTGTCTGCTTATGGAGCTGGCTTGGAAGGCGGCATCACAGGTAGGTCAGCGTGGGCAGCTTCCGGTGTGTGAACATGACTAGGGTTCCCTCCTCCTCCGAGCTCTCAGTGACAACAGGTGGCGTGCAGAGGTGACAAGACTCTGCTGGGGACTGAGGGTGGAGGGTGGGGCAACGGGCCAAGCTAGTTCTACCTACCTTCCTGTGCCCCCAGGGAGCCCAGCTGAGTTTATCGTGAACACCAGCAACGCGGGTGCTGGTGCCCTCTCAGTCACCATCGACGGGCCTTCCAAGGTGAAGATGGATTGCCAAGAGTGCCCCGAGGGCTATCGCGTCACCTACACCCCCATGGCACCTGGCAGCTACCTCATCTCCATCAAGTACGGTGGCCCCTACCACATTGCGGGCAGCCCCTTCAAGGCCAGAGTCACAGGTGAGCCTGGTGCCAGACGGCTGCTACCCACCCTATTGCCGGGCACTCCCGCCACCTCTTGGCTGCCCACTGCTCTGCCCTGCAGGTCACCGCCTTGTCAGCAACCACAGCCTCCATGAGACGTCGTCCGTGTTTGTGGACTCCCTGACTAAGACTGCCACCGTCCCCCAGCACAGCACCCCAGGCCCGGGTCCCACTGATGCCAGCAAGGTGCTGGCCAAAGGCGTGGGGCTGAGCAAGGCCTACATGGGCCAGAAGAGCAGCTTTACGGTGGACTGCAGCAAAGCAGGTGGGCATGCGGGCCCCAGCCCTTACAGAAATGGGAGGCTGGAGAGAAAAGCAGAGAGGCCATGCCTGGGAAAGAGGGAGTGGGAAGGCCTCTTGGAGGGCCTTCTGGGCGCCCCTGCTAGCTCCTCTGCCCTCCAGGGCCCTGGAGGAACTGCAGGTTCTTTGGTTGTTCTGGGGGGATGGGTGCTGGCTGTTTTTAAGAAGGGCTGTCACCCCAAGACAGGCAAGGTGGGAAGGGGAGGACCCAGGGCAGGAACAAAGGGGGTCGCTGCAGTCACCACTGATGGGAGGGGGCTTGGGACCTGGCAGTGAGGCCCCGGCCCCCAACCCCAGGCAACAACATGCTGCTGGTGGGTGTGCACGGGCCCCGGACGCCCTGCGAGGAGATCCTGGTGAAACATGTGGGCAGCAGGCTCTACAGCGTGTCCTACCTGCTCAAGGACAAGGGGGAGTACACGCTGGTGGTCAAGTGGGGTGACGAGCACATCCCGGGCAGCCCCTACCGAGTCCTGGTGCCCTGAGTGCTGTGCGCCTGCCAGCCAGCAGCTCCCAGGACAAGAAGTGCCCCTGCGCCTGCCCCTCGCCACCCAAGCAGCACCCGCCCCAGCCCCGGCCAGCCCTGGCCACCCCATCACTGCAGCCTGACCCTGCCCTGTGCTGCGCTCACCTGCCTCCACGTGGGCAAAGGAGAGAGGCTAGCAGAGGCAGCCTGCCTGTCTTCTTTAGTTCTGGAAGGGGTGTAGGGTGGGGGCCATGCACACCTGCCCGCTAGTTCTCTCCCCTAGCCAAGAGGAATAAAAGTTCTGCTTCCATTCTCCTGAGCGTGACTTGAGCTTTGTGGCAAAGAGGGCTGACAGGGTGGCTGGAGGTGCGGGCCCGGACCACAGGCTGTGGGATCTTCCGCTCCAGCCCCCTCTGCTGCCTGGGCACCTGGGGGCTCCGCCTCCCTGGGTTCCGATCCGTGCGGGCTAGGGGGTGTCTAGTGCCCCGAGAACTGAGCCTGACATGGGTGTCCTTGTCCCAGATCATACCAGGAACAGATGCTGTCCCAGGGGAAGACCAGGCCTCAGCCAGGCTACAGGAGGTTGCGTGCCGGGTGGGAGGGCCAGGTAAACAGAAGGCGAAATCCCAGCAGATTCCTGGCCATGACCCAGGCATCTTAAATGTGCCACCAGTCCCTGGTAAGGGGCCATCCCCGGGCCACACAGGTGGCAGCAGGTGGACACCTTCAAAACCCTGCCCCCTGGCCAGCGTCTGCCCATCCTCACTAGGTCCTTCTGATCCCGCGCCTGTCCAGCTTTGTGTGCCTGGGTGGGCTGTGCTCTCGGCGCGGTAGGGTGATCTCAGCCCCTCAGTGCGCTGCTCTGAATCACTGTTCGGAATTCCCATCTTAGGCACACAGTCCGCCCCAGGTCCGCAGGTCAGGAAGGCTGTTACAGCCAGCCAGGGTTCCAGCTTTCAGGCTTCCTCTCAACTGGGCACCTGGAAGCCATACCCCTTTCTGGAAGCACCTTCTGGGCCAGCCTGAGCCCAGGGTTCACAGCACAGTTGCTTCTTGGCCACCTCAGTGACAAAAGCGTGAGGTCAGGAAGGGAGAGGAACAGGATCAGACGGGCTGGGGGCCAGCTCCCCCAGGCCCAGATCAAGGGCCCACCCATCCCCCAGCCCCTTCTGCCATGGAGGGAGCAGGCAGATCGCATACAGCCACTGGTCTTACAGGATACACTTCTAGAAGCTGCTCAGCTGGACAAGGGGGCAAGAAGAGGCAGATGCAGGCCTAGAGAAGTCCCACCCTGGGAGTGGGGACGGGGAAAGGGACCCCCCCCCCCAATCAGCGCTTTCTCACCTCTGCCAGCCCACCAGGCACCACTTCAGCACCCTGACTCGCCCCGAGCCTCTTGCCTGCTCCCTGGACCAGCCTGCCAAGGGCAGACAGTCCTCACTGCCATCAGTCCTCCCTGCCATTCAGAACCAGCAGGGGAGGGGGCCCAGCCCTGACAGGCCCCACGGCCGAGCCCTGCCCGCCACCAGGTGCCCGGAGCAGGGGAGGGGTCCAGCCACAGACGCCCGCCAGGGCCCTTCTTCCCTACTAAGCCTGGGAGGGGGTGTCTGGTCACCCTGTGGGGAGCGGCCCCCACATCCTGCAGGTCCTGTCTGCTCTGAGGCGGGGGGATGGGGGAGCTGACCACTCCCACACCATGACCAGCCCCCGCCCCCGCCCCAGGGCACCCCTGCACCGCACCCTCCCTGGTGCCTGCTCCCCCAGGAGGGTGGGCCAGACCTAGGTGAAGCGAGGTGCACAGCACCCCCAGGACTGGACGGCAAACCACCCACAGAGAGGGAGCCTCGGCGTTTCAATGATGGCGACGGTCTAGAGACCCTTGGAGGACCCGCACGGCCCCGGTCTGGGTGGCCACACCCCACTCCAGGGCACAGGGCCAGGGCACTGACGGGGACCCCGCTGGAACCCTGACAGAGACAGTGGGCCAAGGGGCGAGCAGCCGCTAAGTCAGGGTCAGCGAACATGAGGAGTGATGGATGCTGGCCGCCAGGAACTCGAGTGTGTGTGTGTGTGTGTGTGTCTCTGTGTATCATCCAGCTCCACGTCCCAGCTGTGGACAGGTCCCCAGAGGACAAGGCCCGCCACCGACAGCAGCCTCTTCCACAGGCCACGGGCACCCCCAGCAGGACTTAGGCATCTGGCAGGGGCACGCTGTGCTGCTCAGAGGTCAGGCTGGCCTCAGCCAGCTCCAATGCTTGCCATGGATGTTGGCAAGGTCCCCATGAGCCCAGGGAGGCCACAGCCTGGGGAGTGGGGCTGAATGAGGGCCGGGACTGGGGGGTGGCTCTGGGACCCAGCACCGGTGGAGGATGGGCCGCTCCAGACGCCTGAGCTCTGGAGGGCAGGCACCATCATGCCCAGCGGGCGGAGGATGAGGACTGAGGGTGAGGCCCGAGGCAAGCGGACAGCAGGGTGGGGCTGGGGCCAGGCTGCTGCCCAGACTGTGCCCATCCGCCAGGCAGGCACCTGCAGGAGCTCCACCAGCCACAGTGCCCGGGCGACAGGAGAGGGAGGACAGTGCCCACGCAGCCCTGGGCCCGAGGGCAGGCTTCCTTAGGGTGAAGACGGCAGGGAAGCTGGCCCCTTGTTGGTCCTTGTGCCCGGGGCTCAGGGGCTACAAGGCTGCTCTACTTAGGAGAACAGTTAGCGGGCCCAGGAGTGCGGGACTGCAGGGGTTCGAGCATCTCCAGGGGACCACAGGACCCTGCGGCGGCCCCACATCCTGGCCGAGCGGTGTCCCCGTGAGCCACGGCCACGATCCCCAAGGACAGGCCCCGCAAGCTCAGCCTCAGCCTCTGCTTCTGCCCCGGGACGGAGTCAGAGAGCCCGGCTCTCCTGAGGCCATGGTCGTCAGGCTCGAGAAGAGCGTGATGGCCACGGATGGGGCCAGGAGCTGTCTCCAAGGGCCCCAGTGCTGCCCAGAAGCAAGAGGCAACAGGAGGAGCCCTCACCGCCCACAGAAGCTGAGTGACACATTCAGAGCCACCAAGCGTGTCATCGGGAAGTCCTGTCTCAGTCCCAGCCAGGACAGGAGGTGGGCATGTCCCCCATGGGCACAGCGGGAGCACCTTCCTGGGACCAAAGGGACACTCGGCTGCCACCTCAGCCTGGCACCAGCCCAGCCCGGGGCTACCGGGCATGGTCATTGAAGAAAAGGGGCTTGTCAGCCTGCACCCCCTCAATGGGGGCCCCCTGGGAAGGAGGGGGTGTGGGCAGGGCTGACCACAGGGTGAGGATACCTCAGAGGGCACAAGGCACAGGGCCCAGGTCTGAGTGTGCCAGGGTGAGAAAGCTTCTGCACCTGTGCCCAGGGCTACACCACTCACTGGGATGGCACTCCAGGCTGCGGACACCTGGGCAGAGGGCAGAGGGCACACGCCACGGGCTCTTCAGGCCATGCTGGAATCATTACATGGTCTCTGTTTCTCTGGCTTTCCGTGTGTTCTGCAACCATTTCAAGGTGAAAAGATACTCTCTGCCCTTACAACACATGCCTGGCCTGGCCTGGATCCGGGCTGCAACCCGCCACCCCTGCTTCCACAAAAGACACATTCCTGAGGGCTCCGGGTAGCCCGGGAGTCCCACACCCGGGCCCAGGGGCAGAGACACTCCTCGGAGCCTTCTCATGTGCCATGAATGTGAAGAACCTAGGCCCACGCAGGTACCACTCTCTTCTCCATGGGTGACCGGTGTGACCCATAAAAACACAGCAGAGGCAAGGGAGTGTCACCTTGAGATGAGTTATGAGACAAACACTTTGGCTTCCATCTCAGGGCTGCTCTGTCTCTCTGAGATCGCTGGATCTGGGGAAGGCCTGACCCGAGCAGCCCAGTGGAGAGGCCTGGTGGGGAGGGACCGTCCCCTGCCACAGCCCCGTGAGCCCTCCAAAAGCAGAGCCTGCCCCCCTCCCACCCCAACACCCCAGGCAGACCAGAGGGTTGTGGCCCCGGAGAAGCCTTGACCGCAGCCTGTGATGGACCCCAGGCCAGAAGCCCCAGCCAGGCCTTCTAGAATCCTATCCTTCAGACACCTGGGAGAGTGCAGGTTGTTTTAAGGGACTACAACCTGTTTAGGGTAATTTGCTACACAAGCTTGCATGCTAAATCACTTCAGTTGTGTCTGACTCTTTGCAACCCCATAAATTGTAGCCTGCCAGGCTCCTCTGTCCATGGGATTCTCCAGGCAAGAGTACTAGTGTGGGTTGCCATTTGCTTCTCCAGGGGATCTTCCCAACCCATGTCTCTTATGTCTCCTGTGTTGACAGGCAGGTTCTTTACCACTAGCATCACCTGGGTATCCCCTTGTTACTCAGCAATGGGTAACTTATACACGATGACTTTAAATGGAGAAGATCACCCTAAGTCAGTTGGCAGCAAACAAACTGACAAGAAACCCCAGAAACCATTAGGAAGAGCCTGGAAAGTCTGATGACACAAATGCTAAGATCGTCTGCCTAGCCAAACACAAACCCCAAACCACAAAGTCAAGAGACAAGTGACAAAGTGGGCCAAAAAATAGTACCAAGATGTGACTCAGGGCTCATATCATTAATGTATAGAGAACTTGAACCAGTCAATAAGAAAAGATCAGCGACCCAAAGGAAAAGGGTGCAGGAGGAGTGGCCTTGGAAAATGCCAACCAAAGCGCCCCCCCTACCCCCCGAAATGATCTCACAGCCAGAATGTGCTCGGGGGCTGGGGTCCCAGAGCTGCTGCTTCTTGGCACATGGGGCAGTTGTACACTGGCATTGCTTTTGATCTGCAGCTCCAACTGGATGGTGGGCCATCCTGGAGCCACAGACAGACCAGTCTTCGGCAAAGACTGGCCAAAGCAGTGGGTGGTGCCCAGCTCAAAGCTGGGCATTGAGCAGGTCTGGGCAGCATCACCCAAGAGCTGGGAGACCCTCTTGGTGAGGAACGTGTGGCAGGAAAGGCAGTGGCTTCCCACCAGCAAGAGAAGGCTGACCACACCTGCAGACCAGACAGCTGTCAGGGCAGTTCCTGGGCAGACAACCTCCTTTCTGGTCTCCGTGCATGTGTACTAAGTCGCTTCAGTCGTGTCCGACTCTTCGCAATCCCATGGACTGTAGCCCACCAGGCTCCTGTGTCCATGGGATTCTCCAGGCAAGAATCTTCAGTGGGTTGCCATGCCCTTCTCCACGGGTCTTCCCGACTCAAGGATTGAACCCGCATCTCCTCACGTCTCCTGCATTGGCAGGTGAGTTCTTTACCACTAGCACCACCTGGGAAGCCCTTCGGGTCTCCATGCTCCCCTAGACCCACACTTGGTCTCAGGGCCGATGTTCCTTTCCCATCCCTGAGCTCGACATGCATGCCTTTTTCCTCTGCTCATCAGATAGTTCCTCCATCCCCACACCCAGCCACTGGATCTGATCTCGCCCCACCCTCCTACGTGTCCAGATGTTATCAGCCCAAGTGAGGAGCTGTTGAGCAACTCGACAAACCTGACACCTGATCTTGCCTGGTCTGTGGACAGTCCCCTCCTTCGGCTTCAGGCAGGGAAGGGTGACGACTGCTCAACGGGAAGCCCCAGATCTCGCCAGAGCCACCAGCCTCCTGGCTTTTCCCAGCTCCGTGGGGACCCTGCAGAGAGCCAGTCCGGGAGGAGGGCAGGGGGCACACACCTAGGAGTCTCGGGCCTCTAGAGCAGCGCTTCTCACTGTGGGGTCTCTGGACCAGCAGCTTGTTGGAGTCGCAAATGCTCAAGCCCCACCCCAGATGTGCAAGATCAGAGACTCTAGGGCGGGGCCCTGCGGCCGGCTTTGAGTGAGCCTTCCAGGTGTTCTCACGCCCCTTCCAGCATGATGGATGGAGGGGGCCAAATTCTAGACCCTGGGAGGGTGGAAGGAATCAGGAACGCGGGCCAAGGCCGCCCTCAGATGCCATCAGGATGAATGGTTTCTGATCTCACCCACTCCTAGGGAAGCCATGGGCTTTCTCTCCCTGCCGGGCTCACTCACCTTGACCTCCCAGGGGAGAGGCAGGCAGTAGGCACTGAGGGCTGCAACCATAGGCGGTCCTGGATAACAGGAGTGCTTGGGCAAGGTTCCCTCCCAGCGGGCCACACCTGTCGAGTGACAGGGGGAAGACTGTGTTACTTTGGGCCCTCCCCACCTCCAGAAGCATGGCACCCCTGCCCGACTCCGCTTTTCTGGGCACTGGGCTCAGCTCTGCCCACCTCTCCCTTGTTACTCCGTGTGGGGCAGGGGGGAAGGGAGGAGGATCCGGGCTTCACAGAGAATCGTCCCAGTCACACTCACGAGTGGTGGAACAGTGTGGGCCGGGCAAGGGGTGGGGGCGGCTGGAGGCGGCCAGATTCTAGACCCTGGGATGGTGGAAGGAATCAGGAACTCGGGCCAAGGCCGCCCTCAGATGCCAGGACTGGAGGGCGGGGCCGAGTGGAGACCCCCTGACCCTGCTCTTTGGCAGCATCCTGGTGGGGTTGCCGCCGACCGTCCCCGCTCACCCGGTCCCTGGGCTCCCCCAATACACTGTCCCGGGTCATCTCGAGGGCCAGACGCCCTCAGTACAGCAGGCGGAGTCCTGCCAGGAGCGGGGGGTGAGGCCCCGACGGAATCCCCAAGGTCTCCAGGGCCCTGGGCTCGGGGGAAGCGTCTTTTCGCCTTCCCCCAAGAGAGGGCGCACAACCCAGTGAACTGCGGGGCTCTGACCCCGCCCAGGACCCAGAGGGAGTGCGGTGGAGTACTGAGATGGAGGGCGGGGACACGGAGCAAGGGGGCCGTCTCCGCGCTTCGAGCCCCGCCCTGACCGCCCCAGCGGCCGTCGTCTCTCGCTCCCCGCTTCAGTCCGCCCACCGGAAGCCATGGAGCACTGCCCTCCTGCCCACCTCTTCCGTCTGACTCTACCAATGACCATGCTCGACTCCTCAGAAGACCCGCCCTCCAGTGCCGAACCCTCCCGTCCCTCTTTGTGACGGGCACCTCTGTGGCCCAGTCAAAGCAGGCCGATCTCGTGAGCTCCGCCCTCCGCTCAGCCTTTGGGCTCTTTCCTCAGTCCCTAGGCGGGCGTGCTGTGGGCCCTTGGACTTCCCCGCGGAGAGATCCAGACTTTCCGTGCAGAGTCATGCGAGTGTACACGCCAAGCCCTGCTATGTGCCTTTGGTGTGAGCTTGTATTCTGAAGGAGTTAAGTTCACGGGAAGTTACAGGGAAATGCCCCTCCCGTTGTTGCCCCAGCATCAGCGTGTTGTGTATCCAGTCGGACCTCACACTAGGAAATGGCATTCTGTGTGTGCGTGTGTGCGCGCACGTGCCAGTGGTTAGGACACCACACTCCCACTGCCAATGGCCTGGGTTCGATTCCTGGATGATGCTGCATACCTCGCCACACACACACATACACGTCAGTACATTAATGAAACCATGCAGTTTGATAACGGGGTGGCCTTTTTTTAATCACACACTGCCCTTGAGATCCATCCATCTCAATCAATAGTTAGTTGGTATCAGCAGTCAGTTTTCCCTTTGTATTGCTAGGCTTCTTCCTTGGTGTGGATCAGCCACAGTTGTTCAAGCCTTCATTCACTGAAGGACATGTTGCCCGTTTCCACTTTTAGATTTCTAGAAAAAATCTGCTTTGAACATTTGTATCCAGGCTTTCCTGTGGTCAGAATTCTCCATTTCTTTGGCATGAATGCTTAGCAGTGCAAGTGCTGTGTCCTTAGGAAGTGGACAATTAGCCTTAGAAGAAACTGCCAATTTGCATTCCACTGTGGCTGGACCATTTTTCCTTACCACCCCAGATATTTTTAAAGCACATAACTGAAGATTTTTACAAAACATTGTTTTAGGCAATACTGTTAACAATTCTGTTTCTCACCTCTAACTATATTCTTCTATGGGATCACCTACATAGTTCTTCACTCAGGTTAAAAAAAACACACACACCCTGTACATTCAGTGTGATTTTAACTAGCAATAATATATTTGCAAAAGTCTTCCTTGTCAGTGCACAAAACTCTAGCTCATGTCATCTCTGGCCACAAGGTATTGAACAGAACACATGTGCTATAGTTTACATAACAAATCCCCAACTGATGTAGTGTTACCTTTTCTGTTCTTCTTGTTTGTTTGTTAGCACCTCTGAAAATGTGTAAATCTCCCTCAGGATATTACCTTTAAGTGGAACTACCAGGTGAAAACCTATGGGCATTTACCGTGTTCATTGATACTAAGCAGTTGCCTCCCCAAAAGACCCTGATAGGCATATAGCAGGGCTTAGTTAGCCCTGTGTTCCACATGTTGCAGAGATTTTCTCTCAGTCTCTCTCTCTCTAAAGAGCTCAGCTTTTTATTGAATGTGTTATTAAAGTGAGTGAAGTTGCTCAGTCATGTCTCATTTTTTGCGACTCCATGGACTGTAGCCTACCAGGATCCTCCATCCATGGGATTTTCCAGGCAAGAGTACCGGAGAGGGTTGCCATTTCCTTCTCTAGGGGATCTTCCCAACCCATGGATTGAGCCTGGGTCTCCCACATTGTAGGCAGATGCTTTACCATCTGAGCCACCAGGGAAGTTACTACAGAGGTTTAGTCAAAAAGAGCAAAGCTCATCTCATCATCAGGGTCTTCATATTCTTTTTTCTTTGTTTCTACTTTCTTCTCCTCAGATTGGGCAGCAGTGGTGGAGGGGGCAGGACTTTCTGGTGGTGCAGCTCCTGCTGTCGGGACAGGTCCACCAGCCCCCACATGGCAGGTGAAGCTGCCGATGCTGACACTGGCCAAAGCCTTTACAAACAAGCCTGGCCAGAAACTGTCAACATTTACACCAGCTGCTTAAATGAGGGCACTGATCTTATCCTCTGTGACCATCACCTCACTGGGCAGAATGAGGGCCGAGTAGGTGCAAGGATGCTCCGAGACAGAGGCCATGGTGCGGGTGAGTGCTCGGTGGGGCTGCTGGCTCGGTGCCAGTCTCCAGATGAAGTGAGGGCCTCACCCCAAAATGGCCTTGGATTCTCGGAAGGACCAAGCACCTTAGCGGCCGCAGAAGAAAGGGATCTCTCTCCTTTTTTGGCTGCACAGCATGGCATGCCAGATCTTAATTTCCAGACCAAGAATTGAACTGAGCACGTAGTGGAAGCATGGAGTCTTAACCACTGGACCACTGTGGAATTCCCATCTCTTGTCTCAAAAGACTAGGCCAGCCAGTTTTGGCTGTCAAGTAGTTACACAGTTTTATGTGACCAAATTATTAAACACTGGATTGATGATTTCTGGGTTGTGTATCTTGGGCACAAAGTTGTCCTGCCTCAAGTGAGGAGAGTCATGTGACACAGGGCAGACTTTCCGAGTTCCCACACCCAATGCTTCGTGGACCCAGGCTGGCTGATTCTTGCTGTCCTGCAGGCCCCACTACTGTGTGTGTGTGTGTGTGTGGGGGGGGTCATATGATCCCAGGCTAGGTAGGGCAGGACTGGGGCCAGTGCCTCTCAGACACCCAGCCCCTGCCCTCCTGGGATGCCAGCTCAGTTGGGGAAAAGACGAGGAAACGTATACTGAGAAGAGAGTATTATATTATTTAAATGCATAGGTGGCCTGCAGGTGAGCAAGCGAGATCCATGGGGAAAGCACAAATAAGAACCAAGAATCCACCTAAAACCAGTGCTCTTGAATGGTCGCCTGCAACGGTTAGAAGGAAGGACAAGGCTGTCAAAGAACTGGGTCCATCCCAGCATGGGTCTGAGTGAGCAGGAGAAGACCGGTCCCCATCATCTGCAAGCAGGGGCTTCCATCCCTCTGCCACAGACAGTGGGGCTTCAGCAAACCACTGGCTGAGGGAGGCTCCCCCCTGACCCTGGCACTGCAGTCGTACTGCTGGGCTCCTGGCAGAGCACATGCTCCCAGAAGGGATGCCTCACCTCTGGCTTCCGACTCAGGACTCCCAGAGGGCCAGCTAAAGACTGGTCTGCGAACCATGTTGAAGACACCACCCATCCTCATGGAACGCTGGCTGGTCCCTCAAAGAGAGGAGTGGCCCTGTTATGTCCCCAGGGCATCACTGTCAGAAGCCAGATGATATAATTTTCAGTAAGGGCTGGGAGTGTCTGCTACAGGCCTGGACTCACCCATCCCAGCCTCGCGGTGGCCCTAGGAAGTCAGTAGCATGTCAACCCCTTCTCCAGATGAGCAAATGAGGACATGGAAGGCTTGAGCAGTTTGTTCTGAATCTCTAGCTAGCAGCAGGGAGGGGTGGTTAAGGACACTGGCCTCTAAGCCTGACCTCCTTTTGCAGGCTGTGAAGTGACATGAAGTCTCTCAGTCGTGTCCGACTCTTTGCGACCCCATGGACTGTACAGTTCATGGAATTCTCCAGGCCAGAATACTGGAGTGGGTAGCTCTTCCCTTCTCCAGGGGATCTTCCCAACCCAGGGATCGAACCCAGGTCTCCCGCATTGCAGGTGGATTCTTTACCAGCTGAGCCACCAGGGAAGCCCAAGAATACTGGAGTGGGTAGCCTATCCCTTCTCCAGCGGATCTTCCTGACCCAGGAATCAAACCGAGGTCTCCTGCATTGCAGGCAGATTCTTTACCAACTGAGCTCTCAGGGAAGCCCTTTTCCAGGCTATGCTCTCCATTTGGCTTCCAAGGAGGTTCCTGGGGCATCGTATCGCACATCAGCTTGTCCTGAAGGCATCGGAGGTGAGTCCCAGTGAATATCCCCGGGCCTTGGACCAGTCTATAAAGGAAGGAGGTAAGAAAGAGAAACACCTGTACTCTTGTGCCTAATCAGGGGGGACTTTGAAATAGACAGTACCTTTGAATTCTCATGAGATCAGAGAGCAGTTCTCATGGATATTTACCAGTTGTCTGCATTCCTGTGAATGAAGCCTACTGCAACTCCCCAAATCTTCACTAGCTTCTGAGACACACCAAAAGAGACATACATGGTGGGAGGTGGGAGGGAGGTTCAAGAGGGAGGGGGACATATGTATACCTATGGCTGATCCATGTTGATGTATGACAGAAACCAATGCAGTATTGTAAAGCAGTTATCCTCCAATTAAAAATAAAAAAGTAGATACACAAGAAGGAATCAAAAAGGTAAGACAAATTTTTAAAGTCCAGGCGGATTTTAAAATGAAAAAAGAACTTTAGATGTTAGACACAAAACCAGTCTTTGAAATAAAAATCTGAGCTGATGAATCAAACCACATGTAGATGACTCAGAAGATGACAAGGCAGTGACCTTTAGGAGAGATGGGCCGGTCTTCGTGGCCCCTCATCCTGGCTTCCGGGCTTCTGATGACATCAACCCCTTCCCTTCTTTTCTGGGTCTGGGGTGACAGCTGCTTCCTGTACTCACTGTGTGCCTTCAGCCCTCCGAGCCATCCCTGAGTGACCACCTGGGCTCGAGGCATCCATGACCTGCGGGGGTCTCAGCAGTCACCATGCTGCCCCCTGCACTCGAATGGGGTGAAGGGCCAAGGACAGCAAGTGCCCGAGGAGCCAGAGCAGCTGCTACCCTGAACTGTCATGGAGGGAATGCCAGGGACTAAGGCTGGGCTGTGCAGTCACTGCAGTGTCCCTGGGAGGAAACTGACAAGGACACCTGCCTTACCTCTCAGCTCAAGTCACAGGATGACAGCCACAGCTCTTCCATGGCAGCCTGCAAATTCCCCTGTGCCTGTTGGGCTGACGGGACTGGAAATCAAACACAGCATTCCACCGTGTCAGTTGCAGAATCCCCAGGTCGCTTGAATCCCCAGCCTCTCTGCATTTCCTAGGTAAAAGGCAGGGCACTGCGTGGCCGAGTGGGGCCTTGAAACTGCGACTCGGGATATCTGGTTGCCCTCAGTGGAAGCTGACAATGGGCAAGCCCCCAGTCCCCCAGAGCCTCCCTTGCAGACGGAAGTAGCTTGCCCAGCTGTGTCTGGAAGGCTGGTGTTCTGTCCTTTGAGGACTGTGTCATTACCTCACCTGGTGCTGATCCCTTGCAAGGGGACACTGACTGTCCTCCAGACCCTCTGCCACCACGTCCTGTTGCCATGAGTCCTATAAGTGGGGTCCGATTACTGCATGATTGAGGGGACAGACACAAAGTCTGACCCTTCAGGAAATAGCTCATACATCAGTAAATATTTTCCAGACTTCACTGCTATCTACCAGCTTAACTTTATTCGCACATTTCTGGTAGGAGTTTCTCAGGAAGTTCGATTCAGTAGGTGAGCTGTGCTAATCGATGAAGTGGATTAACTGTTAGAGGTCTATTTACTAGAGGGTTCTGATTGAAAGCATCAGTATTAGGACATGCAGCTGCTGTGTAGTCTAGCACACAGTTCACATGGGTGGCTGACTGATACTTGGACCTACTGCTGACCTGCATTTCATAGGTTTTGATGCCAGAAGAGCCCTGACAGGAGGTGGAGGAAAGAATACAAAGGCTTCAGTTCAGTTCAGTCACTCAGTTGTGTCTGATTCTTTGTGACCCCATGGACTGCAGCATGCCAGGCTTCCCTGTCCATCACCAACACCCAGAGCTTGCTCAAGCTCATGTCCATCGAGTCGGTGATGCCATCCAACCATCTCATCCTTTGTCATCCCCTTCTCCTCCCGCCTTCAATCTTTCCCAGCATCAGGGTCTTTTTTCCAATGAGTCAGTTCTTTGCATCAGGTGGCCAAGGCACTAGAGCTTCATCTTCAGCATCAGTCCTTCCAATGAATATTCAGGACTGATTTCCTTTAGGATGGACTGGTTGGATCTCCTTGCAGTCCAAGGGACTCTCAAGAGCCTTCTCCAACACCACAGTTCAAAAGCATCAATTCTTCGGTGCTCAGCCTTCTTTATGGTCCAACTCTCACATCCATACATGACTACTGCAAAAACCATAGCTTTGACTAGATGGACCTTTGTTGGCAAAGTAATGTCTCTGCTTTTTAATATGCTGTCTAGGTTTGTTATAGCTTTTCTTCCAAGGAGCAATCATCTTTGAATTTCATGGCTGCAGTCACAATCTGTAGTGATTCTGGAGCCCCCGAAATAAACTCTGTCACTGTTTCCATTGTTTCCTCATCTATTTGCCATAAAGTCTTGGGACCAGATGCCATGATCATTGCTTTTTGAATGTTGAATTTTAATCAGCTTTTTCACTTTCATCAAGAGGTTTTTCAGTTCCTCTTAGCTTTCTGCCATAAGGGTGGGGTCATCTACATATCTGAATTTACTGATATTTCTCCTGGCAATCTTGATTTCAACTTGTGCTTCATCCAGCCCGGCATTTTGCATGATGTACTCTGCATAGAAATTAAATAATCAGGGTGACAATATACAGCCTTGATGCTGGATATTGACAATATACTCCTTTCCCAATTTGGAACCCAGTCCATTGTTCCATGTCTGGTTCTAACTGTTGCTCCTTGAACTGCATACAGATTTCTCAAGAGGCAGGTAATGTGGTCTGGTATCCCCATCTCTTTGAAAATTTTCCACAATTTGTTGTGATCCACATAGTCAAAGGCTTTAGTGTAGTCAATAAAGCAGAAGTAGATGTTTTTCTGGAATTCTCTTGCTTTTTCTATGATCCAGTGGATGTTAGCAATTTGATCTCTGGTTCCTCTGCCTTTTCTAAATCCAGCTTGAACATCTGGAAAGTTCTCAGTTCATGTACTGTTGAAGCCTAGCTTGGAGAATTTTGAGCATTACTTTGCTAGTATGTGAGATGAGTGCAATTGTGCAGTAGGTTGAACATTCCTTGGCATTGCTTTTCTTAGGGATTGGAATTAAAACTGATCTTTGGCAGTGCTGTGGCCACGGCTAAGTTTTCCACATTTGCTGACATATTGAGTGGAGCACTTTCACAGCATCATCTTTTAGGATTTGAAATAGCTCAGCTGGAATTCCATCACCTCCACTAGCTTTGTTTATAGTGATGCTTCCTAAGGCCCACTTGACTTTGCACTCCAGAATGTCTGGCTCTAGTTAAGTGATCGCATCATTATGGTTATCTGGGTCATTAAGACCTTTTCTGTATAGTTCTTCTGTGTATTCGTACCACCTCTTCTTAATGTCTTCTGCTTCTGTTAGGTCCATACTGTTTCTGTCCTTTATTGTGCCCATCTTTGCATGAAATGTTCCCTTGGTATCTCTAATTTTTCTTGAAAAGATCTCTAGTCTTTCCCATTCTATTGCTTTCTTCTGTTTCCTTGCAGTGATACTGAGAAAGGCTTTCTTATCTTACCTCTCCTTGCTATTGTTTCGAACTCTGCATTCAGATGGGTTTATCTTTCCTTTTCTCCTTTGCCTTTCGCTTCTCTTCTTTTCACAGCTATTTGTAAGGCCTCCTCAGACACACATTTTGCCTTTGTGCATTTTTCTTGGGGATGATCTCAATCACCGCTTACTGCACAATATCATGAACCCCTGTCCATAGTTCTTCAGGCACTCTGTCTATCAGATCTAATCCCTTGAATCTATTTGTCACTTGCACTGTATAATCATAAGGGATTTGATTTAGGTTATACCTGAATGATCTAGTGGTTTTCCCTACTTTCTTCAATTTAAGTCTGAATTTGGCAATAAGGAGTTCATGATCTGAGTCACAGTCAGCTCCAGTCTTGTTTCTCCTGACTGTATAGAGCTTCTCTATCTTTGGCTGCAAAGGATATAATAAATCCAATTTCAGTATTGACATCTGTTGATATCCATGGGTAGAGTCATCTCTGGTGTTCTTGTCAGAGGGTTTTTGCTATGACCAGTGTTCTTTTGGCAAAACTGTTAGCCTTTGCCCTGCTTCATTTTGTACATATCCAAAAGCTTAGGGAGAGAGAAATCAGCTCTTTTCTGTGAGGCACTGACACAGCCATTGGAGCAGGAACATTAGTATCCCTGAAAAGCTCTGAAAGACCACAGCGCCTCTAGGGAAGAAATAGTTGGGCACCCTGCTCCAGATGGTCAATACTGAAACCAGATTAAGTATATATTTTTTCCAAGAGAATGCACTAGTCATAGCAAACACCCTCTTCCAACAACACAAGAGACGACTCTACACATGGATATCATCAGATGCTCAAAATGGAAACCAGACTGATTATATTTTTGCAGCTGAAGATGGAGACGCTCTATACAGTCAGCAAAAACAAGCCCGGAGCTGACTGTGGCTCAGATCATGAACTCCTTATTGCAAAATTCAGACTTAAATTGAAGGAAGTAGGGAAAACCACTAGACCATTCAGGTATGACCTAAATAAAATCTTATGATTATACAGTGGAAGTGACAAACAGATTCAAGGGATTAGATCTGATAGACAGACTGCCTGAAGAACTATGGACGGAGGTTCATGACATTGTACAGGAGGTGGTGATCAAGACCATCCCCAAGAAAAAGAAATGCACAAATGCAAAACAGTTGTCTGAGGAGGCCTTATATAAGTTGTGAAAAGAAGAGAAGCAAAAGGCAAAGTAGAAAAGGAAAGATATACCCATCTGAACGCAGAGTTCCAAAGAACAGCAAGGAGAGATAAGAAAGCCTTCCTCAGTGATCAATGCAAAGAAATTCAGAGAAAACAATAGAACAGGAAAATCTAGAGATCTCTTCAAGAACATCAAAGATACCAAGGGAACACATCATGCAACAGTGGGCACAATAAAGGACAGAGGTGGTACGGACCCAACAGAAGCAGGAGACGTTAAGAAGTGGTGGCAGATATGACCCAGCAATCCCACTTCTGGGCATACACACCGAGGAAACCAGATCTGAAAGAGACACGTGCACCCCAATGTTCATCGCAGCACTGTTTATAACAGCCAGGACATGGAAGCAACCTAGATGCCCATCAGCAGACAAATGGATGAGGAAGCTGTGGTACATATACACCATGGAATATTACTCAGCCATTAAAAAGAATTCATTTGAATCAGTTCTAATGAGATGGATGAAACTGGAGCCCATTATACAGAGCGAAGTAAGCCAGAAAGATAAAGACCATTACAGTATACTAACACATATATATGGAATTTAGAAAGATGGTAACGATAACCCTATATGCAAAACAGAAAAAGAGACTCAGATGTATAGAACAGACTTGTGGACTCTGGGAGAAGGCGAGGGTGGGATGTTTCAAGAGAACAGCATCGAAACATGTATATTATCTAGGGTGAAACAGATCACCAGCCCAGGTTGGGTGCATGAGACAGGTGCTCGGGCCTGGTGCACTGGGAAGACCCAGAGGGATCGGGTGGAGAGGGAGGTGGGAGGGGGGACCGGGATGGGGAATACATGTAAATCCATGGCTAATTCATTTCAATGTATGACAAAAACCACTGCAATGATGTAAAGTAATTAGCCTCCAACTAATAAAAAATAAATAAATAAATAAAAACACTAATTGGCAAAAAAAAAAAAAAGAAGTGGTGGCAGGAATACACAGAAGAACTATACAAAACAGGTCTTAATAACTCAGATAAGCACAATAATGCAATCACTCACCTAGAGCCAGACATCCTAGAATGTAAAGTGAAGTGGGCCTTAGGAAGCATCACTATGAAGAAAGCTAGTGGAGGTGATGGAATTCCAGCTGAGCTATTTCAAGTCCTAAAAGATGATGCTGTGAAAGTATTGCATTCAATATGTCAGCAAATGTGGAAAACTTAGCAGTGGCCGCAGCACTGCTAAAGATCATTTTTCACTCCAGTGCCAAAGAAAGGCAATGCCAAAGAATGTTCAAACTACCACACAATTGCACTCATCTCACACACTAGCAAAGTAATGCTCAAAATTCTCCAAGCTAGGCTTCAACAGTACGTGAACCGAGAACTTCCAGATGTTCAAGCTGGATTTAGAAAAGGCAGAGGAACCAGAGATCAAATTGCCAACATCCGTTGGATCATAGAAAAAGCAAGAGAATTCCAGAAAAACATCTACTTCTGCTTTATTGACTATGCTAAAGCTTTATGTGTGGATCACAACAAATTGTAGAAAATTGTTAAAGAGATGGGAATACCAGATCACCTTACCTGCCTCCTGAGAAATCTGTATGCAGTCAAGAAGCAACAGTTAGAACCAGACATGGAAAAACAGACTGGTTCCAAATTGGGAAAGGAGTACGTCAAGGCTATATATTGTCACCCTGCTTATTTAACTTCTATGCAGAGTACATCATGTGAAATGCCCAGCTGGGTGAAGCACAAGCTGGAATCAAGATTGCAGTGAGAAATATCAATAACTTCAGATATGCAGATGACACTACTCACCCTTACATCAGAAAGTGAAGAGGAACTAAAGAGCCTCTTGATGAATGTGAAAGAGGAGAGTGAAAAAGCTGGCTTAAAACTCATCATTCAAAAAACAGTTTAAAAAAAGTAAAAAAAAAAAGTTAATGGGATCCAGTACCATCACTTCATGGCAAATAGATGTGATACATTGGAAATAGTGACAGACTTTATTTTCTTGGGCTCTATATCACTGCAGACAGTGACTGCAGCCATGAAATTAAAAGACCTTTGCTTCTTGGAAAGAAAGCTATGACAAACCTAGACAGCATATTAAAAAGCAAAGACATCACTTTGCTGACAAAAGTCCATATTGTCAAAGCTATGGTTTTTCCAGTAGTCATGTATGGATGTGAGAGTGGACCATAAAGAAGGCTGAGCGCCAAAGAATTGATGCTTTGGAACTGTGGTGCTGGAGAAGACTCTTGAGTGTTCCTTGGACTCCAAGGAGACCCAAAAGGTCAATCCTAAAGGAAATCACTCCTGAATATTCATTGGAAAGAGTGATGCTGAAACTGAAGTTCCAATCCTTTCTCCTGATGCGAAGAGCCAACTCACTAGAAAAGACCCTGATGTTGGAAAAACTGAGGGCAGGAGAAGTGGGTGACAGAAAATGAGATGGTTGGATAGCATCACTGACTCAGTGAACATGAGCTTGAGCAAACTCTGGGAGACAGTGGAGGACAGAGGAGCCTGGCAAGCTGCATCCCATGGGTTTGCAAAGATTCAGACATGAGTGAGTGAACAGTATCAACAGCTGATCCAGCTCTGCCTGATGTATACTATAAAACCCTAAATGTTCTAGTTCTCGGGAGCCAAAAACCTGAGTTGAGTTGCCCCCACGGATAGTCACATCTCACCCCATTTCCAGAGATAAGGCCTCTGGATGGAATGAGAGATCATGTTCCCTAAGAAAGACCCCGTGCCACAGCTGGAAGTGCACACAGCAAATCTTCCCACGCCTTCCTAGAGGACCCATGCACTAAAGTGACAGGCCGTCCTGGAGAAGAGGTGCGTCACGTCTGTCAAGTGACATGGGGATGCCTTCAAAACTTCCTTACCTTCCTGTGGTCCTCACCTCTAGAAGGCTGGGCCCCTCTGGCAGACGTTTAGATCCCTGGTGGTAGGAACATTAGTTCTGCACACTTCTCTGGATACTATCCTTGGATTGGTGGGGGAAGGATCCTTGCTTTATCTGTAAACATTTCAAAGGCACACTTAGGAGGTGCTGGAATTCAGTGGGCAGGGAACAGAAAATACCGCATCGCGGGGGTGTGTGTGTTTTGGGGGGTATGGAGCGTTGAGTACCAGATTCTGGGCCCTGGGAGTGTGGAATCTCCCAGGAGTACCAGTTAAGGTAGCTCTCAGAGGCCAGGACTGGGGCGCAGCCCAGGACTGACAGTGTTCCTTTGCCATCTGAGGGGGATCACCAGCTTACTATCCCCTTCTCCAAAGCACCCTGTGGAGAACAACGTCTCATTTCTTGCAAGGGACAGGGTAGGCCCAACGGGGCTCGAGTGGGGTCTCCTGATCCCTGGATCTCGGTGGCGTCTCTTCCTTGGCCTTTCTCGCGGGAAGGCGCAGACCACCTGGGGTTGGCGCTGCTCCCCCTCCCTGCCCTGGGTCTTCAGAGAAGGGGGACATGGGTACTGCTCACAGACAAGTGGGTTCAAGACTCTTTGGGGGGGCTGAGACAGGGGCGGGCTTCCCCCTCGGCATCCCGGTCGACAAAGAAATGCAGGCTGAGCCTCCAGCCGGGCGCGTCCCTGCCGAGCTCTGGGGCGCTGGGGAAGGCGGAGAGGGCTTGTCCCAGGCTCCGCGATGCCCGGGAACACGCACGTGGCCGCCGCAAACCCCCACTTGAGAGTACTTCTTTCAACTCTAGGAACATAACGTCTTTCACAGTTACGGCAAAGCCTCGGGCAAGAGCTCTACGCCCAAGATGGCCAGCCGGAAGCTGAGTTCTCGCGCCGATGTGGCGAAGCCCCATTGGCCAGCTGGCCTCCCGCGGTCGGGAGCCCAGCCGCCTTCTCGGTCTGCGCATGTGCTCAGCTCCGACCGCACGCAGGCGCAGAGCATCGCTGCATCTATGGTCCGGAAGTCTGATAGAGCGTCTATGCGTCCTCGCCTGGACTCTATGGTTCCTACGCGTGAAGATAGGCTGCCTATATAAGACCTGCGCAGGGGTGGGAGCGCCTCTTTCCCTTCGGCACGGTGAGTAGTCGCGGGCTCTGGGTGTGGCTGTGCCCTTGCCATTTCTTCTAGTTTAATACCTGTGTTCGACTTCTCTTCCGACTTTGTTTCATTGTAGCCACTGAAGATCCTGGTGTCGCCATGGGCCGCCGCCCCGCCCGGTGGTGAGTGCTACTCCATGCTTTTTCACTGCTGGAAAGCGAGAGGACAGCCATTTAACCTTTAAAAGTAACAGTGGGGTGGGGTCTCCTTGGTGCGGCTTTTCTGTCCTGGGGACGGACTCTGCGTATTCTCTGAGACATTCCAGGTCACTTGAGGTCTTCCTCCATTTTGTTTTAGCGGTGGATTGACCCAATTTTGCATACGATGGCCCCATTGTAGGGGTACACACGATGTCTACCTTGCATCCCGCCTTCTGGACTTGAAAATTAGTCGGCTTAGTTTCCACTCGGGGCCTCTGTGTACCATTCCCATCTTATTTCCAGGCAACGTGCGATGTGGGCGCCTCGGATGCCAACGGCAGTCCCGGAAAAGTGGTTTCAGCCGCCTCGGCCCTGCAGGGGGCGCCGGGAGCCCTTCACATTGCTTGGAGGCGAACTTAATGCCACGTGCTCCAAGGTCCATTTAGGTGGATGGCTTGAACTGTGCAATTTTCTATTTAAACCGAGAAAGTGCATTTCAGAATGTTAGCCTTATATGACGTTTGAAACAACAGGATTGAGGATGGTATTTTATTTGTTAATCTCCTGTCATGGGTGACTTGCTTTAGCGCCCATTTCCTGTAAAGGAGACCAAGCTTGGAGATTAACATGTGTGAAATTTTCAACGTGCATGTTGTAGAGCTCGTTTATGAATCCTCTCTAATCTGGGTCCTCCTCCCTGCAGTTACCGGTATTGTAAGAACAAGCCGTACCCAAAGTCCCGCTTCTGCCGAGGTGTCCCTGGTAAGTAGGGACAAAGCTTCCAAACAGGTTTGGATGACCTAGTTTCTTACGGGACTCCCACACTAAGCAAGGTTGTCTTGTCTTTTTTTTTTCCAGATGCTAAGATCCGCATCTTCGACTTGGGGCGTAAGAAGGCCAAAGTGGATGAGTTCCCACTCTGTGGCCACATGGTGTCAGATGAGTATGAGCAGCTCTCCTCTGAAGGTGAGGCAGACTTCCTTGTTAGTGTTGCCGGGTTCCTTGTATGTGCCCTTCCCCCCCAGCCAAACCTGGAACTCACTGCACTGAAATGATCAGCTTATTAATCACAGGTGCCCAATCATTAGCCGGTTTGCTAAACTCATCCCACCAAGACAGAGTGTCATGGTAAATGCTTCTGTGGCATTTTGTCTTCCCCGTAGCCCTGGAGGCTGCCCGTATTTGTGCCAACAAGTACATGGTGAAAAGCTGTGGCAAAGATGGTTTTCACATCCGAGTGCGGCTCCACCCCTTCCATGTCATCCGCATCAACAAGATGTTGTCTTGCGCTGGAGCTGATAGGTGAGCTGCATCCTGAGACCTCTACTTTGGGCTTGATGATTTTCATCAACCAGGGCAGAGAGGTGGCCCCACAGAGATTGACCCACAGCAAAGCCGAGCCAAAGTGCTAGCAAGTGGGCCTCAGTGGACATTGAACAACCCAGAGTCCCAGAAAGAAGCTCAAAAGGCATCATGGCTCTGGGCAACATTGCAAGCTGTTTCTGGGGGAATAGCTCCTCTTTGCACCTGATGACATAACCTGCAAGCAAGCAGGTTGCTGGGGTGGTCATAGATCAGTTGGCTTTCAGAGGAGTCCAATGGCACCTTGCAGGGACTCTAGCTAGTCTGTTTTTCAGTTCTCTGTCCTTTGCAGCCAATTAAGCCGACTGTGCTCTTTTCCCCATGGGGGCCCAGTGTGCAATGGCTGCAAACAGCAGCCTCCTTGGTAGTGTATGCAACCTGTTGCCTGTACAGGTAGCCCTAAGGGACCTTGGAGACAACTCTTCCTAGTGGGCATTCATGACTGGCCTGCTGTTTCTCAATCTAGACTCCAGACAGGTATGCGCGGTGCCTTTGGAAAGCCCCAGGGCACAGTGGCCAGGGTCCACATTGGCCAGGTCATAATGTCCATCCGCACCAAGCTGCAGAACAAGGAGCATGTGATTGAAGCCCTCCGCCGGGCCAAGTTCAAGTTCCCTGGCCGTCAGAAGGTAAGGAACATTGCAGCCTTGATCTCCCCTTTCTCTGCTCCTGGCCTCAGGGCCCATGATTCAGTTGTTTCTCTCTCTCTCTAGATCCACATCTCCAAGAAGTGGGGATTTACCAAGTTCAATGCGGATGAATTTGAGAACATGGTGGCAGAAAAGCGACTCATCCCGGACGGCTGTGGGGTCAAATACATCCCTAATCGTGGTCCCCTGGACAAATGGCGGGCCCTGCACTCATGAGCATCAGCTCTGTTCCCTCCTTAATCACGCTCACCAATAAATGCTATTTCCTGTCCATCTGTCTTTGCATCTGAATTCATGGTGGGTGGGGAACCTCTGGAAGCCCCAAGGGTTGCTGTCATTTCAGAAGAAGGCTGACAAGCTGGCCAGTTGACTGTAAGGTCAGTGAGGTACATGCCTTGACCCCAGGCAGTCAGTTCTGAAGTCCCGACCTGTACGTGGAACACTGAAGCACACACCCTGGATGATGGAAAAGGGCTTTTGGTCTAATGTTGGCCTTAGGCTGCTGTGGAATCTCACCAGACAGCCCTGGAGGTGGGGGTCATCCAGTTAGCCCTAGAGTAAACATCTGTCGTGCCTAACCACCTTTTCCTGTCTTTAGAATTGTTGAGAAACCTTGTTGCCCTCCCCCATCCTAAGCCTAGTCTACCACCCCTTATAGGACTTCGTTTTCAGGGCCACCACCCCTGACATCAAGTTGCTATGGTAGAAATGTTTAGTCTCTAAATTGAGTCTGACTCTTGTGACCTTGGAGGTTGTAGCCTGCCAGACTCCTGTGTCCATGGATCTCCCAGGCAAGAATACTGGAGGGGGTTGCCATGCCCTCCAGGGGATCTTCCCAACCCAGGGGTGGAACCCAGGTCTCCCGCATTGTAGGCGTATTCTTGACTAGCTGAGCCACCCTTGTACCTCAAGTAGATGTTTCTAGATCACAGATAGTTCACAGTATGATGGATCTGATGTCCAGATTTTTAATGAGGTCTGTTTTCTGGAAAAGGGAGGTGGGGAAGAGTTCTGTGCTGACAACACACTAAATGGGGCTATTAACTTTTGCTCTGTGTCCTTTTACCCCCCACCACCACCCATAGGACTGCACATTTACAAAGTATAATGGTTACATGATAACTGGTTTCTGTAGATAGTTTGTGTGCATCTATAGCCTTGGTGACCAGCCTCTTCTAGGCAGTGCTTGACCACACCCTGAGTGGTAGGGGCCAGATTGCATTGTGGTTCTGAACATGGATTTGGCCAGAGGTGTTAACAGCATCTAGTTAAATTACAATGAGTTTGACCACTTGCTGTTGTTTTCTTATGTGTGTGTGTCTGTAAACTGCTGATCTCTACCCTTGTATCTCCTGTTGTTTTCTAGTTTATGTGTGTGTGTGTGTGTGTGTGTGTGTGTGTGTGTGTATAAACTGCTGATCTCTATCTTTGTATCTCCTGGGGTCTTAATACTGTTTCCTAGGAGTCTTGTGTATGTTAAAGATGACCTTTTGGCACGTCTGCTACACACATGTAATGTCTGTGTCATCTGGCTTTCTATTCTTGAGTGGATGGTTTTCTCAGGATAAAATCCTTTGATCTGTTGATTCCCTTCTCTGAGCCCTGCCCTTGAGCCAAGATCACCTCTCCTGAGCCCCTAACCCCCTACCCCAGCCTATTGTCATTCTTGACACTACCCTGGGGACAAGTGGCATGGGTCCAGCCCCAGGGCCCCACCTGCCTTTTCCACCTTCTGATGACAGGCAGGCACAGGCCCGACCAGAGGACACACCCAAAGTGAAGGCACACAGAGGGGTGGCACCAGGGCAGGCTAGGAGCAGGGCAGGGCTTTGAGTCCAGAAGACAGGACAGTCCTCACACTGGGGCAGCAGGTACGCGGTGGCTTCAGGCCACCAGGCCCAGTTGGAGGGGCAGCAGCAGTGACAGCCACAGAGTGGCCAGGCCAGGGGGCTGGACCCCATGTGCTGCCCAGCTCAGGGCCAGGTCCACCTCCACAGGGTAGTGATCACTGATGTTGAGGGCCTGGGGGCGGGCAGGGAGTGGGGAGACAAAGCATCAGTCTCAGGCCCGAGGGGCTTACTGGGGAGCCCACTGTGGCCTCGCCACTGCTTTACCTCCTGCTCAGTGAGCCCAAAGCTCTGGGGGAAGTCGAAGGCGGCCGCGCCACGCAGCAGACCCTTGAGGTGCTCCCCGTGGAGCACGATACGGTCATAGGTGCAGTGGGTGCTAGCCCGCACCGTAGTGTCCACGCCGTCAGCGATAGCCCAGTGGAAGCCGGCCTGAGTCCGAAGGACTAGGTCATCCAGGCGCTTTTTGGTCAGTGACGCACAGTCAGCATTGAAGTCCCCAAGCAGGATCACATCCTGGAGATGCAGACAGCCATTGGGCCCGACCACCCAGCTGCTCTGGCCCTCCTCCCTCCATAGAATCGGCCCAGCCTTACCTTGGTCTGCCAGCGCCTGGAAGCATCCAGAAACACGTCATACAGGGCATTCAGCTCTGTCTCCACGGCCTTCGGAGTGGTGTGCAGTGGGACCAGCACCAGGCTGGGAAGAACTGCAAGATCACAGGGACACAGGGCTCCCAGCCACTCCTGGCCCTCCCCGGCCCGGTCCCTGCCAGATGACCGACCACCCCCCCGCCCCCCCCCCCCGGCAGAACCCTCCAGACCCCGCTTCCTGCTCCCCCATAGTAGGACCACCGTTCTACCCCCTCCTCTTACCCTTGCTGTGTAAAGAGAACCAGCACACAAAGGGCTCCCGGATAAAGAGGTCATCCTGATCCTCGTACACGTAGGAGTCCCGAACCTCTGCCTCATGTGACCTGGTGGACCAGGGACAAGAAGCAGTGGCCCCGTGTCACTGCTCTTGGTCTGCAAGTGCCGGCATCAGAACTGGTACTCAGGGAGGGGGACCCACCACCAGCAGCTCTATTTCATGGAAGCACAGCCTTCCAGCCCTTCTTTCTAGAACTTCTTTTAGATTGAACTAGAATTCACTTACTATAAAAGCACCTTGTCTAACATGCACAGTTCAGTGGCAACGCACAAAGTTGTGCAACCATCACCACAATCAATTTCAGAATAGTCTTAGCACGCCAAAGAAGCATCAATCATGAGCAGTCTCCTTTCCCCTCCCCTTCAGCCACTGATCTGTTTTCCATCTCTGCTGAACACATCATGCGAATGGAATCAAATAATACGTAGTGTTCTGTGACTGGTTCTTTCCCTTAGCACGTGTGTCCCAGCTTCATCCGGGCTGCAGCCTGGCTGAGACTTCCTCCCTTCTTAGGCCGAATGATACTCCACTGTGTGTAGAGACCACCTTTCATTTACCTGTTCATCGACTGATGGACACTCAGATCAATTTCCACTCTGAGATGGTTAGGAGTGGGGCTGGTGTATGGGCAGGGCTCTGTCCCCCCATCATTTCGGAGTGAGTTCTAGATACTATATAATTTCATCTATATAGAGGAGCAGGTCTCCATCCCTGACTGCCACTCTTGCCCTCTCAATCCTGACACCCCCAGGCTGTCCTCCCAGGGATTGAGGGCTGTTTCCAGAAACTGCATCTGCCCAGGACTCAAGACAGGTGCCCAGGGAGTCTCTTCCCAGGAGCTGCAACAAGTCACTCCCAAAGAGGGGGCCACCCTTGCCCTGAGCCCCAGTGGCTTCCACAGGGGGGCGGCATGGGGTGCCCACATCTATGCTTGGGGAAGGAAGGCATCCTGCTGGAGGGAAACATGGGCACCAAAGCTGTCTGGGCTAGAGGACGGGAAGACCCCAGGATAACACCTCTGATGAGAAGTACGATGTGAAGATGAGGGCCACCCTTGGGGCTACTACACGGCACCAAGCGTCCAGGCTGCTTCAGTCTCTGTCTGTGCTCACCGGTAGATATACACGTACTTCTCCTTGTATGTGCTGCGCCCCAGCAGGCGGCTGCTGTGGGAGGCGTAGGGCCCAGAGTCACCAAATCTGCCAGGAAAGGGGAGCTGGGGTCAGCAACCCTGAGGCTCTTGGTGGGGGGAGCCTCCCTTAAGACCCACAGAGCCCTCCTCACCGATTGAGTTCTCGAAGCAAAAGGGGGATGGCACTGTCAGAAGAGTCCACCACCTCCTGCAGCACCATGATGTCACAGCGAGCCAGGATCTGCAGGAAACCAGGAAGGCTAGTCCCGCTCAGGGCCAGCTGCCCAGGGAGAAGGGTGGTCTTTCTGGGGACCGGGAAGTGGTGTGGCCATGAGTGTCATAACACGCTGGCTGCAGCCCCAAGAGAGCCATGAGGCTAGAAAAGCCCTGGGAGAAGATGGAATGCTATCGCCATCAACACTGCACCCATTTCACGGAGGAGGAGACTGAGGCCAATGACAGGGAAGGAAGGTGCTGTTCCACATTGCCACACCATGTCTCCTGATGTCCCCCTCTTCTCTGGGACATGCCCCCGGTCAGACAGGGCTAGGGGCTTTGGGTCATGGTCCTCAGGGGTCCGGCTCCCCTGCAGGGATGAACTGACCTTCACTAAGGTATCAAGCACAGGTTCCCTGGCCATCTTGGCAAGTGTCAGCCTCTGCGCATTGAAGGCACAGATGTGAAAGGTCTCAGCCCCACTGGCCAGGAGGAGGAGCAGGAGCAGAGCATGGCTGTGTATGGGCTTCTGGAACCCTCCAGAGGAATCCAGGTTGCCCCAGGTTCAGGTCCCAGTTGCGCACAGTTCTAGTTCCAGAAGGACATGGTAATATGCAACAGAGAAAGTGATGCTCATCCTGCTACCCAGAACCAGTTTCCCCGTGCTGCCACCATCACACATGTCCTACCTTTCTTCCTTGTGGATACCTTCCAACATCAGTATGTATGTCGGAAGCTCTTTTTCAGTCTTGTTCTTTTTCATTGCGATCAAATACACATAGCATCGAGTTTACCATCTGAACCATTTTTAACTGCACAGTTCAGTGGCGTGAAGCACCTTCACCTTGTTGTGCAACCATCCCCACCATCCATCTCCAGAACTTTCTCATCTTCCCAAACTGAAACTCTGTCCCCATTAGACAATAACCCCCCTTCCCTCCCCCAGCCTGTGGCCCCCACCATCCTTACTTTCTGTCTCTAGGAATCTGGTTCCTCTAGGCACCTCATGCAAGTGGAGTCATACAGTAGCTGTCTGTGACTGATTTCACTGACCATACTGTCCTCATTACATCCACAATGTAGCAGGTCTCAGAATGCTGTTTTGAAATTCTAAATAACATTCTACAGGATGGATGGACCACATTTTATCTATTCACCTATCCATAGACACTGGGTTGCTTCTACCTTTTGGCTACTGTCAATAATGCTGCTGTGAACATGAATCTACAAATATCTCTTCAAGCTCCTACTTTCAATCCTTTTCATTAAGTATCCAGAAGTGAAACTGCTGGATCATGTAGATTCAAGGGATTAGATCTGATAGACAGAGTGCCTGAAGAACTATGGACGGAGGTTTGTAACACTGTACAGTGAGGCAGTGATCAAAACCATCCCCAAGAAAAAGAAATGCAAAAAGGCAAAATGGTTGTCTGAGGAGGCCTTACAAATAGCTGTGAAAAGAAGAGAAGTGAAAGGCAAAGGAGAAAAGGAAAGATATACCCATCTGAATGCAGAGTTCCAAAGAATAGCAAGGAGAGATAAGAAAGCCTTCCTCAGTGATCAATGCAAGATATAGAGGAAAAAACAGAATGGGAAAGACTAGAGATCTCTTCAAGAAAATTAGAGATACCAAGGGAACATTTCATGCAAAGATGGGCACAATAAAGGACAGAAACAGTATGAACCTAACAGAAGCAGAAGATATTAAGAAGAGGTGGCAAGAATACACAGAAGAACTATACAAAAAAGATCTTAATGACCCAGATAACCACAATGGTGTGATCACTCACCTAGAGCCAGACATCCTGGAGTCCAAAGTCAAGTGGGCTTTAGGAAGCATCACTACAAACAAAGCTAGTGGAGGTGATGGAATTCCAGCTGAGCTATTTCAAATCCTAAAAGATGATGCTGTGAAAGTGCTGCACTCAATATGCCAATAAATTTGGAAAACTCAGTAGTGGCCACAGGACCAGAAGAGTTCGGTTTTCAGTTTTCATTCCAATCCCAAAGAAAGGCAATACCAAAGAACGTTCAAACTACCACACAATTGCACTCATTTCACATGCTAGCAAGGTCATGCTCAAAATTTCCAAGCTAGGCTTCAACAGTACATGAACTGAGAACTTCCAGATATACAAGCTGGATTTAGAAAAGGCAGAGGAACCAGAGATCAAATTGTCAACATCCATTGGATCATAGAAAAAGCAAGAGAATTTCAGAAAAAACATCTACTCCTGCTTCATTGACTACACTAAAGCCTGTGACTGTGTGGATCACAAAAAACTGTGGAAAATTCTTATTTTGGAGAATTCTTAAAGAGATGAGAATACCAGACCACCTTACCTGCCTCCTGAAAAATCTGTATGCAGGTCAAGAAGCAACAGTTAGAACCTGGACATGGAACAATGGACTGGTTCCAAATTGGGAAAGGAGTACATCAAGGCTGTATATTGTCACCCTGCTTATTTAACTTATATGCAGAGTACATCATACAAAATGCTGGGCTGGATGAAGCACAAGCTGGAATCAAGATTGCCAGGAGAAATATCAATAACCTCAGATATGCAGATGACACCACTTTAATGGCAGAAAGTGAAGAGGAACTAAAGAGCCTCTTGATGAAAGTGAAAGAGGAGAGTGAAAAGCTGGCTTAAAACTCAGCATTCAAAAAACTAAGATCATGACATCCAGTCCCATCACTTCATGGCAAAAGATGGGGAAACAATGGAAATGGTGACAGACTTTCTTTTCTTGGGCTCCAAAATCACTGCAGATGGTGACTGCCCCATAAAATTAAAAGACACTTGCTCCTTGGAAGAAAAGCTAAGGCCAACCTAGACAGCATATTAAAAAGCAGAGACATTACCTTGCCAGCAAAGGTCAGTCTACTCAAAGCTATGGTTTTTTGAGTAGTCATGTACCAATGTGAGAGTTGAACCATAAAGAAGGTTGAGCGCTGAAGAATTGATGCTTTCAAACTGTGGTGCCGGAGAAGACTCTTGAGAGTCCCTTGGATGGCAAGGAGATCAAACCAGTCAATCCTAAAGGAAATCAGTCCTAAATATTCATTGGAAGGACTGATGCTGAAACTGAAGCTCCAATACTTTGGCCACCTGATGCAAAGAGCCGACTCACTGGAAAAGACCCTGATGCTGGGAAAGATTGAAGGCAGGAGGAGAAGGGGACAACAGAGGATGAGATGGTTGGATGGCATCACTGACTCAACAGACATGAGTTTGAGCAAGCTCTGGGAGATGGTGAAGGACAGGGAAGCCTAGTGTGCTGCAGTCCATAGGATCGCAAAGAGTCGAACACGACTGAGCAACAAAAATAAAATGGTAATTCTCTTTTTTTTTTTTTTTTTGAGGAATGTCATTCTATTTTCCACAGTGGCTGCCTCATCTTCCATTCCCACCAGCAGCACACCGGGGTTCAACACCTTAGAGTTGATTCTACCTTTTCACCACCATCAGCAACCAGGAGGACCATCTTGGTGCATTTCTTTCTCTCCAGCTGCCAGACATGATCTTTAAGACAAACTCCCAGCAGTATAATTGCTGGATTCAAGTCAGCCACAGTCATGTCCCGACTCTTTGCGACCAAAGGCCCACTTCCTGCTGGTGTCACCCTTATACAGCCATGTCAGTCTGGCTACTTCCCTCTGCTGGCTTTTCTCTGGTGCCTCTGTGACCTTCCTCCCTGGGCTCACTTTCTCCTTGTCTGGGCCCCCTGCCTGTTTCTCTCTAGCCACCTGCTAGAGTCACTCATGCTAGTTTGGGCTCCTGCTCCAGTGCCTATTCTGGGATGCCCTTGGGTCTTTAGGCAGCCCTGGGCAGGCAAGGGCAGGCTTGGAGGCTCTGGGGCCAGGGGCTCCCAGGAGGGGGTAGGACCAGAAGAACTAGAGTTTCTGCCCTCACGGCTTCCCTGATAGCTCAGTTGGTAAAGAATCCGCCTGCAATGCAGGAGACCCTGGTTCAATCCCTGGGTCGGGAAGATCCCCTGGAGAAGGGATAGGCTACCCACTCCAGTATTCTTGGGCTTCCCTTGTGGCTCAGCTGGTAAAGAATCCGCCCACAATGCGGGAGACCTGGGTTTGATCCCTGGGTTGGGAAGATCCCCTGGAGAAGGGAAAGGCTACCCACTCCAGTATTCTGGCCTGGAGAATTCCATGGACTAGTCCATGGGGTCACAAAGAGTCGGACACGACTGAGCGACTTCACTTACACTTTGGCCTCATCTCAAAGCGGGTCAGGTCTCCCAACACCAGCCCTGAGCCCCAGTCCTGGAATCCCCTTCCCGGCTGGCCTTCCCAGGCTGGGGGCCACTTTCTCCTTCCCCCTCTAGCCAACGGGCGCCCATACCTGCGCAGACCGGGTCGTCTCCACACCTTTCTGTTCTGTGGGCTGATCGCGACAGCCCCCACGGAATCGCAGCGCTGGCCTGGGCCAGAGACGGAAGGAGACAGCAGAGGAAGACGCTGCCGATACGCTGACCGCCCCGTCGAGGCCAGTTCCCCGGCCTCACCCTTCCCGGCGGGCGGGCGCGGCCCTGGCTCCGCCTCGGCGGTGGATGGGAGGGCGGCACAGAGGCCTAGGAAGTGCTGACCCAGCCGACCGCCTTCCCAGCAGACTCCGCCTTCCCCGCCCGCGAGGGACCCGGCACCGGCGGTGGCCAAGGCGGCGGAGACTCAGAGGCATGGGGCGAGCCGTGACTCAGAGCCGGCCCTGGGCGCAATCTGGTGGCGAAGACGCCCGACCTGGAGCGCCTGGCGCACCGAGGGGAGCCCCGCGGCGAGCCTGGGCACTCCCCACCGCACCCCCCACCCCAAGACAAGAGCCTTTTCTCCAAGTCTTCGGGCCGCGCACTTCTAGGTTCTCTGCATGGCCGCAGGCGAGCGGGCACAGGAACGCGCGGTGTAGGTGGAGCCCAGGGCAGACCGCGTGGAGGGTCCCCGTGGGGGTCGCTGCTGGGACAATTGGGCGACTTGCGCGGGTTCTGCGGCCCGACGGTGGGTCCTCACTGGCTGCTTTGTAGTGCGGTCTTCCCCGCCTACCCACTTGTGGATTGGGGGTGGTGATGAGCAGAAGGTTTGGGCATTTTTTAATTTTTTGGCCTCTCCACACCTTGCAGGTACTTAGTTCCCGGACCAAGGACAGAACCTGCACCCTTGGCAGTGAGAGCATGGAGTCCTAACCACTGCACTGCCAGGAAATTGGTGGGGAAATGTTTTTTAAATACATGAAGTCATGCTGTGCTTTAAAAAATAAAAGTTAAAAATATACTGCTTAAGGAGTACAGGCCTTTCTTTTTAGGTGATGAACATGTCTGGAACGAGTTGGAAATGGCTGACAACATTGTGGATGTATCACTACTAAATGATATATGATAATGTTATATATATTTCCTATTGTATGTTATATGCATACATTGCATATATGTATGTTATATATACACTGCATATAACATCACATATGACATTATATTACAAACATACATTCATACAGTGCAATTCTATAATATGGCAATTAAATAAAATTGTATGTAGTTTCAGTTCAGTTCAGTAGCTCAGTCATGTCTGACTCTTTGCAACCCCATGGACTGCAGCATGCCAGGCCTCTCTGTCCATCACCAACTCCCAGAGCTTGCTCAAACTCATGTCCATTGAGTCGGTGATGCCATCCAACCACCTCATCCTGTCGTTCTCTTCTCCTGCCTTCAATCTTTCCCAGCATCAGGTCTTTTCCAATGAGTCAGTTCTTCACATCAGGTGGCCAAAGGATTGGAGTTTCAGCTTCAGCATCAGTCCTTCCAATGAATATTCAGGACTGATTTCCTTTATGATGGACTGGTTGGATCTCCTTGCAGTCCAAGGGACTCTCAAGAGTCTTCTCCAATACCACAGTTCAAAAGCATCAATTCTTTGGCGCTCAGCTTTCTTTACAGTCCAACTCTCACATCCATACATGACTACTGGAAAAACCACAGCTTTGACTAGATGGATCTTTATTGGCAAAGTAATGTCTCTGCTTTTGAATATGCTGTCTAGGTTGGTCATAGCTTTTCTTCCAAGGAGCAAGTGTCTTTTAATTTCATGTCTGCAATCACCATCTGCAGTGATTTTGGAGCCAAGAAAATAAAGTCTGTCACTGTTTCCATTGTTTCCCCATCTATTCGCCATGAAGTGATGGGACCGGATGCCATGATTTGAGTTTTTGAATGTTGAGTTTTAAGCCAGCTTTTTTTTTTTTTAATATATTTATTTATTTGGCTGTGCTGGGTCTTAGCATGTGGTATATGGGATCTAGTTCCCTGATCAGAGATTGAACCCGGGCCCCCTGCATTGTGAACGCAGAGTCTCAACCACTACACCACCAGGGAAGTCCCTTAAGCCAGCTTTTTCACTCTCTTCTTTCACCTTTATCAAGAGGCTCTTTAGTTTTTCTTCACTTTCTGCCATTAGGGTGGTGTCATCTGCATATCTGAGGTTACTGATATTTCTCCTGGCAATCTTGATTCCAGCTTGTGCTTCATCCAGCCTGGCATTTCACATGATGTACTCTGCATATAAGTTAAATAAGCAGGGTGACAATATACAGCCTTGACATACTCCTTTCCCAATTTGGAACCAGTCCATTGTTCCATGTCCAGTTCTAACTGTTGCTTCTTGACCTGCATACAGATTTCTCAGGAGGCAGGTCAGGTGGTCTGGTATTTCCATCTCTTGAAGAATTTTCCACAGTTTGTTGTGATCCACACAGTCAAAGGCTTTGGTGTAGTCAATAAAGCAGATGTTTTTCTAGAACTCTCTTGCTTTTTGTATGATCTATCAGATGGACATTTGATCTCTGGTTCCTTTCCCTTTTCTAAATCCTGCTAAACATCTGGAAGTTTTCAGTTCATGTACTGTTGAAGCCTCACTTGGAGAATTTTGAGCATTACTTTGCTAGCATGTGAGATGAGTGCAATTGTGCGGTAGTTTTTGAACATTCTTTGCCATTGCCTTTCTTTGGGACTGGAATGAAAACTGAACTTTTCCAGCCCTGCGGCTACTGCTGAGTTTTCCAAATTTGCTGGCATATTGAGTGCAGCACATTCACAGCAACATCTTTTAGGATTTGAAATAGCTCACCTGGAATTCCATCACCTCCATTAGCTTTGTTAACAGTGATGCTTCCTAAGGCCTGCGTGACTTCAGACTCCAGGATATCTGGCTCTAGGTGAGTGATCATACCATAGTGGTTATCTGGGTCATTAAGATCTTTTTTGTATAGTTCTTCTGTGTATTCTTGCCACCTCTTCTTAATATCTTCTGCTTGTTAGGTCCATACCATTTCTCTCCTTTATTGTGCCCATCTTTGCATGAAATATTCCTTTGGTATCTCTAATTTTCTTGAAGAGATCTCTAGTCTTTCCCATTCTATTGCTTTCCTCTATTTCTTTGCATTGTTCACTTAGGAAGGCTTTCTTATCTCTCCTTGCTATTCTTTGGAACTCTGCATTCAGATGGGTATATCTTTCCTTTTCTCCTTTGCCTTTTGCCTCTCTTCTTTTCTCAGCTATTTGTAAGGCCTCCTCAGACAAGTATTTTGCCTTTTGCATTTCTTTTTCTTGGGGAATGTCTTGATCCCTGCCTCCTGTACAATGTTACGAACCTCTGTCCATAGTTCTTCAGGCACTCTATCAGATCTAATCCCTGAATCTATTGTCACTTCCACTGTACAAGTGTAAGGGATTTGATTTAGGTCCTACCTGATTGGTCTAGTGGTTTTCCCTACTTTCTTCAATTTAGGTCTGAATTTTGCAGTGTACGTAGGTAATTATGTAAAATTACATAGTGTAATAACATTACATATGATACATTCATAAAATAATCTATTTAATAAAAATGCTATAACGTAAATTCCATGTTAGATGAAATTAATGAAAACAAAGGGGAAAAAGCTAAAAGGGCTCTGCCAACCCCGACCTTGAGTGGCGTCAGATAAACGTGCCGGCAGCAGGTTAGTCACGGAGACTTTTCCAAGGACGAACAAACTAGACAAAAGGGACGTGGACTCTGAAAGGGGCGGGGCTCGAGCCCCTCCTGCGCCGGGGCGTGGCGGGGGCGGGGGCGCGGCGTGGCGGGGCCAAGCCGCCCTTGAGCCCGTAATCGCTGCCATCAAGCGGCCTGAGCACGTTTTACGACAGTCGGCGGTCGAGCCCGGCGCCACCGCAGTCTTGCTTTCCGGCGGGTCCGCGGAGCTCGCGGCTACCGCCGCCATCCTCTCTGGTTCTTGAGTGCGCTCCCTTTCTTGGTTCCGGGACGGCTAGTGGGTGATGCGAGAGCGAGGCAGGGGCCAGGCCCGGTTCAGGCCCGACCCGCGAGGTGACCTTGATCGAGTGCCCTGTCGCGTCAAGCTGCGGCGCCCGTCCGTGGGCCTGTTAGTGACCCGGCTCCCGAGCGGTTGAGGACCTAGAGAGGCCCCTATAGGCTTGCCCCAGGGCAAGGGGAGCGCCGGGCCGCTGGGGGCTGTGGCAGAAGCTGGGTCGCGGGGGGAGATGCCCCTCCACGTGAAATGGCCGTTCCCCGCGGTGCCGCCGCTCACCTGGACCCTGGCCAGCAGCGTCGTCATGGGCCTGGTGGGCACCTACAGCTGCTTCTGGACCAGTGAGTGGGCCCACAGCCGAGGCAGGGTCGGCCGCGGGGCTCCACGCCCAGCCAGAGTTGGGGTTCGGGGCACTGGCAGGGGCTGGCTTGGTAGGGGGGAGCCCTGGGCCCCCGGGGAAAGGAAGCCAAGATCCCGACCCTGCCCGTCTCCCCTCAGAGTGCATGAACCACCTCACCGTACACAACAAGGAGGTTCTGTATGATCTCATCGAGAACCGAGGCCCAGCCACACCCCTCATCACGGTCTCCAATCACCAGTCGTGCATGGATGATCCTCATCTCTGGGGTACATGGGCCAGCGTGCTCGGCTTGGGGAGGCAAGGAGGGAACCTGGGTCAGGGCCGAACAAGAACAAACTCCTCACAGGGCTCTTTGCCCGGCCCTGACACTTCTGTTTCTGGGGTGTCCTGCCCCAGGGATGAAAGTTTGATTTGTGGCCCCTGCAGCATTCCCCTAGGCAGTATGGTTTAGAGAGGGCACCTGGAATTTGGAGGAAGTGAGGAGATGACCACAAGGCAAGGTCTGACGGCTTCTTTACTCTGAGCTATCAGGCCTGTGGGACCCTCCATTCTCTAAACTGTTGATGGTTCTAAAGAGCCTTGGGAATAAATCTGAGGAGCACAGCGTGTCCTGTCAAGAAAGCTCTGGGCTAGGGGCTGGAAGACCTGTGTCCTTGTTCCGGCTTTGCCCGGCTGGGTTTGTAGCCTTTTACCAGCCTCATTGGGGAGTCTAGAAGTTCTGCTGTGCTGACTTCACAGGTAGTTGCTTGGCTCTAATAACCCAGGTGGCTGGCTACAGGGGTGTCCAGAGCTCCCACTGCTGGATGAGGACAGGGAGCTCATAGGGATCCATGTGGTCAATTCAGTCTTTCAGAGCACACACTTGCTGCTGGGCAGAAGATGGCCTATAGGGTGCCAGAGGCAGATCCCAGGGACCAGGAGGAAGGTTTTAGTGCCATCCAGTCACCTGGACCAGGGTGGTGGCAGTGACTGGAGGAATAGTTAGAAGGATGTGCTGCATGTGCATGCTAGTCGCTTCAGTCTTGTCTGACTCTTTGCGACCCCATGGGCTGCAACACACCAGCTCCTTTGTCCATGGGATTCTCTAGGCAAGAATACTGGAGTGGGTTGTCATGCCCTCTTCCAGGGGATCTTCCACACCCAGGGATTGAACCCCCATTTCCTTTATTGCAAGTGGATTCTTTAATGCTGAGTCAGGAGGGATGGGCAACATTAGCATATATCAGGGAGGTAGGCAGACTGGATGTGGTGACTACTAAGATATAGGGGGTGGGAGACGGAGGAGCCAGGGAGAACTTGGGGGTCCAGCCGAAGGGTCTGGAAGATAGCTCTTTGGGCCATAGGGAAATGTCCTTCTCCCTCATTTCCTGAAACGGTGACAGAAAGTGGTGCCCCCTAGGTACAAGGTCAGTTGGGGCATGCAGCCTTCTCTCCTCCAGGGATCCTGAAACTCCGTCACATCTGGAACCTGAAGTTGATGCGTTGGTGAGGAGAAATGGACCCCCACGGTGGGCCCAGCAGGCCTTACCCGTCTGCCCAGATTGGCCCTCCTCCTGGCCTGCTCAGGAGGTGGCCTCCAGCAGTCCAGGCAGGGCCTGGGGTGGGACCCCACTGGCCCTCCTGTGTCTCCATTCTGCATTGCTGATGCCATCAGGCAGCATGCTGGTGGGGGGAGGGTGGCAGGGATGCAGGATGCAGGGGAAGCTGGGATGACCGCATCCATCCCCACTCCAGGACCCCCACAGCTGCAGACATCTGCTTCACCAAGGAGCTGCACTCACACTTCTTCAGCTTGGGCAAGTGTGTGCCCGTGTGCCGAGGTGAGCCGCTCCTCTGCAAGGGGCTGTTGGGCTGTTGGGTGCCGGGGACCCTTCTCTGGCCCTTCCGGGGGCAGGGAGACTGGTGGCAGTGTCTCTGATTCAACTGCACTGGGAGTTGAGGGACTCCAGTGAGACAGGCTGCCTGGGTGCCAGGGGCAGTTGCCTCACTTGCATGATGCCCACCTCCATCATCTGGGAGGAGGGAGCAATGGTTTCTTGGAGAGCACCAAGTTCCCTGTGAGTGCCGGAGGACTGGGTGCCCTGGGGCTCTGGCATTGGAGGTCATGGAGACATTATCCACAGTTGCTTCTTGGGAGGCTGTTGCTAAGAGACGCGTTGATGGCCACTTGGTGTCATCAGTCAGCGATGGTGGTGGCATGTGCCAGAGGCTGTGAGTTTGGGAAAACAAACAGGCTTCTGTGTCGAGCCGTGTGACATGGAGTGATTACTCCGCACCTCTTGAGAGCTTCAGAAGGTCAGGGCCATTTGGATCCCCCTTCTCCAATAAAAGGGGCTTGGAGAGATAAAGCTGCGGGGCCAAGGTCACAGGGCAAGAGGTGGCCAAGCCTGGATTCAAATCCAGCTTGCTTGTTTCTCTGGGGAAGTGGGATTTTTCCTGGCAGAGTATGAAAGGCAAGGCATCCTAGACCCAGGAAGCACGTAGCAAACCCTGGAAGGGTACGTGACCAAGGAAGAAATGTAGGTTGTGGGCTGCCTGTGAAGATTCTAGAACACTTGGCTAAGAATTTGACATGCTTTCGTGTGTGGTTGAGAGAGAGAGAGAGCCCCCAGGCTGCAGTGTACCTGGTGGACAGAATCAGGGTCGAGTGGAGGCCAGGAGCCTGGTTAGGGGCTGTCACAGTTCCTCTGGTGACAGGGCCTCTGGGGGTCACCACAGAGAGCCAGGGACCACGTGCTTTGAGCTGTGTTTTGGAGGTAGAGTTGCCAGGACTTGTTGATAGATTGCTCGTGGGCGGGGTGAGGGGGGCGGCGAGGAGAAGAAAACTCAACGATGACACTAGGTGACGGCTGGTGCCAGGGAGCTGCTGGGAGGATGGGACCAGGGACGAGCAGCAGGGTGTTGAGAGACCCTGTCACCCGAGGAAGGAGCAATCCAGAGACCATGTGATGTGCCATTCTGGAACTCTAAAAGATCCTGGGAACCCTGGTGCAAACAAAGTTGGCCACACAGAAATGAGAGCGTAGAGGGGGAGAGAAGGGACCAGAACAGCCCCTTACCGCAGTGGAGACACAAGCCCCCAGCGCAGCAGGGAGCAAAACAGGGCTCCTGGCTATTGTAGAAGCTTCCCATGACCCTGGAGAAGCCACTTCCCTGGACTGACAGCTAAAGGAGCTGCGGGAGTGGTGGGGAGGGGCCCAGCAAGGGGGGCCACTTCTCTCAGAGGTTGGGGTGTCAGGAGGAAGTAACCAGGGGGCGTTTGAGGGGAACCTTGAACGGAGAAACCTTATTGCTAGTAGTGGAAATGGTGATGATGGTTTAACTCGGTCGGAAAAGAATCTGCCTGCGATGCAGGAGATCCGGGCTTAATCCCTGGGTCAGGAAGATCCTGTGGAGAAGGAAATGGCAACCCACTCCAGTGTTCTTGCCTGGAGAATCCCATGGACAGAGGAGCCTGGCGGGCTGCAGTCCATGGGGTTGCAAGAGTCAGACACGACTTGGCGACTAAACCATCACCATCCACTGAAAAGTTGCCATGCCCACCCCTCAGATCTGCAGACTTACTTACTCCCCAGAGACCCCTGTCTGAAACACTCGTTTTTTGCTGCATTTGGAGGCAACTTCATCTCCCCAAAACACAAGCAAAGGCCCCAGTGTCATGGCAGTTGACTGTGGTGTCCATCACGCACTGCTCTGAGCGATGCTGATGCTGCTCGGGTACTCTGTCTTGAGTCTCAGTCCCTCCTTTCTGTGACGTCAGAGGCCTTCCATGTCCACTTCTAGCCTCATTCTTCTTTTTGACCTGTATCTACATTTTAGGGTACAATAAAAGCAGCAAGTGCAGTCTTAATCCTAAGCACCTTCTGGTGAGAGAATGCGGGAAGGGACAAGCTGTCAAATGCATTGGTCGCAGTAAAGGCCTAACAATTGAAGCAAAGGAAGTACCCAGTATACTTTGCTTCTGTATTCCAGAAAATTTCCTCCACACCTCCTGCTAGGACATGAAGTGTCAAAGTGATCTTGCACAAGTCATGCAAGTGAGTAGAAATAGCATTTGTAAAAGCTAAACATCCTGAAGGGTTGCTCCCCAAGCATAGAATTTTAAAATTTCAATCGTGAGCTGGAAGGCTGGTTTGCACCAGTGAGTTTTTGTAAAGCAGGAGCCTGTGCCTCTGAAGACCAACCCTAGCGTGTTGTGTGATCCCAAGTAGGGAACCTGCAGCTCTCACTCACAACACCCAGAGAAACTTCAGTGGGTGACTGCTCCCCAGCTCCAGCCCCTGAGGTAGCTGCTGGGCTGTTTCCATGTGGATCGGGTTGGGACCGTTGGATCCCTATCTAGCACCTTCCAAAGACTTGGCCTTGCAGAGAACAGGTTGTAAGTCCATTTCTTAGGGCATCGGCCCAGGTAGTCCTACCGTTCATCTGTTCTTGTCTCCCTCTTTGTTTTATTCTTCTTGTTCATTCCACAGGGCAAGCAAGATCTTACTTCCCTGACCAGGAATGCACCCACACCCCCTGCAGTGGAGGTGTGGAGTCTCAGCCACTGGGCCACCAGGGAAGCCCCAATCTACCCCTTTGTGTTGTGGCTCTCTACTCCTCACTTGATGAGATAAGGATATTTACCCCACTTTTTCAGCCTCCCTCTTTCTCGGTCTCTGTCCACTCTCCGGACAAGCTTGACAAGCAAGATTTTTACTGCGTGTGGGCACAGATTGTCCCCATGTGACTCTCAAGTTGAGAGCCAGCAGTCATGTCTGGGTTATTGCTGACCGCTGGGCCACTTGGGGCCAGTGTCACAGTCTCGGGGCATCTCCGAGGCAGTGTTGCCAGCATCGGGGATGGCTCAGCCACAGCGTTTTCCGTGTAGTGGATTTGACTTTTTCCCCAACTCTCAGTGACACTATGAGTCAAAGTCACTCAGTCATGTCCAACTCTTTGTGACCCCATGGACTATACAGTCTGTGGAATTCTCCAGGCCAGAACACTGGAGTGGGTAGCCCTTCCCTTCTCCAGGGGATCTTCCCGACCCAGGGATCGAAGCCAGGTCTCCCGCATTACAGGTGGATTCTTTATAAAGGGCGACTCGAGTTTTCAAGGGGCGCCCTTTGATGAAGGGGCCAGCAGGAGGGAGGGACAGCAGAGAATGAGGACTCAGGCGGGGCTCAGAGGCCCCTGAGGGGTACCTGTGGGAACTGGCCTGGAAGAGACCCTGGGGAAAGGCTTGCTGTGCAGAACCTGGGGCCCCAGTGAGACTGGAGATCACAAATAGCCTTGCTTTGCTCCCGCAGCTCCCTCTGGGCCAGCGGCAGCCACTGGGAGGCTTGCCCCCAGACTAGCTCATCCCAAGGCTCCAAGAGCCCAACTGTGGAAGTGGGGGCAGGGAGGACAGTAATTGGTTTGGGGGTCCGAGAGGGCACACACTGCAGGTGTCTGACCACAGCCGGAGTTCCTCAGGGGCCGCAGCTGTGCTGGAACTGACGGGCAGAAGGTGGGGTCATAGGTGGGTTGTAAGGAAGTAAGGGGAGTCACTCAGTTGTGGCTGACTCTGCAATCCCATGAACTGCAGCCAGCCAGGCTCCTCCATCCATGGAATTTTCCAGGCAAGAGTACTGGAGTGGGTTGCCATTTCCTTCTCCAGGGATATTCCCGACTCTGGGATCTTCCCGACCCAGGGATCGAACCCAGGTCTCCCACATTGCAGGCAGACACTTTACCATCTGAGGTGTTCGCGTGGACCAGGCCCTGAGGGTGAGGCAGAGGAGGGGGGTCCTGGACAACCGAGACTGACGGAGGAGACTTTCTCATTGGCAGGAGATGGCGTCTACCAGAAGGGAATGGATTTCATTTTGGAGAAGCTCAACCACGGGGACTGGGTGCACATCTTCCCAGAAGGTCAGTGGCGCTGGCAGGGTCGCAACCCACTCAAGGATCTAGATGGGACTGCCCCCTATCCCCTCCCAGTGGCCCCTAAGCCACAACTCTATCCTCTCTCTCGACAGGGAAAGTGAACATGAGCTCCGAGTTCCTCCGCTTCAAGTGGGGTAAGAGCCACTGGTCCTTTCTGGCTGGGTGGGACCTGGGCACGTGGGGCAGATGACTGTGATCATTGCCACAGAAGGGGGACAGGAGCCCAGACCAAGGCCTGCCTGGCAGAGAAGCTGGCCCAGGGCAGCCACTTTGAACAGGGTTGGGGGGCGGGCAGGAGTGGCCCTGTCCACAGGCTGGCACCAAAACACTGCTTGTGCCAATGTTTCTTCCTCTCCGCCCGGGCAGGAATAGGTCGCCTGATCGCCGAATGTCATCTCAATCCAATCATCCTGCCCCTGTGGCATGTCGGTGAGCCTCCCTCTCGGGCCACTGCTGCAGCCCAGGGAGAGGGGCTTGGCATGGTGGTCTTGTGGGGTGGGTCTCCTCCGGGTGGTTGAGGCAGGGTGCCCGGACTGCCCCGCTCCACCCCCCCCATGCCTGCATCCTGGCTCTCTGTCTGCTGTGCTGCAGGAATGAACGACGTCCTTCCTAACAGCCCACCCTACTTCCCCCGCTTTGGGCAGGTAGGTAGGGCCGCCGATCATGTCTGTCTGTCTGCCCTCTGCCCCGTGACTCCCACACGGCACCACCAAGCCCAGATTCAGGAGGGGCTGGGCTTGCAGCAGAGGGAACAGAATGAAGCAGAGACAAGGGGCGGTGGTTTCCTGGCACCACAGCCAGGGAAGGGGCAGGATAGGGACGACTTGGGCATGGACTCCAGGACTGGCAGGGCTCTTGGATGTCACTGAGCCCGACCGCTCTGTTTTAAAACGGGAGGGTCTGTAAAAAAATAAAATAAAAAATAAAACGGGAGGGTGGACCCAATGGGGTACTCAGCATCTTAGTGCTGGGGTTGTGGGCACCCTGTTCCTGTCAACCCACTGGTGGCTGGTCTCCCTGCAGAAAATCACCGTGCTGATCGGCAAGCCCTTCAGTGCCCGGCCTGTGCTCGAACGGCTGCGGGCAGAGAACAAGTCAGCAGTGAGTTTCTCCCTGGGGCTGTCCTTGCCTGTCCTGGTGCCCTTGGCTTCCCCAGGCACCCTGGGTGAAGCTCCCTGAGGACTGCCTGGCAGCCTCAGTCCTTCGCCCTCAGGTGGAGATGCGCAAAGCCCTGACAGACTTCATCCAAGAGGAATTCCAGCACCTGAAGAGCCAGGCAGAGCAGCTCCACAACCACCTGCAAGCCAGATAGGTGCCATCCCCCCTAGACCTGGGTCCAGCTGCATTTTGGACTGGGGGGAGGGGCAGCTAGGCCTGGGCCAGACACAGCTCTGGGACCCCTCCCAGCTCTCTCAGTGCTGCCTTTGGGCGCTGGGCTGGGGGATGGACTGATGCTGGGAGCTCAGATATGGTCCTTTTGACAGATTGGTGCATAACCCTTCCAGGGTTCCCCCTCCGAGTGGGTGAGCATCCCAGCGCCTCTGGTTCTGCCACTGAAAGAAGGCTCTCAGCTGCTCCTGGCACTTGGCCACGCAGGGAGGAAAGACCTTTAGGCAGGGGGCCCCTGCTCTCTTGCCTACAAGCCGTTTGCTCCCAGAGCTGGGGACTGGAAGGAGGAGCCCTAATCTTACTGCTTCCTCAGGGATAGCCATCAGCCATGTCTTCCTTCTGCCTGTGCTCCCTGCAGGCATGGGAGCCTCGGGCAGGGCCCAGCCCTGAGCTGCAGGTGGAAGAGGTGCCCTTTTCTATAAGGGGAGCCCGTCCAACAGGGCCCGAGACCCGGCCCCTCGCTGGGGCCCACTGTTCTTTCCGCCTCCCTGGCATCACTTGAATCCCCTGGTTGTTTTATAAACTATTAATAAAGGATTTGTGTTGTGCTCTTTTACCTCTGGCCTCTCTGTTGGGGTGGGGCTGGGAGGTGACCCTCTGGACCAGAAGGCTGGCCCCTGAGAGCTCTGGGCATGTCAACAGTATTTGACCGGACGGGCTCTCAGTGGGCACCAGCCACTGAAGACTTCCATCCTTGTCTGCGATCCCCACGCAGCCTGATAAGAGTAGGGCTTCATCTCATTCTGCAAATGGTGCAGCGTGAGGTTAATGGACTTGATTCAAAAACTAAAGTTTGCAAGGTAGGGAGGAGCAAGTAGCAATTCTGTCCTCGGGCTGGTTCCCAAGGCAGAGGTGGTCTCCGAAGCTCCCAGTGAGCCGCCATGAACTAACTACACGTGCTGTGATGGGAGGTGGGAAGGGGGACAACTTGACTGAGTTTGGGGCTCTGGGTGGGAGAAAAGGTAGGAGGATCCAGGGTGGTGGCACTCCTGGCAGAAGGGAAATCCTCTCGAGAGAAAAGCCAGTTCTGTTTAGGCCTCCAGTTTGTCCACAGGTGATTGTTCAGTTGCTAAGTTGTGTCTGACTCTGTGACCCCATGGACCGCAGCACACCAGGCTTCCCTGTCCTTCACTGTTTCCCAGAGTTTGCTCAAATTCATGTCCATTATTGTGGTGGTTTTCTTTCTGGCACATTTGTTAAGTTTTCAAATGGGCCTGACTCTGCCACATATATTATATAGGAGCTGGCAAAGGCTTGATGACAAAGAGATCTCTTTCTAGCCTTTTCTGCATCAGAGATGGCCTCCCACATGTGAAAGGCTGTCTCATAAGTTTAAGTCCTTACAGACAGGATGACATAGCCTGTCTGGCCTGAGGAAAATGTCTGCTGAGGGGGTCCTCAATCTTTCCCAGCATCAGGGTCTTTTCCAAAGAGTTGGCTCTTTGCATCAGGTGGCCAAAGTATTGGAGCTTCAGCTTTAGCATCAGTCCTTCCAATGAATATTCAGGGTTGGTTTTCTTTAGGATTGACTGTTTCCTTTACTTTTTCCTTTAATTTTCCTTGACTTTCCTTTTTTCCTTGCCTACTTTTCCTTTAGGAATGACTGTTTCCTTTACTTTTTCCTTTACTTTTCCTTGAATTTTTTCCTTTAGGATCAAGTCCTTGATCTTGCAGTCCAAGGGACTCTCAAGAGTCTTCTCCAGCACCACAGTTCAAAAGCATCAGTTCTTCAGTGCTCAGCCTTCTTTGTGGTCCAACTCTCACATCTATGTATGATGTGAGACATCATACAATTCCAGACAACTGGAGAAACCACAGCTTTGACTATACAGACCTTTGTTGGCAAAGTGATGTCTCTGCTTTTTAATATGCTGTCTAGGTTTGTCATAGCTTTCCTTCCAAGGAGCAAGCATCTTTTAATTTCATGGCTGCAGTCATCATCTGCAGTGATTTTGGAGCCCCCAAAAATAAAGTCTGTCACTGCTTCCACTTTTTCCCCTTCTATTTACCATGAAGTGATGGGACCAGATGCCATGATCTTAGTTTTTTGAATGTTGAGTTTCAAGCCAGCTTTTTCATTTTCTTTCACCCTCATCAATAGGCTCTTTAGTTCCTCTTCACTTTCTGCCATTAGTAAAGTTCAGTTCAGTCGCTCAGTCATGTCTGACTCTGTGACCCCATGAACTACAGCACGCCAGGCCTCCCTGTCCATCACCAACTCCCGGAGTTTACTCAAACTCATGTCCATTGAGTTGGTGATGCCATCCAACCATCTCATCCTCTGTCGTCCCCTTCTCCTCCTGCCCTCAATCTTTCCCAGCATCAGGGTCTTTTCAAATGAGCTCTTCACATCAGGTGGCCAAAGTATTGGAGTTTCAGCTTCAACATCAGTCCTTCCAGTGAACACCCAGGACTGATCTCCTTTAGGATGGACTGGTTGGATCTCCTTGCAGTCCAAGGGACTCTCAAGAGTCTTCTCCAACACCACAGTTCAAAAACATCAATTCTTCGGTGCTCAGTTTTCTTTATAGTCCAACTCTCACATCCATACATGACTACTGGAAAAACCATAGCCTTGACTAGACAGACCTTTGTGGACAAAGTAATGTCTCTGCTTTTTAATATGCTGTCTAGGTTGGTCATAACTTTCCTTCCAAGGAGTAAGCGTCTTTTAATTTCATGGCTGCAGTCACCATCTGCAGTGATTTTGGAGCCCCCCAAAATAAAGTCAGCCACTGTTTCCACTGTTTCCCCATCTATTTGCCATGAAGTGATGGGACCAGATGCCATGATCTTAGTTTTCTGAATGTTGAGCTTTAAGCCAACTTTCTCACTCTCCTTTCACTTTCATCAAGAGTTTCTGTAGTTCTTCAGCTTCTGTCATAAGGGTGGTGTCATCTGCATATCTGAGGTTAGCCATTAGTGAAAGTTGGACCATAAAGAAGGCTGAGCACCAAAGAATTGATGCCTTCAAGTTGTGGAGCTGGGAAGACTCTTCAGAGTCCCCTGGTATTTGAGGAGATCAAACCAGTCAATCCTAAAGGAAATCAACTCTGAATACTCATTGGAAGGACTGATGCTGAAGCTGAAACTCCAATACTTTGGCCACCTGATGCAAAGAGCTGACTCATTGGAAAAGACCCTGATGCTGGGAAAAATTGAGGGCAGGAGGAGAAGGGGGTGACAGAAGATGAGATGGTTGGATAGCATCACCAACTCAATGGACATGAGTTTAAGAAACTCCAGGAGATAGTGAAGGACAGGGAAGCCTGGCATGCTGTGTCCATGCCGGGTCGCAAAGAGTTGGACACGACTTAGCAACCGAACAACAACAATGGGAAAAAACATAAACCCTTGTAAACCTTAAAACAAGAAAGAACATAAACCCTTGTGGCTCAGCTGGTGAAGAATCTACCTGCAATTGAGAGACCTGGGTTCAATCCCTGGGTTGGAAGATCGCCTGGAAAAAGGAAAGGCTACCCATTCCAGTATTCTGGCCTGGAGAATTCCCATGGATTGTATAGTCCATGGGGTTGCAAAGAGTCAGACATGACTGAGCGACCTTCACTTGTAGGAAAAAACAGACTGTCAGCCAGTTTGCATCTGCATAAGTCCAAATGTAACATCTCTTTTTCATGTATATATTTTATATTCATTTTGACAGACATCAACTATTTCATGAAGAGTTCCAATTTGATAACCTAAATAAATGTTCCATTTTTCCATGTAGTTGTGTTTTAAATTATTTATTAATTTAACTTTTGGTTGCACTGGGTCTTCATTGCTGCCAGAGCGGGTGGTTACTCTCTAGTTGTGGTGCACAAGTTTCTTATTGCGGTGTCTTCTCTTGTTGTAGAGCACAGGCTCTCGATGTATGGCCTTCAGTAGTTGCAGTACATGAGCTCAGGAGTTGTGGGTCAGTAGTTATGTCACATGGGCCTAGTTACTCTGCTGTATGTGGGATCTTCCCAGACCAGGCATCAAACCTGTGTCGCCTGCATTGGCAGGTGGATTCCTATCCACCATACCACCAAGGAAGTCTCATGTTCAGTCTCAGAAAACTTGGAACAAAATGAGGTGAAAGTCAGTTTTTGGTTTTTCTATGTGGAGAGTCCTAATAGCAGAGAATAATGACAGTGTTGTTTCCTTCTTTACAAGTATTCTACTTTTTATTTCATTTGTCTAACTGCTTTGGCAGCACTTCTAGCTTCTGGAACTGAAAGAATACCTGAAAGAATTTATACCCAAATTTTTGGAAACAGGTTTTACAAAGTTTCCCAGTATAAGATCAACATGTATAAAAATCAGTTGTATTTACATACATACACCAGCAACAAAAAGTTAGAAAGTGTAGTTTAAGACTCCATTTACAAAAGTTACAAGGTAACTTGAAATCTCACAAAAGATGTGAAAGATCTATATAAGAAAAATCATAACATTTTATGGAAAGATAATAAAGAAGACCCAAGTAAATGGAGAGTGATCCCATGCTCACGAATAGGAATACTTGATATAGTAAATATGCCAGTTCTCCAGAATGATCTACAGATGGATAAAAAAAGATCGATCTACCGATTAAATGTGATTCCAATCACAAGCTAATCAGGGTTCAGACAGACAGTTGCACAACCATGTTCATAACAGCATTACTCACAACAGCAAAAAGGAAACTCAAGCGTCCATCAACAGATGAATGGGTAAATAAACCGGAGTCATACAAGGAAATATTATTCTCCATAAAAAGAAAGGAAATTCTGACATTGTGGCTGCATTGTGGATGAACCTTGAAAACATTACACTAAGCGAAGTATGCCAAACACAAAAGACCACATGTAGTATGATTCCATTCATATGAGATCCCTAGAGTAGTCAAATTCATAGAGACAAAAAGTAGAATGGGTGACAGGGACTGGGGGAGGACGGAATAGAGAGAAAGAATGTTTAGTGGAGACAGTTTTAGTTTGGGGTGGATGAGAATGTTCTGGCAATGGATGTAGGCAATGGTTGTAGAACAATGTGAATGTGCTTCATGCCCCAGAACTGGACAGTTAAAAATGGTTACAATGTTAAAGTTTTATGTCACGACTATTTTACCACAATAAAACTTTTAAATAAAAAATGGCTAAAATGGTAGACTTTGTTATGTACATTTTACCACAACTTTAAATAATCTAGCCAATATAATGAATTAATTCTAAAATCGATATGGACACACAATAGCCCAAGAACAGCCTCTTGAAAAAGGACAAGGTGGGAGGATTTGCCTTTTTGGGTATCAAAGTTTTTTATGAAGTTATAATAATTAAGACAGGGTGGTACTCGGGAGACAAATTGATTAGTGGAATGGAATAGGGGCCAAAAACTGACCCACAGCTGTAAGGACACTTAATATAGAGCAAAATTGGCATTTCAAGACAGTGGGTAAAGGACATTCATCTCAAACAATACTGGGATAATTGCAGCTCTCTTAAAGACACTTGATCCTTGCCTCACAACATACATGAAGGAAGTGAAAGTGTTAGTCACTCAGTCGTGTCCAACTCTTTGTGACCCCATGGACTGTAGCCTTCCAGGCTCCTCTGTCCATGGAATTCTCCAGGTGAGAATACTGGAGTGGGTTGCCATGCCCTTCTCCAGGGAATCTTCCCAACCCAAGGATTGAACCTGCATCTCTTATGTCTCCTGCATTGGCAGGTGGGTTCTTTATCACTCACACCACCTGGGAAGCCCCACAACATACATGAATACATGGAAAACAAAGACAACTTCTAGAAGATAATGTAGGCAAATATTTCCATAATCTAGGGGCAGGGAAAGGCTTCGTAAACAGGATATTAAAACATGAGGGATTCCCCGATGGCTCACTGGTAAAGAATCTGCCTTCAATGCAAGAGACGCAGGAGATGCAGGTTTGATCCCTGGGTTGGGAAGATCCCCTAGAGGAGGAAACAGCAACCCACTCCAGTATTCTTGCCTGGAAATATCCCATGGACAGAGGAGCCTCACAGGCTACAGTCCATGGGGTCACAAAGAGTCAGACATGACTGGGCAACTGAGCACACACACAAAAAACATGAACCATCAAGAAAATGGTACATTTTACTACAGTAAAATTAAGACATTCTGTTCATCAGAAGACATCATGAAGAAAGTGCAAAGGGGGGCTTCCTTGGTGGCTCAGTGGTAAAGAATCTGCCTGCAATGCAGGAGACTTGGGTTTGATCCCTGGGTTGGGAAGAGCCCCTGGAGAAGGGAAAGGTTATCCACTCTAGTATCCTGGTCTGGAGAATCTCACAAATAAATCACTATTTACCCACTCCAGTATTCTGGCCTGGAGAATTCCATGGACTGTATAGTCCATGGGGTCACCAAGAGTCGGACATGACTGAGTGCCTTTCACTTCACTTCATCCACTATTTATCCATGGAGGATCCCATGGATAAATCACTAAGATAAAGATAAGCAATCCATAGAAAAATGGGAAGATTGATGTGAGCAGGCATCTCATTGAAGAGGAAACACAATGGCAGAGCTGAAAATGTATATACAGTAAGAACTTCCTGTAATTGCATTAACAAAGCACAATAAACTGAAGTGTTAGTTGCTCAGTCGTGTCCAACTCTTTGCAACTCCATGGACTATAGCCTGCCAGGCTCCTCTGTCCATGGAATTCTCTAGGCCAGAATACTGGAGTGGGTTGCCATTCCCTTCTCCAGGGGATCTTCCCAACCCAGGGACTGAACCCGGGTCTCCCACACTGCAGGCAGATTCTTTACTGTTTGTGCCATCACGGAAGCCTGGACATGAATTTGGGGGGACACTATTCAACCCAGTAAATGCTAAGTTGCTTCAGTCGCACCAGACTCTTTGCAACCCTATGGATTGTAGCCTGCCAGGCTTCCTCTGTCCATGGGATTCTCCAGACAAGAATACTGGAGTGGGTTGCCATTTCCTTTTCCAGGGGATCTTCCTGACCCAGGGATTGAACCTGTGTCTCTTACGTCTCCTGCATTGGCAGGTGGGTTCTTTACCACTAGCACCACCTGGGAAGCCCGTTCAACCCAGTGTATATACCTATGACCTGAGATACACACACACACACACACACACACACACACACACACACACACACACACCTATGGAAATACACATACATGTGTGCCATTAGGCAAATATATGTTTGCAGCACCACTAGTTGTGCTAGCTAAAGTGGAAAAACACTCAAATATCCCTCAATAGAAGGGCTCAATGACTGGCAGAATATCTGTCCAGAGGAACAGCAGTCATGTGGCTATTATGCATTGACTCACATTAACCTCCCAATTTTGAGCACAGAATCTAGACACAAATATAATACTGAATAATTCCATTTATACAAAGTCCCAATGCAGACAAAACAAAACCATTGTATTGAGAGATGCCTGCTTATCTGGCTCAATGGTCAGGATGTTTGTCCAAGCTCATATATTGAAACCTAATGCCCTAATGGTATTTATTAGGAGGTGGGGCCTGGGAGAGGTGCTCAGGTCATGAGCTCATCAGGGTGAAGTCCTCAAGATGGGATGAGTGTCCTCATCAAAGTGTCCTCATCCAGTTTCTTCAGTCCTCCTACCCAGTGAGGATACAATGAGAAGTCTGCAGCCTGGGAAGAAGACCCTCCCCCATGCTGATGGTACCTTGATCTCTGATGGCAAGCCTTGGTGAGCAATAAACTTCTGCTGTTTGTAAGTGCCACCATCTGTGACACTTTGTCCCAGCACCCCAAATGGGCTGATACAATTGGTAAAGTTATGAAAAGCCAAGAGATTACCCCCAAAATCAGGTGAGTGCTCACTGGTGGAAGGGAGAAGGAAGTGATGGGAAGGGGATGAGGATGTAGACATTTCAATTCTTGACTTGGGCAATGCCAAGGCAAAATTTGCTTTGCTAAGTCATTGTGCTGGACATCTGGATTTCGCAACTTTTCTTTATCAGTCACACAAGGAGTGTGTGGGGGAAGGCAAGCCTGGGAGGGCTGTGTGATGCCTGGGTGAGAGGGCTCAGAGTGTGGACTCCACTTTGGGGAGCACTCCAGGGACGTGGGCTGCAGGGGTGAGGCGGTGACCCCCTTCACCTCTATCACAGCAGGCACAGCATGGAGCTCAGGGTTTTGCAAGCAACGTTCCATTGCTGAGTCACTTGCCGTGAGGGTGCTGAAAGATTCCCACAGGGGGCCTGTGGGTTTCCTGATACCCGGACTCTGCCTCTTGCAGTGTGTCTCCTGGCTGGCAATGGGCAAGGAAGAGTGCTCCTAAAGGGAAGGTGACGGAATCATTGTGAACAAGAGGGCCATTGACCATGGCCCCAGAGACATCTTGCGTCTGTAGGTCATTAAGAGCCTCCTGGCAAACCAAGGGACAGTAAGAAGCACCAGCATCTGCCAAAGGAAGAGGAAAAGCAGGCATTGGTTTTACTCCATGAGGATGCTCCAATGCTCCCCATGTCATCTGTGTGGGTCTATGAGCAGGATGATGCCATTTTGTCAAGCTCAAGTATCAGCAGACTGAGCACAAGACTGTTTAGGGGGGCATCCTGAAGTGGTCAGCCTCTAAGAGAAAAAGGAATAATAAATAGAAAGTTTAGGCTAGCAATTACTTCCTGGGGGAAGGGAGGGGCAGGAGAAAGGGATTCGGGGAGAAAGATTCTTGCCCAGGACCTGGAAGCACTCTGTGAAGTCTTGGACGGGTGAAGGGGGCTCCTTTTATTGTCTATTTCACATGCAATAATGTGATGTGTGTAATGTAAATGTGATGCGTGTCTACGCAACATAGGTAATCCACACAGCACACAGATATTACACTGATTTTGGGATGTGTCCAATATTGTATTAAAAGAAGACACAGGGATGGTGAGGGCCCAGGTGGGTTTTCATGAATAAATGCTTTCACCCCCAAAAAGGAAGCCACAGACAGAAGGTACTCATGGGTTCTGTCAATATGTATTGAAGGACTCAGCTTAGATGTCACCTTGCGTTCGAAGCAGACTCAGGTGGGCGCCCCTCTGTGCACCTCCCTCCCAGCCCTGTGTGTCTCCCTTTTGAACATCCATCACCCTGGGCTGGGACCCCTGATGTCACGTCTCCTGCAGATCAGATTGGGAACTTGAAGGGCAGAGTCTAAGTCCGACTCAGTGCCCGGCCCATAGCCACTGCTTCCAGAGGATTACCACTCCAGGGACCTGTGGGAACTGAGCAAAGAAGAAACGCATCTGTGGGCCTCTGTAATGACAGGAAGCAGGAGACTGCTGGCCATCAAGGCCACACCTTGGAGAAAATCTTTCCCTTGAAACTTGGACTTCAGTGATGCTGTGATGCCCTGTTGGGGGGAGGGCATCCCTGTTTTTTTTTCCCTTGGGGCACCAGGCTGAGTAGGATTGACAGACCAGGGGAATGCAATTGAGCCCCCAGGCAGACAGCAAGAGCAAGGATGGGGGAGGACTCGAGCACGTGGACTCTGGTCTCTCCCTTCCCCATCCGCTGGCTACCCTGGCTCCAATCTCTCGCTTCAGATGCTCCCAGGGCCCCTGCCACCATGCCACCTGCTTGAACATCAGCCCCACATTAATGCTGAGGCAGCGGCCTCTGCAGTCTCTCTGGCTTTTTCCTCTGCCTCTATCAACTGGTCCAGCCCCATCACCTTCCTCCCAGACAAGGGCAGCAGCCTCTTGCTGGTCTCTGCTGCCACTCTCCCCACCTCATCTGTTCTGCTCCCATAGCCAGATTAGCCCTTTTAAACACAACTGAGATCATGGCCCTAAGCTTTCCAACCTCTCCCGGGCTTCTGGGGACACAGCAAGCTCCAGCACAAGGCTCTCCCTGCAGCTGACTCAGACATTACCACTGAGGGGCCCCACAAACAACCCAAACTTAACTGTCCTCAACTGACCTTGTCTCCCAGTCCCCAACTCAGACAGATCCAAGAGCCACCTCCAGTCTCTGTCTTCCTCAACAATGGCAAGCCCACCTCATTTCTTCAGTTCAACTGCCACTGTCGTAGTTGAACCCACATTTGTGACAACCATGATTACAATCTCCTAAGCAGTTGATGAGTAGAGGTGATCAGTGGTCTGTCAGGTCTGTGGGGTTGGGGGGTAGGGAGTCATATAGATTGAATTATGCCAAGGAGATGGTACTTGAGGGGCAGAGATGGCAGCAGCAGTGGCTGGACAGTGTCCCGATGTCCAGCCCCAAATACCCACATCTTTGTAACCACAAACAGTGCTGCAAAAGCTCTCCTTGTGTGCGGTTGGCTGAGTATTTCTATTGAAAGTGAAAGTGAAGTCACTCAGTCGTGTCTGACTCTTTGTGATCCCATGGACTGTAGCCTGCCAGGCTCCTCTGTCCATGGGATTTTCCAGGCAAGAACACTGGAGTGGGTTGCCATTTCCTTCTCCAGGGGATCTTCCCAACCCAGGGATCAAACCCAGGTCTCCCGCACTGCAGGCAGACTCTTCACCATCTGAGCCACCAGGGAAGCCCAATTCTATTGAATGGATCCCTAAGAGGGAAATCACTTAGTTAAAGGTCATACAGGTTTCAGTTTGTTAGATGCTACCAAATTATCCTCTAAAAACAGTTCAACCAGTTGATATTTTCACCACCATGTAGTCGAGACTATTTCCCAACATCCTTGCTGGCAATGGGCATGATCAAACTTTCATCTCCCCATATTTTTTATTGTGAAAAATTGCAAACATCTAGTGTTTTAGTCTCCCAGGGCTGCTATAGGAGATTACCAAAAACAAAAAAAAAAAAAAAAAAAAAAGAGAGATTACCACAAACGGGCAGGCTTCAACCAACAGAAATTTATTCTCTCCCAGTTCTGGAGGCTAGAAGTCCAAAGTCAAGGTGTCAACAGGGCTGTGTTCCCTCTGAAAGCTCTAGGGAAGAATCTCTCCTTGTTTCTTTCAGTTTCTGGTGGTTCCAGGAGCTCCTCAGTTTGTGGCTGCAAAACTCTGTCTCTACCATCGATTGGCCTTCCCTGTGTGTCTGTGTCTAAATTTCTCTCTTCTTAGGAGGATACTTGTCATGGATTTAGGGCCCGCCCTACTCCAGCATGACCTTATTTGGATCACATCTGCAAAGATATAATTTCCAAATGAAGTGACATTTACAAGCTTTGGATAGACATGAATTTTAGAGGGATACTCTTCAACTCAGTACATGTATCAATGTTAAAAAAAAAAAACAACAAACAGCACCCATTTACTCACCCACTAGATTCCAATGGTCGTCAATATGAGAAATGAAAAATGGCACAGACAGGGACTTCCTCAGTGGTCCAGTGGTTAAGACTCCATGCTTCCAATGCAGGGGACTTGGGTTTGATCCCTGGTTGGGGAACTAATATGCCACTTGCTGCGTGTTATGGCAAAAAAAAGAGGCATATAGCTAAAAAACATGACATTATGATTCCACTTTTTTGACTTAGTATGAATAGATTGCTAGATTTCTTTTTTTTTATTTCTAGATTCTAATTAAAAAAACAGATGTGCAACAAGCAACAAAGGTTTACTGTATACCGTAGGTAACTATAGTCAATAGTTTGTCAATATCTCTAATGGAATACCTATAATATAAAATTATCTGAAATATCTATAATGGAAAATAACCTAACAATAATAGATATGTCTATTATAAAAGTAACATATGTGTATAAGAATCACGGAGTTGTGCACCTGAAACATTGTAAGTGTTTTGTACCTGCTTTTGTAAGCACACACAAAATATTAAGAGAAAAAAAAGAGGCACAGAGAAAGATGAAAGTCTCCCAATTCATTTGAGGTGATGTCCCACATCTTCTGGCTCTAGCTTTCTCTTGAAGGCAAACTTTGAGAAAGGAACAATCGACGCTGTGTCTCCACTTCCTCACAATGGCATCGCTCTTACCAAACTGGTGTTCCGAAGTACAAGAAAGTTTTCTGTCCTCATCTTACCTGCTTCCTGGCAGCAGTCGAGACTGACTGTTATTCATGGCATCCTTGAAACTTCCCAGGGTTTTCCCCCTCCTCCTTGATGCTACTCTCCGATCTTTCTTCTGGATCGTCCTCCCTGCCCCTAGTAAGTGCTGGTGTTTCTCTGGACACTCTCCTGGGCGTCCTGTTCTCTCCTTACCTGTATAACGGAGGGTCCAACTGCGGGAAAAAGAAAGCACTCTTGCTATTCTAAGCATTCAGTTCAGTCGCTCAGTCGTGTCCGACTCTTTGCGACCCCATGGACTGCAGCACGCCAGGCCTCCCTGTCCATCACCAACTCTCCCGGAGTTTACTCAAATTCATGTCCATCGAGTCGGTGATGCCATCCAACCATCTCATCCTCTGTCATCCCCTTCTCCTCCCGCCTTCAATCTTTCCCAGCATCAGGGTCTTTTCCAAAGGAGTCAGTTCTTCGCATCAGGTGGCCAAATAACTGACTCATTGGAAAAGACCCTGACGCTGAAGTTTTAAAACAGGGAGAAGTTAGCCGTGAGTGCGGGGACTAGCAGAGTCCCACCCCGCCCAGTACCTTCAGCTGGGTCGCAGCCGCCTGCATCCGCAGATTGGCAGGCGGGCTGTGGGAACCAGAGGAGCGCTGCCCCGCCCCCTTAACTATTTGGAGCGTGCGCGCCCGGAGACCCGTAGAGCCAATCAGCGAAAAGGAGAGGCTGTGAGTGACAGCCACATCGTTCAATCACCTGAGAGCCTGGAGAGCCGTCTTGCACCCAGACCAATGGCAGCTCAAGGCGGACTTCGGGCGGGGGCGACAGTCACCTGATCCGCGGCGGCCGCGGTAGGTCCTGGCAGTGGAGGCCGAGAGGTTATGATGGCGGCGACAGCGGCGACTCGGGTGCGAGCGGGGACGCGGCGGGCCCCAGCGCTCTGCCAGATGCCATGGCTGCCGCTGATGCTGGTGGCGGCGGCGGCAGCGTCGTCGGAGCAGCAGGTGCCGCTGGTGCTGTGGTCGAGTGACCGGTGAGTGGGGCGGGCTGCGCTGTGCGCCGCGGCGGTTGAGGTGCCCTCGCTCGACTCCGGGGCTGTCCTTGGCGGGGGGCGGCGAGTCCCAGGGGGGCTGTCCCTTGTTCGGTGGCCTGTAGCAAGGGCGCTGGCTCTGGGCCCCAGGCATCAAGCTGGGAGCCCACGGGCTTCGGATCTCAAGCCCCCACTTGACAGCACCTCTCTATCCCCTGCCAGAGGCCTGTGGGCTCCTGCGGCCGACACCCACGAGGGCCATATCACCAGCGACATGCAGCTCTCCACCTACTTAGACCCCGCCCTGGAGCTGGGACCCCGAAATGTGCTGCTGTTCCTGCAGGACAAGGTGCGCCTCCCCCAGCCCCCTCTCCCTTCCTCATTCAGGAGACAGCCCCTCTGCCCCAGGACACTGAGGCCCATTCCCCGAGGGAAGCTGCAGTGACCTTGTCCAAACTGCAGGGAGGTGTGGTTCCTTCCTTGGGAAGGCCTGCGGAAGAACGTTCAGAGGGAATGGTGCGTGCCTGCTAAGTCACTTCAGTCGTGTCTGTCCTACTCTTTGGGACTCTATGGGCTAATAGCCCACCAGGCTCCTCTGTCCATGGGATTGTCTAGGCAAGAATACTGGAGAGTGGGTTGCCATGCCCTCCTCCAGGGCATCTTCCCAACCCAGGAATCGAACCTGGGTCTCCTGCATTGGCAGGCAGATTCTTTACAGTCTGAGCCACCAGGGATGCCCCTAGTCAAGAACAGTGGAGTGGGTTGTCATGCCCTCCTCCAAAGGATCTTCCCCACCCAGGGATCAAACCCACATCTCTCTATGTCTCCTGCACTGGCTGGCGGGGTTGTTGTTTTGTTTTTTTTTTAAACACTAGCGCCACTTGGGAAGCTGAACAGCTAGCAAAGGATGGTTTCCATCCATCTACCTCTGGGTTATGGGCACAACACGCTTCCACTGAGCCACTCTGCCAAGCATGGGAATAGTGAGGGCCCAGAAATGGCACCCACTTGATTGGGGGAAATAAGGGGTCAGAGGCCAGATGCTGATTGAGTGCCAAACCCTTGCCTGACTTACTACATGGCAGAGATGATGAACCCTTTTTACAGATGAAAAGCCCAAGGATGGTAAGTGACTTGCCCAAGGTCACATAGCTAATGGGTGGCAGAGTTGTGATTCTGACTGTAATGATTGTAAGACAGAGAATGGAGGAATGATAGATCACTTACTGAGTGCTTCATTCATACTAGCTGAGCTGATGTCATTATCTTGGTTTTACTGCCTAAGGAGCTAAGGGTTGTAGGATCAGCTGAAGTTCATGGCTTGTGCAAGCCCCAGGTTATTCCAGCTTGAGTCTGTTGGACACCCCTCCCCCACTGTGATTTTGTGCTTATACCCAGCACACTGTTTACCCTCCCATCTGGGCATTTCTGCCCCTAAAGCAGGTATGCAGACCACAGGAAGATTCTAGGGCAGTGTAGGATTAGTGTTTGCGAGATTATTGAGCTTCTGCTTGTCTGTTCCTCATTGGTGGCCCGTTTGGCTCATTCCCTTTGTGATCTTGCTTTGTGGGCAGGGGGTGGTAGCTGTGCTGGCTTGTAGTCCTTCCAGGAGATGGTGAATAACATAGTCAGACTGGAACTCAGTTCTAGTTCTACTGCTTACTGGACATGTGAAATACTCTGCAAATGCCAGTTTCCACATCTGTAAAAAGACACCACTGACATCAGAGGGCGAGGAGCAATTCTGATAGTCCATGTAAAATATCTGGCTGGTGCCCCCCCACCGCCATCTGATGGTATTCATTCATTTGTCAAATATAGACTACCTACTCTGTGCCAGGTATTGATTAAGTGCTGGGGACATAGAAATAAGCAGAATCACCCAAGCCCCTACTCCAAAGAAGCTAACACTCTTGTGAGGGTGAGAGGTTTACGTAGATGCTAAGTTGGTATGACATAAGGTCAGCACTTAGATAAGAAGGAAGCAGACTCAGAGAATAGAGTGACTGGCAATGCTGTGTAAGATAAAGAGGGAGTAGGCAAGTGCTCACTGAGGAGGTGGTATTGAAGCAGAGATCTAAGCGGAGGTAGAGATGGAGCCATGTGGCTGCGGGAGGAAGGTATGCATTCCTGGCAGAGGTAACAGCAGGTGCAAAGGGCCTGGGTGAGGAATACTCCTGGTGAACCTGTGGAAGAGCTGGTGTGGCTGGAGTACAGTGAGAGAGAGAAAGGCGTAGGAGATGGTCAGTTGAGGAGCCTGGAGATGACGCGGAAAGGGGTTGGTCGCAGTTATAAAATGTGTCAGGAAGCCTTGGGTGATTTCAAACGGAGTGTACACAGGCTTTCGGAATGATAGCCTCGGCGCCAGAGAGGCTCAGGATTCCTGCCCAGAAGGGCAAGGAGGCTGGGCAGGTGTGTATACTAAACACGATGACATCAGGGAAGCTGATTAAAATCACCTCTGGGCCTCCCTGGGAAAAGCCAGAGGAAGCTGGGAGTTGGGGCAGAAAGCAGAAGTTGAAGGACATCCCTAAGTTGTGGAGATTAGAAGGATGGGGGTCAGGGTGATTGTGGTCCAGAGTGCTCAGAAGCCTTCAGTGGTCGGTCCAGTGTGTTCTGAGATCTTCACCTCTGTCCCCTTCCACCAAAACCAGGGCAGGGAGGAGGGACTTCTCACCCTCCTTTGCAAAGGGTCCTGTGCACACTGGACAGAGGCGGCTCCAGCTGTTGCAGCTGGCATGTAGGTTCTCTTTCTGGGCCTTCCGCCCCGGGGGCACGCAGTCAGTGTTCTTGGCTTCCCCCAGCCCCCTCCCCGCAGCTTCCCTCTTCTGTCGCAGTTCCTCTTATCTCCAGGCAGGCTGCTGACTCTTACTCCTGAGGTTATCACGAGCCAGCTGCCCACACATTTCTCTCAACCCCATGACCGCCTTCCTTGTCTTCTCGCCCTGCTGAGAGTGTTACTGGTGTAAAGAAATAGAACCTTCCACGCCCCTGCCCCTAAAACACACCCTCATGCCCCAGATCAAACCTGCTTCTAAATGAGATGTTGCTGGCCCTGCAAAAATGCCCAGGGCCAGTGTCTTCCCCCTGCCCTGGCCCCACATCCATCCAACCTTCTGAGGCTGTTTCCCTCCCTTCTACTAGCTGAGCATTGAGGACTTCACAGCATATGGTGGCGTGTTTGGAAACAAGCAAGACAGCGCCTTTTCTAACCTGGAGGTAAGAGTCCACACTCAGCCGGTGACCCTGGAGGCTACTCTGTGCCCCCCTCCACCAGCATAATAGGAACTGTCCCCTCAGTAACCAGAGACGTTGGCTCGACAGGGAAAGGTTGAGTGTCAGGTCCAGGGGTGTGGCGTGTTTTGTTTCTTACCTGGAGTGAGACCTGGCGTAGGTTTGGCTTGCCACCAAGGTCTGGGTGGCTGGCCCTGGTCCCGTGGCCCCTTGCTAACTCATCTGCCCATTTCTCACCTGTCCCCAGAATGCCCTGGACCTGGCCCCCTCCTCTCTGGTGCTTCCTGCCGTTGACTGGTATGCAATCAGCACTCTGACCACTTACCTGCAGGAGAAGCTCGGGGCCAGCCCCCTGCATGTGGACTTGGCCACTCTCCGGGAACTGAAGCTCAACGCCAGCATCCCGGCCTTGCTGCTCATCCGCCTGCCCTACACAGCCAGGTATGGCTGGGCCTCTAGCCTCAGGTCCCAAGCTCTGAGGGTGCCGTTCTGTCCAGGCGAGCCGTCCTCCACTTAGCACCCTGAGGCCCTCCCAGAGGGCGTCTGTCTGGACAGAAGAGGCAGGAAGGCCCTCCAGCCGGGTTGGGACTTGGGAGTCAGTGCCCAACATTGAGCTAGGCCTCTAGGGCCTCCTGAGATGAGCCAGGCGTGGGCTTCGCTAGCGGGGAACCAGCCTGCCTAGCGGAGACTGTTCATGGAAAGGTGGCAGGGAAGTGATCGGGACTCCGGAGCTGGGGGAGAAGGTGCAGGGGATTCCAGGCAGGGCCACGAGGTGAGCAGAGGTCCCGGGAGGGGGGACTGGTGGTGTTGAGTGTGGCTCTTGGAGGCCCAGTTCGAGTGTGCTAGGTGGCAGGGCTATACCAGGGAATGACAGGGCCTGGAGGGGCTTCAGGAGGCAGCCCAACGGGTGGCAGAGAGCCATCAGGATTTGGGCGGCTTGAACTTTTTGTCTCTTCCCTAGCTCGGGTCTGATGGCACCGAAGGAAGTCCTCACGGGCAATGGTGAGCAGGGTCGGGGAAGGTGCAGTTTCCATTTTTATCCAGCCCTTGGCCATACGGAGCTGGCCTGGGTTCCTCAGCCCCTTGGTGCTCCCAGGGGGCCCGGCTGCTTCTCCGAGCCCCTGGCAGCTGGGCAAGGTCCCCAGGCCTCGGCCCAAGTGTTGGATGCCCAGGGGCCTCCTCCACACAGCCTGGAGTCAGCTTCCACCCAGGCAGCTTGCACCCTAAGGTCTGGGGGTTTAACACTCCAGCACTGTTTCAAACACCTGTTCTGAGAACTTGTCTCCCTTGTGCTAGAGAGGACAGTTCTTCCTCCCAGAAAGGTCACCAGAAACTGGCCATGGTGGATTTGGCATTTTTGGTAGCAGTCTGTCTTTTTTCTCTCCACCTGGGGGAGGCGGTGACTGGGGCCTTGGTATCCCAGGGGAGGCTGGAAACAGGTGGGATGAGAAGTGGCTGCTGAAATGGAAAACGCTACTGGGGGTTGATGGGAGCTGGCTCTTGGAGGGGCTTGGTGTCCCACCCGGGGACATGCTGGTTGCTAGGGTGGGAAGGGCTTCACAGTGGAGATGTCTAGGGGTGCCCACCTCCACAAGGTGATCTCACAGAGCGCCATCCAGAGAAGGCGCCCAGAGGGGCATAGAAGGGCACAGCTTGCCCCTCCCGGCTTCTGCTGGGTACAGTGGCTCTGAAGGGCTGCCTCTGACCTGCATCTCTGTTCTCCCCCTGGCCCCTCAGATGAGGTCATTGGGCAGGTGCTGAGCACACTCAAGTCAGAAGACATCCCCTACACGGCAGGCCTTACGGCGGTCCGCCCTTCTAGGGTACGTGCCCATGCCCAGGGCTCCAGGAGGTGTGGTTGGGGAGCCTGGAGGGGGGCTGGTTCCTCCTCTGGGCAGGTGTAGGGGTGGGGGGCATGGATGAGCCACAAAGTCAGGCGACCACTGGCCATCTCGTCCCATCAGCCTTATAGGCTGGTGTCTTCGGACATGAAGCCCAAGTGTTCCAAAGTTGCAAAGATTAGCAGCGTCACAGAGGCTTAGGGGAAAGCTGCTCAGAGGAAGCTTTTGCCTATGAACATCACTGGTGGGACCGGAGATGGTGCCCAGTGGGGAGAGGATGGGCAGGCTATCTGGTTCAGGGCCCACCCCCAGGGCTGTTGAGAAGGTTTTGTGGGCTCTTATTTGCAGGTGGCCCGCGATGTAGCCATGGTGACTGGGGGGCTAGGTCGCCAGCTGTTGCAGAGAACGGTGGCACCACCTGCGATCAATGCCCCCGTAAGTTACAATGACACTGCCCCCCGGATCCTCTTCTGGGCTCAAAACTTCTCGGTGGCATACGGGGAGCATTGGGAGGACCTGACCTCCCGCACCTTTGGGGTCCAGGACCTCAACCTGACTGGCTCCTCCTGGAACGACTCCATTGCCAGGTGAGGGCAAAGTGTGTGCCCCTGCCTGGGTCTGTGTTGGGGGGTGTTCAGCATGAGGACGCAGGTGGTGGTGTGGGGTGGGGCTGCTGCTCAGAGCTCTGCCTGCTCACGCCTTCTTGTCCTTAGCTGGGGCCTTGGTTGTTAACAGTTCCTAATCACCCTGGATCCCGGTGCCACCCCCTTGGGCAGCCTCACGGCCCAACCTGAGCACCTTCAGCAACCCCAAGAGAGAGTCTGGGGGTTCAGGGAACCGAGAGGAAGGAGCCCTCCGCAAGGTGGGGCACCTGTGTGCTACCTGGTTCCTGACTTGGAAAGGGATGAGGCCTCAGGTCTCCTATCTGTCAATCGAGGGTGCTGTTTCTTCAGGTGGCTCTGTGGGAAGACCCGGTGCAGCTCAAGTAGGAGACCTGAGGGCCTTGCTCGGAAGTATTTTCAAGGCCATCCCAGAGTCTGAAAACTCCTCTTCCTCCGCAGGCTGGCGCTGACCTATGACTCACTCTTTGGGACCATGGTGACATTCAAGTGAGTCTGAGAGGCAGGGGCGGGTGGGCTGCTGTGGCTCCAGCCTCTCCAGCTGCCTGACCCCCCTGCGGCACCCCCCCAACCCCAGGTTCACGCTGGCTAACCGCTTCTACCCGGTGTCTGCCCGGCACTGGTTTACCTTGGAGAACCTGGAAATCCACAGCAACGGCTCCGTCGCCTACTTCAATGCCTCCCAGGTCACGGGGCCCAGTATTTATTCCTTCCACTGCGAGCATGTCAGCAGTGAAAACAAGGATGGCAACCTCCTTGTGCCTGACACGCAGCCTTCTCTTTGGCAGATGACTTTTCGGGACTTCCAGGTAGGAAGAGAGGAGGGACTGTGTCTGAGAGTGGGGGAGCCCTGGCTGGAGGAGGGGTTGGGGGGCAGCAGAGGCCTGTGAAGGGTCTCCGGGTTCTTTCAGGTTTGGGCCTGGGAATGTACCTTAGAGTTCCGTCCCCTTGGTGCTCTCCTCCCACCAGCTGGGGAACCCCCAGCCCTTACCAGGCCTCTCCAGGTGGGGGCCACTCAGTGCTTTCTGTCCCTCAGATCCAGGCCTTCAACGTGACAGGCGAGCAGTTCTCCTATGCTAGTGACTGTGCAGGCTTCTTCTCCCCGGGTATCTGGATGGGGTTGCTCACCTCCCTGTTCATGCTGTTCATCTTCACCTACGGCCTGCACATGATCCTCAGCCTCAAGACCATGGACCGCTTCGATGACCACAAGGGCCCCACCATTGTTTTGACCCAGATTGTGTGATTCCACACCTGCCAGGGGTTGAGGGTGTGGCTGGGGTCCAGGTTGTCACCTCCCCATCAGAGGCCCACTGGGCAGGAAGGCTTCTCCCTCTTACGCCATCGCATGACTCCCTGACTCCCCTTAGCTTGTCAGGCTACCTGTTCAAGCTGCTGAGGGTCTTCCCTGGACTGCCCACTCCCCACCACATCTCTCTCCACAAGGTGTATATATTTCTGCATAGATAGTAGACAGATCTCCTAGGCTTGATCATTATAAATGTAGGGGCTGTTAGTTCTACAAAATCCACCCCCCCTTCTTATTTATTCTCATTTCTCCACCTTCGCTTCTTGCTGTTGATAGTGCTTTTGTGTAGCCAGCCCTCCCTTCCCAGGCTCTGTGGGGTTCCTTGTAGCAGCCGGGAGCTGTTCCATTACCTGAGTTTGGGGGGGGGGGGGCGGGGAGTGTGGAAGTACTATTTGTCCCGCTTAGCTGGCGTTATTGATTTAGTTTTTGGTGATGTGCTAACAATAAGCCGTACACTGGGGTTTATTCCTTTGGCCTAAGAAGGAAGGGACTTCTATGGCAGGTGGGCTGGGTGTGATCACGGGGTTTGGGGCCTGTTCCTGTCGGGAGAACCCGGCAGGAGTCCCGGGGTGCTCGTGGTTTCCTTCCGAATAAAATAAAGACGGGTCGCCATGCTTGGGCCTCTTGTCACTCATTTCTGCGCTGGGCACAAGGAAGGGAGGATGCGCTTGGCTGACGGCCGAGAGAGGAGGCCCGAATATGGAGAGATGGAGGCCGTCCCGCGGGCTGCTTTTCCAGGGACCCAGGAGAGGCCGAGAGGGTTGTTCGCAAACTGGGTCCCCCCCCCCCCCCCCCCCCGCCTCAGCGACTAGGGGAGGGCGGGGGCCGTCGGCGCCCGAGAGAGGGAGGCGGGGGAGACGGCCACGACAATAGTCGCCCCCACGTCCCCAGGGGCCCGCCTTGGGCTGCTGCAGCAGCGCGCGCCCAGCCGGCGGGGCCACGCCGAGCTTCCCGGGGCGGGGCGCGCGCGGCTCTCGCGCACGGATCCCTGGCGGGCCTCAGCACCGTCTGCCAGGCGGCCCCGCCCCGCCTCACCGCCCTCTTTTCGAGGCCCTCGGCGAGGCGGCGCGGCCCGCCGAGTGGCGCGAGTGCTAGAGCCCGGGCCCCAGCAACCCTTCCCGGGAGGCAAGCGGGGACAGCAGGGGCCCCCGGTAGGCGCGGCGGCGGAGGGGAGGGGCCGGGACTCTTTGACGTGGCGGAAGGGTCGAGAGACGCCAAAGCGCCGCCATCTTTGGTCCACTGCGGCGGCGGCGGTGGCGGCGGCCGAGGCGGCGGCGGCGGCTGTGGCGGAGGAGGAGGAGCCGACGGGCGCTGACACCGAGGCCTGACCATGGACGAGGAATACGACGTGATCGTACTGGGGACCGGACTCACCGTAAGTGCGGCTTCCAACGTCCAGGGCGCCTCCTCTCCTCCTCCCTGGGATGCTGCAGCCCCCGGCCGCATCCTCCCCTCAGTGCTGGCGCGGCGCTGTTCGGTCCCCGAAAAGACAGCCCCGTGCCCAGCCCCCGTGATGCGGCCTCCATCCCTGTCATGGCCGGTCTCCCAAGAAGCGGCCCCTTTTCTGTCTGTCTCTCTTGACCTATTCCCCGGGCCCGACCCCCGGCCCCTAACCCAGGACCAGCTTAATCCCCTCTCATTTTGCACTCATTCTGACGGGGATGTCGTGGTACAGGGACCTCCGGTCAGGTCGGAGCTGGGGGGGGGGGTGGACTCGGCAGGGTAGGCTTTCATCCTGCCTCCCCAGGTTCTCAGGGGGCCCGAGGACCCAGGGAATGTTCCAGAAGGAGCCGCGGTGAGGACCGTGACCACATTCCTGCTACCCCACCCCGGTTTCCCATGGAGACCTCGGGGCTGAGACGTATTTGCAGCCTTTGTCCTTGGGCTGGTGACAGTGACTGGTGAGGGTGTTTACCCTCCCCCGAACCCTGTTGGACTGCCTCCCTGAGAGAGGCCTCTCCCACAGTTGGGTGTGGAAGCCCCTACTGTGGCTGGGAAGGCTCTGGGTCAGGGGCTTCTCTTTGAGGAAAGCGGCCCAGGGTGGGGCCTCGGATTTTGGCACCATGCTAAGCCTTTCTTTACTTCCCTTTCGTGTCCTTTGCTTGTCCAGCTAGGCGATCCCTGTGTTTTATCTGCCTTTTTGTGGGCTTCTAAGTCTATAGGTGATTTTCTTGGCATCTTGGTTGCTTGAAGACCATCCATGTGCCTACTGGATACCCTCTTCCTTGTTCACTTTTTTGCCCATCAAGGTTATAAAACGAAACCGTGGTCAAATGAAGCGCCTCCCCCCCCCCCCCAATTTAGGCAAAGTGACCAGCCACAGATGCAAGGAGCTGTGTGTTGAGGCAGAGGCCCTTCAGGTTGACTCTCCCCTCAAGGTTGGAGTGGGGAAACATGGTCAGGGCTGCTGGTGGGAATGTGGGCAGATGGGAGTGCAGTGAACATTGCCTCTCGCTCAGGAATGTATCCTGTCGGGTATCATGTCTGTGAACGGGAAGAAGGTGCTGCACATGGACCGGAACCCCTACTATGGGGGCGAGAGCTCCTCCATCACCCCCTTGGAGGAGGTAGGTTGTTCCGGGCCTGGGCCTGTCCCTCATTAACCTCTTGCATGGGGGACTGAATGAAGCAGCTCCCCAGGTTTTCTGGGTGGGGGGCGGGGGCGGGAGGGAGTTCCTTGAGATGCATCTCTCTGTCTCTCTCTCTTCCCCCTCCCCTGCCCACAGCTGTATAAGCGTTTTCAGTTGCTGGAGGGGCCCCCTGAGACAATGGGCCGGGGCCGAGACTGGAACGTTGACTTGATCCCTAAATTCCTCATGGCCAATGGTGAGGGAGATGAAGGAGGTATTGTGGGGTGTGGGATGATTGGGACGAGCAGAAAAGGGTTAGACTGCAGACCAGGGGCAGACAGACCAGCTCGAGCTTGTGAAGGGAGCCACGCTGACCTTGTTGCCTTGCTCACGCCACTCTGCAGGGCAGCTCGTGAAGATGCTACTGTATACAGAGGTGACACGCTACCTGGACTTCAAGGTGGTGGAGGGCAGCTTTGTCTACAAGGGGGGCAAGATTTATAAAGTACCATCTACTGAGACTGAAGCCTTGGCTTCCAGTGAGTGTGGGTCCTGTGAACCAGGGAATCAGGGGTGGGTGGAAAGGGGGGACAGCTATTGAGAGCGAGGTGGCCCTTGCTGCAGGTCATGTTTCTTGTGCAGTACCAAAAGCCCCTTGCTCTGTCATCCCCCTGTGTGCACCCACTGGTTGCCAGGAGGGGAGTCCAAGTGCGAAGGGAATGTGTTGTTCTGGACAGATTTCAGCTTTTGACAGGGGCTTCACCTGATCAGTGAAACATCCCTAAGTGTCAGAGCCGGGAGGGCCCTCAGAGGCTGTCCAGCCAGACTCACTCTTGGTACAGTTGAGGAAACAGGCCAAGAAGCACAGAGGGGTTAATTGAAAATCACACAGTGGTTGGCAAGAGAACTCTGCTGGGAATTAGGGCGCCTGCCTGCTCTGCCTGCCTGGCAGGTGGAGAGGTTCACGGCCCGCACCTCAGTGGTACTTTGCACATGGTCCTCGCAGACCTGATGGGCATGTTTGAGAAACGGCGCTTCCGCAAGTTCCTGGTGTTCGTGGCAAACTTTGATGAGAATGACCCCAAGACCTTTGAGGGCGTCGACCCCCAGAACACCAGCATGCGTGATGTCTACCGGAAGTTCGACTTGGGCCAGGATGTCATTGACTTCACTGGCCATGCCCTGGCGCTCTACCGCACTGATGAGTGAGGGGAAACTGGCATGGCAGACAACCCCTCAACTGGCCCACACCCTGCCCTCCCTGCTCCTGCCTGCTGCTCCCTTGGGTCACCCTGCCTACCTCCTGTACTCAGCTCTGGGCTCACTCACCTGTCGCCTTTTCTGTCCCTTCCCTGCGTTTGACCCATGGTCTTTCCCAGGCCCGCAAGGGTGGGAGGGCTGGCCTGATGCTGGGGTGGGGGTGCACTGGGCCTTCTGCTCTTGGAGCCTCTTCTGACCCTATTTCCCCCAGCTACCTGGACGAGCCGTGTCTTGAGACCATCAACCGCATCAAGTTGTACAGCGAGTCCCTGGCTCGGTATGGCAAGAGCCCGTATCTGTACCCACTCTATGGCCTTGGCGAGCTGCCCCAAGGCTTTGCAAGGTGAGGGCATGGCTTCTGTCAGTTGGCAGTGGAGAAGGCTGAGGCCAACAATGGAAAGGGCCCTCTTGGGCATCTCCACTGTGTTTTGTTACTTTCCCACTGTGGACTTAGTTTACTTCTTGCCATCCTCGGGTGATAGCAGCCCAGTGGGGGCACTGAAGTGCAGAGATGAAGGACCACAGATGGGGCTTGCTTGGCTCCTGGCTGGAGTCAGATGGCACGAGGACTGGGCCTGTGGCCTTGAAACCTCCAGTCGGATTCTCCAGAGCCATTCATTCTGTTCCCTGGGACATTTCCGTGAAGAGCCACCCTCACACTAGCCCTTTGCTGGAAATTTCTGGCATTAAGTCTAGAGAGGAGGGACCCCTCCAGGTTCAGTCTTGAGGTCCTGGCAGTGACAGCTTGAAAGAGCCCCCAGGTCTCCTGAGTCTGCCTGCCTGAGGCCACCTTCTCCATGCCCTGCACTGCTGGGGGCAGGGCATGCGGTAACGCTGGTCCCCATGTCTCCCAGGAGGCACTCTCATGGCCCCTCTCCCCACTGTAGATTGAGTGCCATCTACGGGGGGACGTACATGCTGAACAAACCGGTGGACGACATCATCATGGAGAATGGCAAGGTGGTGGGTGTGAAGTCCGAGGGCGAGGTGAGCCTTCTTGCTGCACAGGCACGCTGGTCTAGGCGGGGCTTGGCCCGTCCTTTGAGACACTCTTCCTGGTCACCCTAGCTCTGCTGGAGCTCCTGCAGCTTGGCTGGGCACCTCAGCCTGGGGACCGGGGCTCCAGAGGAAGACGATAGTCACTGCTGTCAGCAGACAGCTGTGGTTGAGGGCCCACCTTCCCGAGGTGCAGGAGAATGTACGCTGTGGGCAGGGTGATGGTGACAGCTCTGGGGAGTGGCCCGCTTGCCAGAGCTGCCAGCCCTCCCTGGGCGTCCTGGCTCTCAGACATCGAGGGGGGGGTCGCATAGGGCCAAGGCCTTCTGGTGCTTTCACAGGTGGCCCGCTGCAAGCAGCTTATCTGTGACCCCAGCTATGTTCCCGACCGCGTGAGGAAGGCTGGCCAGGTTATCCGTATCATCTGCATCCTCAGCCACCCGATCAAGAATACCAATGATGCCAACTCCTGCCAAATCATCATCCCCCAGAACCAGGTCAACAGGAAGTCAGGTAGGCCAAGCCCCATGCGACTTTCTCCAGTGTGTTCTCTTCTTCGGGGTAGCCCTGTCTTGCCACCCTCCCCCACCAGCCCATGGGCTGGCTCTCTGCCCGATCCCTCCATGGAAGAGCAGGGATCCACATCATGGTCCCCATGCCTTGAGGCCCTAGGGAAGGACACTTCCTTTCCACAAGGGTGGCTGCTGGGATGTGGCCAGCTCTGCAGGGCTGGGGAGGGGCAGGAGGGCCCAAGTTGAGCTTGGCCCCCAGGAGCCTCCCACGTGCCCCTGCTAACAGAGGCTTTCTTGTGGGCAGACATCTACGTGTGCATGATCTCCTACGCACACAACGTGGCCGCGCAGGGCAAGTACATTGCCATCGCCAGCACCACAGTGGAGACCACAGATCCCGAAAAGGAGGTTGAGCCGGCCCTGGAGCTGCTGGAGCCCATTGACCAGAAGTGAGGGGCTGGGGGGCTGGAGCTGGGGGGAGGAAGGGAGCCAGGGAGCTGGAGGGCGGACATCAGGGAGGGCAAGGCTGATCCTGAGACCTGTTTCAGTTTCTCCATCTGCCCCTCAGGTTTGTGGCCATCAGTGACTTGTATGAGCCCATCGATGACGGTTCCGAGAGCCAGGTAAGCAGCCTGTCCCGGCCCTGGCTCCTGGCTGCCAGCCCAGGGCCCCTGTCCTTCTCACCTTGGGCCCTGGGCGCTGGCTGTTTCCAGGTGTTCTGTTCCTGTTCCTACGACGCCACCACACACTTTGAGACAACCTGCAACGACATCAAAGACATCTACAAGCGCATGGCAGGCTCCGCCTTTGACTTTGAGAACATGAAGCGCAAACAGAATGATGTCTTTGGGGAAGCTGACCAGTGATGGCTGACTCCTAGCCCAACCCCTGGTGCCCTCTCCCCCAACCTGAGTCTGTTCTCCTTGAAGGCTGGGGAGATGGGTGTGGCTGGGCGTCCCCGTTTCCAGCATCTTCTGCTTCCCCTACCACATTCCTGTCACCCACCTCATTGATTCACTGACCAAATCCTTAACCTTAGTGATGGTTTGGGAGACGGGGGGGAGGGGGTGGTTGGTTAGTATCCTCCTTCTTGGCCCTTCCTTATCCTGGGAAAAGGGGGTTCCTCTCCTTGTGTGTGTATCTTCCCCCCACCCCTAATTCTTCTGCTCTGTTTGGGAAGAACATGGAGGAAAGCTGACTTCTGCCCCCGTTGCTCTTACCCCCTACTGTAGTGGCCTTTGGAGATGCCCCCTGCCTCCCCCTACCAACTCTAGTGTGTTGGAAAGAAGGGGCCCTCCCAGCACAAAGTTACATTCCCTTCCCTAGTCCACCCCCATAATTTATTCTAATTTATTAACTTTGGCCCACCCTGTGTGAGAAGGGAGCCCTGTCCCCTGCAGCCTCTCGATGTGCCCTGGGGCTGTGGAACAGCTACCCTGGCCAGGCCCCGCCTGAGCCTGGCAACCCTGGCGCAGCTTGGGAAGGGAGAGGGCTTGGGTGTGGCCCCGTTGGAGGTTGATCTTGTTTTTGTTTCTTGTCTTCGTGTCCACTGGTACTGGCTGAGAGAGAAAAGACTTGTGAACAAAGCAGAAGGAGGTGGGAAAATGGATCCAAATCCCCTGTGCCCTGCCCGCCCCTATTCCTTCCCATTAGTGGTGGGAAATCCTTATCTTGCAAAGTGAATGTGTCCCTTTCCCCATCCTCTAGTGTATTTCACAGAAAACAAACTCTCCCAATAAAACTGTGTTGAAATCTGAGCCTAGATCTTTAGTTTTTTCTTCTCAAAGCTGTTTTCAGGCCAGGGCCTTGGCTCCATGGGCTGCCCTGCTCTCCTACACAGGCTTGGGACTGCATGTTTAGCTTTTTTCCTGATGGCTATAAAAGGTGACTTCCTTCATCAGGGAACTGCAGAGCTTCTGAACTAAAGGGAGCAGGTCACATCACCCTGCCCAAGGCCACACATTGAGCTAGTACTGACGCTAGGACTCCAACCCTTGGGGGGGTCAATGTGAGGGAAATGGGAGACAGGTCCGGCCTGGGGTGAGGGTTGAAGTGGCGGAAGCAGAGGCACAGGGCCCCTACCTTCAGGCCAAGAAGGAGGAAGAGGAGGAGGCAGAGGGGACTCAGGCCCAGTCTCGTGGCCTGGGGAAACAGGACTGGGGCCCAGTCCTGGGAGAGGAGTCAAAATCAAGGAAGCAGAAGTAACCAGAGGGGCTTCAGGCAGGGAGGCAGCAAGGGGACTAAGGGGATCTACCCTTAGACTGAGATAAACACTGAAGAAGTGAAGGGTCCAGGGTGGGGGCAGCTTTGGGGTCAACAGAAGGAAGTAGAACTGGGGACCCAGCCTCAGGCCAGGGCTTATTGTTATGAAACTGATAGGGAAGCTAGGAAGAGCGGGATCGTCCAGCCTCCAAAGGCCGGCTGGGCTGGGCCACTATGGGGCGGGGCTACCGGTGATCACGTGTCTGGAGAGGCGGGGCGAGGCGGCTACTTGACCCCTGGTGACTGACGTCACGGGGCGGGCGTCAGCGAACGGAGCCGCAGTCTTCACAGCCGCTTCAGCTCCGGAGACCCAGCCAGTCCATCATCGCCGTCGCCGCCACCGCCATGGCTCAGTACAAGGGTGCCGCCAGCGAGGCGGGCCGCGCCATGCACCTCATGAAGAAACGGGAGAAGCAGCGCGAGCAGATGGAGCAGATGAAGCAGAGGATTGCTGAGGTGCGGGCCGGGCCGGGGCCCCTCAGAGCAGGCGCTCGAACCTCCGCCCCGATTCCCCGGGACCCCGCGCGACCCTGGGAGGCGGGACTGAGTGCGGGCGGCGGGTTGGGGTGGGAACGTTGCTCGCCGATCTCCAACAAGGGGCGGAAGCGGGCCGGCGACAGTCTGCTCCTCTGTAAAATGGGCCCAGAAGGCTGAGTCGAGCTAGATTGTGACGGGCCTGCAACAGGAAGGAGCCACATTCAGTGGTTCCATGTATGGCAGTTGGGGCGACCCTCGAGGATAGAGAGCATCCTCCTGTCTCTCTGACCCCTCAGCCCCGAGAGTCAGGCCTCTGTCTGGGTTCAGTGGCTATCGGGAAGGGCGGGGCCCCAGCCACTCTGCCGGCCACTGAACCCGTTTCAACTAACAGAGGCAGGCAGGAGGGTCCTAGGTGCTAGCGGTTCACTAAGGGCTTCTGTGAGTGGCCGCTGGCGATGGGCCACCCCACTTGTCTTTGGGGGCCTTGGGTCCCGTGGCAGCCGAGAAGGGGCTGCACGCTGAGGCCCGACTGCTGCCTCAGTTTACACTCAAACCCCAACCTGGCTGTTGCTGTGTGGCCAGACAGAGGTTCATCTCTCTGTGGAGGTCCATACAGTGGTATGCAGTGGAATGGGGCAGGCCTGGAGCGAGGGGGCCTCATGAGGGAGCCACACTGCTCAGTGAGGGTCTAGGCCCCCAGCTGCTCTCCGCTTCTTCTTGTCACTCCTTGCCTTGGGTCTCCAGAGCTTCAGCTCAAGAGCTGGGTGTGAAAAACACCAACGGCAGGTAGGACCCACGCATCCAGGCTACTGAGTGAGCGGGATATGTGGACGGACCAGAACAGTGCAGGGAAACCACCCCACTTGGCTGCCTGGGCACTTGGAAGAGCCTCTCACAGCCCCGTGGGACCCTCCATCAGGCAAAGGGGCCATGTCTTTTCCAAGGCCACATCATAGTCTAAGGACCCATTTAGGATGAGAACCCAGGTCCCCACTTCCACGGTGGGGTGGCAAGTGGCCATCATCCCTGCTCTGCCTCCCGGACAGGAGAACATAATGAAGTCCAACATTGACAAGAAGTTCTCTGCGCACTACGACGCCGTGGAGGCCGAGCTCAAGTCCAGCACTGTGGGTACGCAAAGCATTCGTGCCCCCTCTCCTGGCCTGAGGCCCGCTGCATGGTTCACTCTGCGTGACCACCTTTCACCCCCCTGTCTCCTTGACTCGCAGGTCTTGTGACCCTGAACGACATGAAGGCTAAGCAGGAGGCGCTGGTGAAGGAGCGGGAGAAGCAACTCGCCAAGAAGGAGCAGTCGAAGGAGCTGCAGCTGTGGGTCCTCCCCTCCAGATGGAGCTCGTGTTTGAGGGCGGGTGAGGCCATTCCTGCTTATGGAAGCCGGGTGGGGGGGGCAATGGGGGTCAGAGCCCTGCTGGTGAACTTGAAGGGACCCAGGGCAGTAGGACTCTGGGTCTGCACTGCCTGGGACCTGCCCTGCACTGAGCACACAGGTGGCTCTGGGTCGGGAAATGGGCCTTAGGGGTGGGGACATGCATGGTAGCCCCCCGTGCCTTGGCAGGAAGCTGGAGAAGCTGCGAGAAAAGGAGCGCAAGAAGGAGGCCAAGCGGAAGATCTCCAGCTTGTCCTTCACCCTGGAGGAAGAAGAGGAGGCAGGCGAGGAGGAGGAGGAGGTGGCTGTGGACGAGGAGGAGCTGGAAAGGGAAGGTGAGGGCAGGCTGGGGATGGGTTCAGTGGGCAGAGCTCTGTCCTGGCTTCTGGGTCTCGAGTGAAGAAGCACATCCACCAACAACCTTGACTGCTCACCACATCTGGGGCCTTGAACCTCAGAAGTTGGGGCAGGAGAGAGAGAGCCAAGTCTTCACCATAGCAAAGCTGAGTGGAGGGCTTGCTTTCTGGTGGCGGACTGAATGGAAACTGGGTATGCAGTCCCTGGGCGGGGTGTGAGGCTCATGTGACTGGGGCACCAAACTGTTAATTGTGTTTGAATAACTTCAGTGTAAATTGACACAACCACAGACATTAAGTGGCTGCTAATTGGACAGAGCAGCTCACTGGGGCCAGGGGAGAGGGGATGATTTGAGTTGGGCCTTCAGAGTGAGGGGAATTTCATTAGCACCCAGAGATGTGGGGAGTCAGGAGGCATGTAGAGTTGAGAGATGAGTGTGCCCAGAAGTGGAGCTGGTGGGAGTGCACACATTTTAGGACTAGGGAGGGTGCAGCTGCAGGCCTGGAGCCAGTGGGTGGTTAGAAAGCCTAATGGCCTGGGATCCGTATGGTAGAACCAAGGCAGGGGTTGGCACAGGGACAGCTTTGAGGGGAGCAGCCAGTGCTGTCAGGAAAAAGAACGAAGAGCCTGCCAGCTTCTTGGGGGAAACCCCAAAATAGTCTTTGTACTATTTAGTAACATTAAGTATTTGGTGTCTAAAACATTCCCATTGGCAGGTCAGTTGTATTGGGTGTTAGCTGCATCTGTGTGGCAGAGGCTACCTTTGGGACAGCACAGGTCTAGATGGAGGCTTTCAACCTCACTGTGTCATTGGGGCTTTGTGAGTGCTTCCCCTCTCCCTGGAGATTTTGTTTTGGGGGCCTGGCCGTCGGTAGCCAGTGTAGAATTTTTTAAAATATTTATTTGGCTGCACTGGATCTTTCTTACAGGATCTGTAGTTGCGGCTTGTGAACTCTTAGCTGTGCCATGCAAACTTAGTTGTGGCATGTGGAATCTAGTTCCCTGACCAGAGATTGAACCCAGGCCCCCTGCATTGGGAGCATGGAGTCTTAGCCACTGGACCACCAGGGAAGTCCCCGGTGTGGAATTTTTGTAAGTTATCCAGGCTCTGGAAACCTTGCCCTGGAGTATGGGCTCATCTTCTAGGTCGGCAGTTCTCAAAGAATGATCTAATGACGCTAGGGTTTCTGAGACCCTTTGGAGAGGTCCGTGAGGTTAAAACCATCTTCATAATCCTGCGAAGACATTCTTGGCCTTCTGTACTCTTGTTCTTTCATGACTGTGCTGTGGATTTTTCCAGAGGTCATGTGACGTGGCATGACGTCCTTCCTCTGACAATTGATAGAGTTGATACAGTTGTCTTCCTGAGGCAAGGGCCATCATACTGTTGACTTCTTGTGTCTTCTTTTGCTCCAGAGATCACCACAAAGAAGAGGAAAATGGGGAAGAACCCAGATGTGGACACAAGTTTCTTGCCTGACCGAGACCGGGAGGTAAAGGCAGCGTGACCCTGGCAGAGGCTTTCAGTCAGGAAGCAGGGGCCATGTGTGCCCCCTGAGCAGCCCTGGGCCTCCCTGTTTTGCCCATTTCTCTTCCAGGAGGAGGAGAATCGGCTCCGGGAGGAGCTACGGCAAGAGTGGGAAGCCAAGCAAGAGAAGATGAAGAGTGAGAGCTCCTGGAGTGGGACGCGCGCGCGTGCAACCTGGGGCAGGGGCCGTGCCTGCTTTCCTATGAATGCTGCTCATGGCAGTGCCCTGAGCCCCAGGAAGCTGGCAGGTGTCTGGAGGCCAAGCAGCAGGTCTGTCTTGTAGGTGAGGAGATTGAGATCACCTTCAGTTACTGGGATGGCTCTGGGCACCGGCGCACAGTCAAGGTAGGCGATGTGAGGCCTGCACCCCATTTCCCTTGCTCTTGAGCCCAGCCTTCCATTGGGAAGAAACTGTCAGTCCTGACAAAGCCCACAGACCCCTTGGCATGAGTGGCCTGGGGGGAGCAGGGAAGAGGGCAAGTGTTCCAGGGTGCCCGCCATCTCGAGGGCCCCCCTCTGGGCTTCCATCCTCCTTTCCCAACCCCTTGGTTTCCCACATGCCTGTTCACACAGATGAAGAAGGGCAACACGATGCAGCAGTTCCTGCAGAAGGCACTTGAGATCCTGCGCAAAGACTTCAGCGAACTCAGGTGGGGCTGTGTGGGCGTGTGAGTACATGTGAGCGTGTGCACCAGATTCTGCAGCCTCAGCTTGGCACCTGGGATCCCCAAGTGGCAGCTCCTGCTTGCAGAATGCTGGGCACTGCGCTCCCGAGAAAGGAGTTCAGGCCCCTTTTTCCATCCCTCTCCCCATGGGGAGCTGGGATAGGAAGCGCCTTCTGGCCTGGGCTGCCTGCTAGCCTCATAGGCCTCCGGCTCTGGTGTCTGGTATCCTTGGCCAGCGGCTTCCTCGTCTTTTCTTCCTCAGATCGGCAGGCGTGGAGCAGCTCATGTACATCAAGGAGGACTTAATCATACCTCACGTTAGTCCCTTCTGTGTCCTTGAAGCCCCAGGCGGGGTGGTAGGGAGGGTCTCAGGCTTTGGTGCACCCAGGGAGTTCGAGGGGGCCCTTCTGCTCGGGGTCTTTGGCTCAGGTGGGCAGGGTCGGAGCCAGGCTTGCAGGCAGGTAGCCACAAGACGCTGAAATGAGTCACCCGCTGTCACTTTCCTGTGCTCGGCTTGTAGCACCACAGCTTCTACGACTTCATCGTCACCAAGGCTCGAGGGAAAAGTGGTGAGTGCACCTGGCTGCACCCTCCTCCCCTGCACCCTCCTCCCCGAGCTTGCCCCTGTCGTAGGGTGGCAGCTGAGAGGGAGGCCTGGACCCTTGTCCCTGCAGGGCCCCTCTTCAATTTTGATGTTCATGATGATGTGCGGCTGCTCAGTGATGCCACTGTGGAGAAGGATGAGGTATGCTTGGGGCTCGCCGGGGCGGGGAGGAGGGGGCGGGCATCCAGCGGCCCTGAGCAGCAGCATCTGGGCCTCTTCCCGTCCTCAGTCGCATGCGGGCAAGGTGGTGCTGCGGAGCTGGTACGAGAAAAACAAGCACATCTTCCCCGCCAGCCGCTGGGAGCCCTACGACCCCGAGAAGAAGTGGGACAAGTACACGGTATGAAAGCCCTCGAGTGCAGGGTGGAAGCCCAGCCGGGCTGACAGGCTGGAGGCCCACCCAGCCCCACTCTGCTCACCTCTCCTCCTCTGTCACCTCGTCCTGCACCAGATCCGATGACGTGGCTGCAGTGTGGCCCCGGCTCCCTGCGGTCCCCTCCTCTGGTCCCCAGGACTCCGGGTGCCCGGCTCCCCGCTCCTAAGATGGGATCGGACCTGCTCAGCCCCTGCCCTGGCGCTGTTGTTTCTTGCCTCTTTATTTCATGACACTTGGAGCACCCGATGTGTGTTTTGTCTAAAAACTTTTTTTGATCGAGCTAAAATTCACTTACAATGAAATTCACCATTGTGATCATGTGAAAGTACACCACACAGGGGTATTGCGTACATTCACGGTGTTGTGAATCACTCCTGAAAGAGACCCCACGTCCATTAGCAGCCAGCCCTTCACACCCATTAGTCTATTTCCTGTCTGTTTGGATTTGCTTATTCTGGAAGTTTCTATAAACAGAATTATACAGTATCTCTGCTTTCTGTGTCTTGCAAGAAAGAGTGTGTTTTTCAGGGATTTGAGGGTGGAAGGAGATTGGGTGGAAATGTGAATCCAAGGCAGGAGGGGGCACTTGTGATCCACTGGGGGCCTAGGCAGGCCCAACTGTCCCCGTATCCAGCCTGTCCCCACCACAGCCCCTATGTGGGTAGGAAGGCCATTCCTCCCTGGGCTGCCCACCCAGGCCCCTCGGTCTCCTTTGTGTCTCCCAGTGGCCCATTCCATAAAGGCCATAGCTATCCTGTGGCTCCCAGCTGCCCTGTGTCCCCATCACAGCATTTCTCCCCAGTGCTGACACAGGAAGGCCACTGTGGGTGCCCTGTACCCACTGCTTGCCCACCTCACCCTGGCAAGCTCTGTACACACTGTACTGGGGCTGGCTGCTCTCATCGCCCCCAGGGGCACAGGCCCTGGCTTGAGGGTGTCATTCATGCCCCACCTCAGAGGCCCTTGCCAACTCTTAATTCTCCCGGACCCAGCTCCAGGAGGCTGAGGAAGGTAAACTGTCCACCCTTCTTTGCTTTGCCTGCAAAGGGCAGTGGATAGCCCACAGCCAGTTGTGAGCATGCCAGCTCTGGGTCCGGCCCCACCTCCCAGGCCGATGGGCAAAATTGATGGTAATGGTGGGCTCTGCCCAGTGCAGTCTCCCTTGCTCTCCTCACTTGTGGCAGGGCGCTGTCAGCCCTGTCCTGGGGAGGCCCATCTGGCAGCTAGGAGCTGTCATTTGGGCTTCCTCACCCTGTGTCTGAGGCAGGGCCATCTGGGGTCACTTGGAGGAGGGAGGAGGGGAGCATAGGCCAGCTCCTGGGGCACAGCGAGGAGGGGTAGGCAGGCCTCGCCCTAAGCCCTGGATGTGGAGGGCAACTCTGAGAAAGTCAATGGGGCCTTTTGTGGGGTTCCAGAAACCCCATAGAGGGAATCCTCTGGCCTGCGCCAACCCTCTCCTGCCCTCTTTGAGAAGCTACCAGAAGAGTGGCTTCCTGCGGAGAGGGAGCCCCTTCAGTGGCTCACCCAGGGCTGGATGGTTTCTGAGGGATGCATGATGCAATGAAAAACCCAATGCAGTCAAATAAATAAAATCAAAAAGAAGACATTTCCCAACAGCCTCCGCCTCTGTGCAGCTTGAAGGATTCCTAGTTCTGTGCCCAAGGATTGAACCCACGCTCCCTGCGGTGGAAGCACTGAATCTTAACCACTGGACCACCAGGGAAGGCATAATTAAGTTTCCAGAGAGTGATAGATTTTTCTCCCTACACCCCTCCCATTTGTAGCATGATCACCGGGTGAGAATCCTGGCTCCCCAGCTTCGCCAACACAGTACTGTCACTCCTGAAGAGGGGGGACACTTATGCAACCTGAGATGGCACATGTGGTCTCTCACTGGGGGATTTTTTTTTTCAATTTTTTTTTCAACTGAGGAAAAATTCACATTACATAAAAATAACCATTAACCATTTAAAAATGCACATTTCAGTGGCACTGAGTACATTTCACAATGTTGTGAAGCCATCACCCCTATCTACTCCCAGAATAATTTTATCACCTCAAAAGGAGAGAAGAGGGGGTAGGGATAAAAAAAAAAGGAGAGAATAAATATCTGTTGTTTTAGCTACTCAGTTTGTGGAACTTTGTTTTGACAGCCACAGGAAACGAATACTCCTTACTTAGACCATGGAGAAAAATGAATTTGACATGGGTTGTAGACCTAAAAGTAAAAGTTAAAACTTAAAAAAGCATATAAATGAAACAAGGGGGAAAATCTTTGTAACCTTGCTGTAGGCAATCTTGGCAAAGTTTTCTTGCACAGGATACAAAAAATAATCATAAAAAGAAAAGCTGACAAATCAGACTTCACAAAAATGAAAACTTTTGCTCTTTAAAAGATATGAAAATGAAAACACAAGCCAGTAGATTCAAGAAAAGAAAATATTTTTATGACAGAGGGGTGGTACCAGAACACATTCATACAGACATACACAAACTCCTGCAAATCAATAAAAATTAGACAAACATCCCCATTTCTTTGTTGCTGTGCTGCATGTCACGTGGGATCTTAGTTCCCTGACCAGGGATCAAACCTGGGTCCCCTGCATTGGGAGCATGGAGTCTTAGCCACTGGACCACCAGGGAAGTCCCTGCAAACAGTGTTTAAACACAGCACTTTCACTTTATACCTTCAGTTTTAAGACAAAAGAAACTAAACAACAAAAATCCTGCAAGGAAATTTTAGATTCCTCTTAGGTTTGTTTGTCCTAGGGACAAATACTTGATTCTGAAAGTGCTCTCTATGCATTATTAGAGGATCAAGCAAATGAGTCAGTACATCAGTAGTGTTGGGAGCCAGGTCTCCCAATGCTGAAGGGAGATACAAATATACACTGGGGAAAGGCTAGGAAGTTTTGGTGTGGAATTGGAGTGGGGCCATCAGTATGTATTCAGGACATTTTTATATACATAGCCTGTGTATAGGGGTTTCCCAGGTGGCCCTAGTGGTAAAGAACCCGCCTGCCAATGCAGGAGATGTCGGTTCAATCCCTAGGTTGAAGGGCATGGCAACCCACTCCAGTATTCTTGCGTGGAGAATCCCATGGACAGAGGAGCCTGGCTGGCTACAGTCCATATGGGTTGCACAGAGAGTCAGACAGGACTGAAGCGACTTAGCACACACAGCACAGAGAACTATTAGTAAGATCCCACATTCCATGTAGTGTGATAAAAAAAAAAATTAATGGATTACAATCCACCGAATAAAATCCACATCCATGAGTCCACACAGATCATGTATATATAGATAGATAAACAGAGGAGTTCTTTCTAAAAGAAGGATGCCATTGAGTAGGAGGGATCATGAAGGGAGAAAAAGCACTGTTTTGTAACCATCATCTTGAGGTTTGGAACTGAGCAACTATGGAAGTGAAATTCATGTCCAACTTTTTACAACCCCATGGACTGTAGCCCATTAGGCTCCTCTGTCCATGGAATTCTCCAGGCAAGAATACTGGAGTGGGTAGCCATTCCCTTCTCCAGGGAATCTTCCTGACCCAGGGATCAAACCCAGGTCTCCTGCATTGGCAGGCAGATTCTTTACCGTCTGAGCCACCAGGGAGGCATTAGAGTATGATTCAGGCAAGAGTTATCAGTGAGGAGGTGACATTTTGATGAAGAAGAGAATAGTTACCTAGTTTCAAAGTACCTTTCTACAAAGTATGTTTTAGTTACAAACGGAAAACTACAAACTGTCCATTTGAGAACCTGCTGAAACGGAAAAAAGACAAACTATCCATTTGAGAACCTGCTGAAAGTGCAAGTTGCTCAGTCGAGTCTGACTCTGTGACCCCCCCATGGAATTTTCCAGGCCAGAATACTGGAGTGGGTAGCCTTTCCTTTCTCCAGGGGATCTTCAGGGATCGAACCCAGGTCTCCCGCACTGCAGGCAGATTCTTTACCAGCTGAGCCACAAGGGAAGCCCAAGAATACTGGAGTGGGTAGCCTATCCCTTCTCCAGGGGATCTTCCCCACCCAGGAATTGAACCAGGTCTCCTGCATTGCAGGCAGATTCTTTACCAACTGAACTATCAGGGAAACCCATTGAGAAACTGGTAGTTACCACCTTAACCAAATGCTTAAAGTTAACATCACAGTGAAGGGACAAAACAATAACACTTGCCTCTTGATAAGAAGCACAGAGAGGGCCTGGTAAACCTCCCACCACATACAGCCTGAATCTTGCCCTGAGAAAACATCAGACATATGCAACCCGAGGATGGTCCATCAAATACCTGGCCTGCACCCAGTGAAAGTGAAAGTCACTCAGTCGTGTCCGACTCTTTGCAACTCCATGGACTATACAGTCCGTGGAATTCTCCAGGCCAGAATACTGGAGTGGGTAGCCTTTCCCTTCTCCAGGGGATCTTCCCAACCCAGGGATGGAACCCAGGTCTCCTGCATTGCAGATGGACTCTTTATGAGCCTCCAGGGAAGCCAATTATGCTATAGTTATGAAACACAGATGGTAGTATTTAGGGGTTAAGGGGTAAGCTGTATGCAACTTAGACGTAGTTGAGAAAATATTTTCATTATAATTTGTTCAGAATATCAGCCTCATAGGTTTTTTTCTTCTTTTACTTATTTGTTTTTGGCTGTACTGGGTCTTTGCTGCTGCACAGGCTTCTCATTGCAGTGGCTGTTCTCTTGTGGAGCACGGGCTCTAGGGTGTGTTGTTTTCAGTAGTTGCGGCTTCTGAGCTCTAGAGCACAGGGCCGATAGTTGTGGCATATGGGGCTAATTGCTCTGAGGTATGTGGGATCTTCCCGGACCAGGGATCAAACCCATGTCTCCTGCATTGGCAGGTGGATTCTTTACCACTGAGCCACCAAGGAAGCCTGAGAAAATATTATTCTAATATATGAAATAAAAATATATGCACCCACAAGAGACAAAGAGAATGAGAAAGCAAATGGAACAAAATATGAACTCTTGGTGAATGTGAGTTAAGGGTACATGGGAGCTTTCTGTACATTTCTTATAGCTTTTCCGTAAGTCTGAAATATTTTCAAATTATAAAGTTAAAAAGAAAATGCCCACTTCTATCCAACATTTGACTGGAGAGTGCTCAGTTCAGTTGCTCAGTTGTGTCCAGCTCTTTGCAATCCCATGGACTGCAGCACGCCAGGCTTCCCTGTCCATCGCCAACTCCCAGAGCTTGCTCAAACTCATGTCCATTGAGTCAGTGATGCCATCCAACCATCTCATCCTCTGTCATCCCCTTCTCCTGCCTTCAATCTTTCCCAGCATCAGGGTCTTTTCCAATGAGTCAGTTCTTCGCATCAGGTGGTCAAAGTATTGGAACTTCAGCTTCAGCATCAGTCCTTCCAATGAATATTCAGGACTGATTTCCTTTAGGATTGACTGGTTTGATCTCCTTGCAGTCCAAGGGACTCTCAAGAGTCTTTTCCAACACCACAGTTCAAAAGCATCAATTCTTTGGTGCTCAGCCTTCTTTATGGTCCAACTCACATATCTGTACATGACTACTGGAAAACCATACCTTTGACTATACGGACCTTTATTGGCAAAATAATGTCTCTACTTTTTAATACGCTGTCTAGGTTGGTCATAGCTTTTCTTCCAAGGAGCAAGCATCTTTTAATTTTGTGGCTGCATTCACCATCTGTAGTGATTTTGGAGCCCAAGAAAATAAAGTCTGTCACTGTTTCCATTGTTTTCCCATCTATTTGCCATGAAGTGATGGGACTAGATGCCATGATCTTCGTTTTTTGAATGTTGAGTTTTAAGCCAGCTTTTTCACTCTCCTCTTTCACTTTCATCAAGAGGCTCTTTAGTTTCTCTTCAATTTCTGCCATAAGGGTGGTTTCATCTGCATATCTGAGGGTGTAGCCAGGGCAATATAGCCAGCCATATTGGAAAGGAAGAAGTAAAACTATCTCTATTCACAGATGAAATAATCTTGTATATGCAAAATCTTACTACATGTGCTGGAAAAAACAATAAAGCTAATAAATGAGTTCAGCAAAGTTGCAGGAAGAAACATCATTACACAAAAATCAATTGTATTTCTATACCTGAGCAATGAACAGTTCTGTTTTATAATAGCATAATAAAGAATAAAATACTTAGGAATAAATTAATAATAGAAATAGCAAGACTTCCATATAAAATAGGTACTTCCATGTAAAATATTTAACCTATTTTACTTCCATGTAAAATAGATAGCCAACGGGAATTTGCTGTATGGCTCAGGAAACTCAAACAGGGGCTCTGTATCAACCTAGAGGGGTGGGATGGGGAGGAAGATGGGAGGGAGTTTCAAAAGGGAGGGGATATATGTATACCTATGGCTGATTCATGTTGAGGTTTGACAGAAAACAACAAAATTCTGTAAAGCAATTATCCTTCAATAAAAAAATAAAAAGAAAAGGAAATTCACATAATAAAAAAAAAATGCAAGACTTGTACATCGTAAACTAGACAATATCACTGAAAGAAAATAAAGCAAACCTGAATAAATGAAAACACATTTATTTAGTCAGGGTTCTCTGGAGTAACAGAACAGGATACACACACACACACATACACACACAATTAATTTTAAGGAATTAGCTCATGTGATTGTGAGGGCTGACAAGGTGAAAAATTTGCAGGGCAGGTTGGCAGGCTGCAGATTCAAGCAGGACTTCTACATTACAGTCTGGAGGCAGAATATCTGTTTTCCATGGGAACTTCAGTTTTTGCTTTTAAGGCCTTCAATTGAGTGGACAAGATTCACCCACATTATGGAGTGTGATTTAAAGTCAACCTGAAAAGAAAAAATATAATAAAGTCAACCGGTTGTTGATGTTCACCACATCTACGAAATTTCTCCAGAGCAACAGCTAGATGAGTGATTAAATAATTGCCAACTATAGCCTAGCCAAGTTGAAAGTAATACACATGAATTCATCATCACAACATCCCAAATTCATGGATGGAAAGAATCTTGTTAAGATGGTGTGTGCCTGCATGCTAAGTCGCTTCAGTTGTGTCTGACTCTTTGCGACCCTATGGACTGTAGCCTACCAGTCCCTCTCCTCTGTTCATGGGACTCTCCAGGCAAGAACACTGGAGTGGGTTGCCATTTCCTCCTCCAGGGGATCTTCCCAACCCAGGGATCAAACCTACATCTCTTATGTCTCTTGCATTGGCAGGTGGGTTCTTTACCACTAGCACCATCTGGGAAGCCTTGTTAAGATGGCAACATTCTCTGAATTGATTTACAGATTGAATTCAATCCGTATCAAACTTCCACTGGCTTTTTTTTTTTTTTTTTTTTTTGCAGAAACTGAAAAGTCCATCCTAAAATTCACACGGGGTGAACTGATGGCTGGCTAAAGGGTACATAGAGATTTATTTTGGGGGTGATGAGAACAGGAATTCCAAACTCCTGTTTTGGAATCAAACAGGAGTAATGGTTGCCCAACTTTGTGTGAATATATTAAATGTTATTGAATGTTACCCTTTACATGAGGGACTTACATGATAGATGAATTATAGGTCAATAAAGCTGTATAAAAAGAAAAGGAAAAAGGAACCAAGGGACTGAAAATCTCCAATTCAGGGCCACTGGGGACGGGGCCAGGTGGTAAAGGCAGACAGCCTTAGTCCTCGTGGATGTTATCAGACTCAGGCCCTCCGGATTAGTGGACCTTCTCCGGGAGAGTGTCCTGGGTCAGGACCGCGAGTCCCAGGCTGGTGTGTGCCAGTAGGATCCTGACCGGAGTGCGGGGTGGGCGGGGACGGGGCGGGGGTGGGGTGGGGTGGGGTGGTTGCTGCGAACCGGCGGCAGGTGGCCTTGGGCGGGCCTTCGAGCGCCCGGGAGGCGTCTGCGCGACCCCGAGGCCCGCGCGCACCCCTGGCCCGAAGGGGGTGTGGCGCGGGCGCGCGCGGGTCCCCAGGTGGCGGGAGGCGGCGGGCGGAGGGGCGCGCTCCCCGGACGCAGCCATTTCGCTAGTGGAGGGGAGGGTCGTATCGCTGCGGGGGGTAGGGGGGAACCCCAGCCGCTCGCCGGGGGCTGGAGCTGCGCCGCTGGGCCTCTCCCGTAGCTCGGGGAGAGGCAGGCCACCCCCGGCTGTGAGCCCTCCCTGGGCACCCCTGCCCGGCGCGGTGGTACGGTCCGGATTTAAAAGGCCCCGGCGGCCGCGGGCTGGCCCCAAAGTGTGGGCGGCGGCGGGGGCGCGGGCGCGCGGGGTGCGGCGGCGGGGGCGCGCGAGCGGGGCGGTGTGGGGCTCGAGGGCGCGTCCACGTGGCCAACGGGCGGCCACCCGGAGCCGGCGGCGGCGGAGGGACAGGTAGGTGCCTGCCACCCCCCCCCCCGCCCCCGCCGCCCGTGCGAGGCCAGCCTGCTCATCTGCCCCGGGGTCGGGCATCCCCGGGGGTCGCCTTGGCCTTCCAGGGGTCGGGCCCTGCCCCCGCCTTCTCCGGCTCCCGCCCGACTGGTCCTTCGTGCTCTGCGCCTCGGCGGCCAGCCCCCTACCCGTGGGGACCCTTTGTGGTGGAGAAGCAGCCCCGGCGCCTCCGTCCACTGCGGGGGTGGGCGGCGGGGCGGGGGGGGCGGTGTCCCTGGTTGGGGGCAGGGCAAACCGGGCCGGCAGAACCGCGCGGGGCATTGGGGAGCGGGTGCGAGAGCCCCGTCTCTGCCAGTGTCTGCCCGCATCCTCGGGCTCCGCAGGGCTGGCTCAGAGAGGCTCGGTTGGCCGGAGGCTCCCGCTTCCAGGCTGTGCTTTGGAGCGGGCGTTTGGGCTCCACAACGTACCTCTCCAGGTATCCCTCCCGACCTGTCCGGTTCCCCTTCTTAGGCTTGTATTCCCGTGCACTGCGGAGGAGGTGAGGGTGGCATGACGACCCCCCCCGCCTTCTCCGCCCTCCTTTCTTCTCCAGCTCTGGCATTCAGGGTCCAGAATGCGGACCTTGACAAAAGAGCCTGGGAGAGCCGAGCGGTCTTGAGCTGAAACTTAGCAGTTCCAAGCTGGGTCTGCTCCTGGTTCTGGCAAATGCAATCCCCCCCACCCCGTTTCTTCTGGGCTGCCTTGGTTTGGTTCCTCGCCACTCCCTCCAAGGTGGGGTAACTTGTGTCTCTCTTGGGGCTTGGGCACCGATAGGGGGGCCCTGAGCCCTGCCCTGTTGGCTGCCACGCCACGGCTCTGCTGTCTTGGCTGCCTGGAGCTGGGTGTGGCCTCAGGGTGAAGACCCAGCCAAGCCTGGTGCTGTTCCTGGGGTCCCCTGGTTTGTCTCGCCAGAGTCTCAGCTGTGTTTACCAACCCTGCCTCTCCCCTTCGCCAGCTACCGTCTGGCTTTGGAGGGGGCTGCGTGCACCCCTGCTCTGGGCATCCATCCGGTTGTGCCTGGGCAGAGCCTGACGTCTGTCTGTCTCTGTGCATTGCTGCGGGGGCCGGCACCACTTGGCTTTTGTGTGGCAGCTTGTAGCCCAGATCGCAGGCTCCCTGTCAGCCGGCAGACAGGGGCCCTTGGGGCAAGGAGGCAGCCGGGGCGCAGAGGGCAGATTGGTGTCCCTGGGTGCTGTCTGGGCTCAGGCTTTGATGCCTCAGACCTCTGATGTCCCGACACCCCAACATCCCATTTGCCATCGTTTTCCCACTCCCTTGTCTCCTCCCTGCCCCCCAAACTAGGGTGCAAGGTGGCTCCATGGCCTTGAGTGGCCCACAGTTGGGTTGGGCCCGTGTGTGGCTGGCCACCCTCGGGCCTGGGATCTGCTGTTCGGCTTCTCCTTCCTGGAGGGCCTCCCACCCTGCCTCTCCCAGCATCTGGCGCCGTGGCCCGCTTGGGTGTGGTCCAGCTGAGGCGAGGCCTCCCGGCTGCTTGCCAGCAGTGGGTGGGGGGTGATTGATGGCCCCCAAGCCTGCCTGTGCTTGTGGCTCCCTTGTGCACCCTGGCAGACGCCCCTCCTTTCTCCCAGCTGGGGCTGCCATCTGGGGCCCTGGTGTGGTGGCAGGTGACTGGCCTCCACCCTCTGGGCCATGGTTCTGGGCTGGCCGGAGGCCCAAGGCCAGGCCAGGGGGTGGGCCTGTGACTGGCCCCTGCTGTCTCTCTCCAGGCCCACCCCCCAGGACAGCCGCCAGCCATGTCCACCATCTTCATCCTGCTGTTCCTTCTGGCCGCCGGGCGGGCCCTGGGCAGCCGCAGACCCTTCCCTGCTTTTTCAGTGACGGACACCTCGCTCACCCACCTGGCTGTGCACCGGGTGACTGGGGAGGTGTTTGTGGGCGCCGTGAACCACATCTTCAAGCTGGCGCCCAACCTGACTGAGCTGCGGGTCCATATCACGGGGCCCGTTGAGGACAATGCCCGCTGCTACCCGCCCCCCAGCATGCGTGTGTGTGCCCACCGCCTGGCGCCTGTGGACAACGTGAACAAGCTGCTGCTCATAGACTACGCAGCCCGCCGTTTGGTGGCCTGTGGCAGCATCTGGCAGGGTATCTGCCAGTTCCTGAGGCTGGACGACCTCTTCAAGCTGGGTGAGCCCCACCACCGCAAGGAGCACTACCTGTCAGGGGCCCAGGAGCCGGACTCCATGGCTGGCGTCATCGTGGAGCAGGGCCAGGGGCCCAGCAAGCTGTTTGTAGGCACGGCTGTGGATGGCAAGTCCGAGTACTTCCCTACCCTGAGCTCCCGAAAGCTCATCCGGGACGAGGACGGTGTGGATATGTTCAGTCTGGTGGGTGAGCCCCACCCCTGGCTGTCAGGCGTCCCCTGCCCTCCCCTCCCTTTGCTCCCCTCTGGAGAGCCAGGCCCTGTGCCCTCATGCCTCCACTGCGTCCTGCCTCTGCCCCCGGAAGAGACCTGGTTGGTCCCAGACGGGACAAGCTGCTGAGGATGGCAGGGTGGGCCGGGTCATGGCTTGCCCTCTGGAGTCTTTCTGGCCTGGGGTCCTGTGCATGCATGGGTGGGGGGTTGTGATGGAAGCCCCTTAGGGACCCTGTTGTGGGATCGAGGCCAGGGCGAGTGGCAGGGGCCATGGATGGGGAGGCCACGGGTGGACCCTGGCCTCATCTCAGGCTCTCTCCCCCGCCTGTTCTGTAGGTATACCAGGACGAGTTCGTCTCCTCACAGATCAAGATCCCCTCGGACACCCTGTCCCTGTACCCGGCCTTTGACATCTACTACGTCTATGGCTTTGTGAGCGCCTCCTTTGTGTACTTCCTGACGCTGCAGCTGGACACCCAGCAGACACTGCTGGACACAGCGGGCGAGAAGTTCTTCACGTCCAAGATTGTGCGCATGTGCTCAGGAGACTCCGAGTTCTACTCATACGTGGAGTTCCCCATTGGCTGCTCATGGCGCGGCGTGGAGTACCGCCTAGTGCAGAGCGCCCACCTGGCCAAACCCGGCTTGCTGCTGGCCCAGGCCCTGGGCGTGCCGGCTGACGAGGATGTCCTCTTCACCGTCTTCTCTCAGGGCCAGAAGAACCGGGCCAGCCCACCGAGGCAGACCATCCTCTGCCTCTTTACCCTCAGCAACATCAATGCACACATCCGGCGTCGCATCCAGTCCTGCTACCGTGGGGAGGGCACGCTGGCACTGCCCTGGCTGCTAAACAAGGAGCTGCCCTGCATCAACACTGTGAGCCCCTGCCCACACCCCCCGCCCCTCTGCCAGGCCCTCTGCCCCTTCCCGGGTCTGCGGGGCCAGCCATGGTGGTCACCTAGCAGCCACTAGGCTGCTGGCCTGTCCCAGGCTCGACAGGCCCGCTCACCTGGGAGATGCTCCTCTGGACCGTCTCGGGAGTGACAGCTTAGCCCAGAATCCCCCACCCCCTGTGATCCCCTCCCTGCCTTTGCAGATTCTCTTTCCTCACCAGCCTGCCTCCCTGCCAATCCTCTGGGTGGGCACACTCTGTTTGTGGACCACTCCCTTCCTCTTCCTGCCCCTCTGTCCCCAGCTGGCTCCTCCAGCTCTATCTTGCGGGTGCCCCCTCACATTCTGCATCAGTGGCAGCCTCCCAGGCCTTGCTGTCTACTCCCCACTCCTGCCTGCTCGCCTTCCTCCAGCTCCTTTCTCATCCCCCCATTTCCTGTGGGGTCCTGGGACTAATGGTTGGTTGGTCTTGGCTAGCAAGGAGTGAGTTCTGGGTCCTCTTCCCTGCCACAATGTGGGATCTCGCAGCCGACATCCAGTGGGTGCCCATGAGCTGACCTGTGTGCACCCCTCCTATTTCACCAGCCCATGCAGATAAATGGAAACTTCTGTGGGTTGGTGTTGAACCAGCCACTGGGCGGCCTACACGTGATCGAGGGGCTGCCCCTGCTAGCTGACAGTACCGATGGCATGACCAGCGTGGCCGCCTACACCTACCAGCAGCACTCTGTGGTCTTTATTGGCACTCGCGGTGGCAGTCTCAAGAAGGTGGGCACCAGTCTGTGGGCATCAGGGCAGGCTGAGATGCAGAATGAGGGGTGGGGACAAGATGGTGCAGGCAAGCCCTGTGCGCCTCTGTGCCACCCATGCTCACTGGTGCCACTACCTGCTGTGGCCTGAACCACTGGCTTCCTGTGGCTGACCCAAGCCTCTGTCCTTATCTCTGGGCTTCCCTGCCAGGAGAGCAGGAGCCATCATTGCTGGGTCCTCCTTGAATGAAAAAGGAAAGGAAAGTTAGTCCCACAGTCAGGTCCGACTCTGCAATTCCACAGACTGTAGCCCACTAGGTCCTCTGTCCATGGAATTCTACAGACAAGAGTACTAGAGTGGGTTTCCGTTCCCTTCTCCGGGGATCTTCCTGACCCAGGGATTGAACCCAGGTCTCCTGCACTGTAGGCAGATTCTTTACCAACCAAGCTACCAGGGAAGCCTCCTTGAATGAATGAAGGAACAAATGTGAATCTGACTGCCTTTGCCATCTTGTCCCCTGATAGGCCCAGGGGTTGCTTCTGTTTTGGGGCTGGGAGCTCTGAGGTTTTCTAAAGGGACAAGGAGCCAGACAAACTACAAGCTTCTCCTCGTGCTCACCTGGGAGATGCGGGGTGTTCCCAGGGAGGTCTGGAGTGTCCAGGGAACTCTTGGGGGCCTAGTCTACTCCCCTCCAGGTCCTTTTTTTTTACATTTCTCACAGCTTTATTGGGGTATAACTCCTGTGTCACACTTCTGCCCTCATATAAAGCATCTCTGTGATTTTGGTACATTTGCAGAGTTACAGTGGCATGAACACTCCTTCATTCCAGGGTATTGCCATCATCCCGAAAACCCCTTCCCCTATAAATCACACCTTTTCCCTGTGCCCAGACTCTATAGTTACAGTTCAGTCACTCAGTCGTGTCCAATTCTTTGTGACCCCATGGACTCCATCACCAACTCCTAGAGTTTACTCAAACTCATGTTCATTGAGTTGGTGATACCATCCAACCATCTCATTCTCTGTTGTCCCCTTCTCCTCCCACCTTCAATCTTTCCCAGCATCAGGGTTTTTTCCAGTGAGTCAGTGGTTCGCATCAGGTGGCCAAAGGATTGGAGTTTCAGCTTCAGTATCAGTCCTCCCAATGAATATTCAGGGTTGATTTCCTTTTGGATGGACTGGTTTGATCTCTTTTCAATCCAAGGGACTCTCAAGAGTCTTCTCCAACACCACATCTCAAAAGCATTAATTCTTTGGCTCTCAGCTTTCCTTATGGTCCAACTCTCACATCCATACATGACTACTGGGAAAACCATAGCTTTGACTAGACGGACCTTTGTTGGCAAAGTAATGTCTCTGCTTTTTAATATGCTGTCTAGGTTGGTCATAGCTTTTCTTCCAAGGAGCAAGCATCTTTTAATTTCATGGCTGCAGTCACCATCTGCAGTGATTTTAGAGCCCAAGAAAATAAAGTCTGTCACTGTTTCCATTGTTTCCCCATCTATTTGCCATGAAGTGATGGGACCAGATGCCATGATCTTTGTTTTTTGAATATTGAGTTCTAAGCCAGCCTTTTCACTCTCCTCTTTCACTTTCATCAAGAGGTTCTTTAGTTCTTTGCTTTCTGCATAAGTGTGGTCATCTCTGTGCCCTGTGAGCCTTTTTGGGCTGGCTGTGACACCCCCAAGAGCCTCTAGGGGGCAGCCTTGGCGTCATCCTTCCCCATCTGTCTATGATGGGACAAGGCTGGGCCCCTGGCTGCCGAAGAGCCTGCCCGGGTACGTGGACTGCTGCTGTGGTGTCAGGTGGCTGGTCTTGTGGCCCAGGTGCGGGTTGACAGCTCTCAGGAGGCTCACCTATACGAGACGGTGCCTGTGGTGGATGGCAGCCCCATACTTCGTGACCTGCTCTTCAGCCCTGACCACCAGCACATCTACCTGCTGAGTGAGAAGCAGGTGGGCCCGGGGCAGGTGGCAGGGTGGGCCGAGGGCAGGGCATGGCACGGGCTAACTTGGCTGTGCCCAGGTGAGCCAGCTCCCGGTGGAGACCTGTGAGCAGTACCTGAGCTGCGCGGCCTGCCTGGGCTCGGGGGACCCGCACTGTGGCTGGTGCGTGCTGCAGCACAGGTGAGGACCTGCCCAGCTCTGCCTGTAGCTGGGAGCCATGGTGCCCACCCTCTCCCATGTGCCCACCCCAACAGCTGTGGCCTTGTAGCCTCCCTCTCCCTCCTGTCCAACTTTCTCCCGCTAATGAGCAGAACCTCTGGTCCAAGTGACGTCTCTCAGGCCCTCGGAGATGAAGCCGAGGCATGTGGTTGCCTGGCACCATAGGCTGGGCCGGCTGCCCCCTCGTCACCCCTTCCTGGCCCCCAGGGCAGCTGTGGGATGGGCCTGGCCTGACCCCACACAGGTGCTGCCGCCAAGGGGCCTGTCCAGGCGCCGTGGCCCCGTATGGCTTCGCCGAGGCACTCAGCAAGTGTGTCCAGGTGCACGTCTGGCCCAACAATGTGTCAGTGACGTCGCCCGGGGTGCAGGTGAGGGGCATGGTGGGGATGTGGCAGGGGCGTGGTGCCCACATGCTGCAGTGGACCCTGCTCCAAGCCTTTGGCTTCCTGCAGCTGACCGTGGCCATGAGCAACGTGCCAGACCTCAGTGCGGGCGTGAGCTGTGCCTTTGAGGAAGTGACCCAGAGTGAGGCCGTCCTGCTGCCCTCTGGGGAGTTACACTGCCCCTCACCTTCCCTCCAGGAGCTCCGGGCTCTCACCCGGGGGCATGGTCAGTGGCTGGGGCTGTGGGGGGTGGGGGGTGCTGTCTGTCCATGGCTCACACAGTGTGCCGTGGGCTCGCTGCAGGGGCCACCCGCACCGTGCGGCTGCAGCTGCTCTCCAAGGAGACTGGCGTGAGGTTTGCTGGGGCTGACTTCGTCTTCTACAACTGCAGCGTCCTCCAGTCGTGAGTAGTAGCTGGCCTGCCCCCTGGTCCCCGTGTCTCTGTGGCTCGCTGTGACGTGGGTGCCTTTTTCCTTTGGCTTCCCCTGTGGCCCACGCAAGGGACAGTGAAGGTCCCGGCTTGGTCTCCTCTGTGATTTCTGAAGCCTCTCCCCTCCAGGTGCATGTCCTGCGTCAGCAGCCCTTACCCCTGCCAGTGGTGTAAGTACCGCCATGTGTGTACCAGCCAGCCCCACGACTGCTCCTTCCAGGAGGGCAGGGTGCACAACCGTGAGGTGAGGTGGGCACTGCACGCGAGGGGGCCAGGCTCCCTGCAGGCTGGCCCCTGGCTTTGCCACCCTCCATCTTGGGGTTTTCTCAGAGCCTCCTCAACGCGGGGGTTTTCCCCTCAGGGCTGCCCTGCGATCCTGCCCAGCGGGGACCTCCTGATCCCGGTAGGCGTTGTGCAGCCCCTCACCCTGCGGGCCAAGAACCTGCCGCAGCCTCAGTCAGGACAGAAGAACTACGAGTGTGTGGTCCGGGTGCAGGGCCGGCAGCAGCGTGTCCCTGCTGTACGCTTCAACAGCAGCAGCGTGCAGTGCCAGAATGCCTCGGTGAGGCCCACCCCGCCTGTCTTGGGGGTTCGGGCTGTGCCCAGCAGACTCTTCAGGAAGCCTCAGTTCATCCTGGCAGAGGACCTTCTGAGTCTTCTCCTGGGGATTCCTGAGTAGGGTGGGTGGGGTGGTCTGTGCACCTTCATGAGGGTCACACAGGTCCTTCTCCCCTAGTATTCCTATGAAGGTGATGAGTACGGTGACACTGAGCTGGACTTCTCTGTGGTCTGGGACGGCGATTTCCCCATCGACAAGCCTGCTACCTTCCGAGGTGAGCAGCGGGATGGGGCTGAGGACCTCACTTCCTGGGGCAGCGTAGGCACAAGCTGGGGCCGGGGTCCCCTAGAGGGACCCTTCATCAGGGCCCGTAACTGCTCCCCAGCGATGCCCTCTGTGCCCACAGCCCTCTTGTACAAGTGCTGGGCGCAGCGGCCCAGCTGTGGCCTCTGCCTCAAGGCTGACCCCCGCTTCAACTGTGGCTGGTGCATCTCGGAGCACAGGTGCCAGCTGCGGGCCCACTGCCCAGCCCCCAAGACCAACTGGATGCACCCGAACCAGAAGGGCGCTCGCTGCAGCCACCCTCGCATTGCCCAGGTCGGTCTCCCCTCCACCCACTGTCCTCTGGGCACCCGCCAACTCAGCTTACCCTCCCGCCTCCCATCCTGCTCCACAGATCCACCCAGTCATGGGGCCCAAGGAAGGGGGCACCTGGATCACCATCGTGGGTGAGAACCTGGGCCTCACCTCTCGAGAGGTGGGCCTGCGGGTGGCTGGCGTGCGCTGCAACTCCATCCCTGCCGAGTACATCAGTGCTGAGAGGTGAGTGCAGCCCAGCTGGTGGACACCAGGCCTCATCCCCAACTGGGGGCTGGCCTCTGGGGCCTGACCTTCTCGGACCCCACCCCCAGGATCGTCTGTGAGATGGAAGAGTCACTGGTACCCAGCCCTCCACCGGGGCCCGTGGAGCTCTGTGTCGGCGACTGTTCGGCTGACTTCCGCACGCAGTCTGAGCAGCTCTACACCTTTGTGGTAGGTGGGGTGCATACCCGTTTCCTCTCCCATTGCTTCCTGGGGGTAGTGTGCAGCCTGGCCCCTCCTGCCTCGCCCTGCCCCTTAGGATCTCTTCTCCCATAGACGCCTACTTTTGACCGTGTGAGTCCCAGTCGGGGCCCGGCCTCTGGGGGCACGCGGCTCACCATCTCTGGAAGGGCTCTGGACGCTGGCAGCAGGGTCATGGTGACCGTGAGAGATGGCGAGTGCCAGTTCGTCAGGTGGGTTGTTTGGGAGCTGGGGCCTCAGGCCGGCAGATGGCAGGCAGCCCTGGGCCACCTGGGGTCCCCATCTCCAAGTCCCCACTTGCTGATGCAGGAGGGATGCTGAAGTCATCGTGTGCATCTCGCCTGTCTCCACCCTGGGCCCGAGCCAAGCCCCCATTACACTGGCCATTGACCATGCCAATATCTCCAGTCCTGGTGTTGTCTACACTTACACTCAGGACCCCACCGTCACACGCCTCGAGCCCACGTGGAGCATCATCAAGTAAGAGGGGAGGCTGGGGACCAGGTCTCTGAGCGCCAGGCATCAAACTCCACCCCCTCTGAGCCTGAGCCCTCCTCAGCAGAGGGGAGCCTGGTTCCTCCATGACCACATGGCAGTTGGCACCCACTGGGTAACCCAGGGTTAGGGAGACTCCAGGGCCACTGGGTTGGGAAGATCCCCTGGAGAAGGGAAAGGCTACCCACTCCAGTATTCTGGCCTGGAGAATTCCATGGACTATATAGTCTGTGGGGTCACAAAGAGTCGGACACGACTGAGTGACATTCATTTCACTTCCACTTCCAATGGGGAAAGCAGAGAGAGGGCCACATTCGGGGCAGTTGGGAGGAGCCCTGAAGTCCCTCACTCCTGTCCCTAGTGGAAGCACTGCCATCACCGTGAGTGGGACCCACTTGCTGACAGTCCAGGAGCCCCGGGTCCGGGCCAAGTACCGAGGCATCGAGACCACCAATGTGAGTGCCAGCTGCGCCCCCACCCCCGTCCCACACCGCCACCCTGCCCACTGTGGCCTCAAGTGCTGGACTGTTTGCCTTTGTCCCCACAGACATGCCACGTGATCAATGACACTGCCATGCTGTGTAAAGCCCCTGGCATCTTCCTGGGGCAGCCCCAGCTGCAGGCCCAGGGCGAGCACCCAGATGAGTTTGGTTTCCTGCTGGACCACGTGCAGACCGCCCGATCCCTCAACCGGTCCTCCTTCACCTACTACCCCGACCCCAGCTTTGAGCCTCTCGGTCCCTCTGGGGTCCTGGACATCAAACCGGGCTCCCACGTAGTGCTAAAGGTGCTGCTGGGGCAGGAGCGAAGGGCAGGAGGGCCAGGGAAGGGGGGAGCCCTGGCTGACTGGGGTGTCCATGTGCAGGGCAAGAATCTGATCCCCGCAGCAGCTGGCAACTCCCGCCTCAACTACACGGTGCTGATAGGGGGCCAGCCATGCACGCTGACCGTCTCCGACACACAACTCCTCTGCGATTCCCCCAGCCAGACGGGCCGGCAGCCCGTCATGGTGGGTACAGGGCAGGGAGGCGGCCAGGGCAGCCTGGGGCAGGCATGGGGCTTGCCTCACCATGCGCCCGTCCCCGCAGGTGTTGGTGGGCGGTCTGGAGTTCTGGCTGGGCACCCTGCACATCACAGCCGAGCGGGCACTGACCCTGCCAGCCATGGTGGGGCTGGCAGTAGGGGGCAGCCTCCTGCTGCTGGCCATCACTGCTGTACTGGTTGCCTACAAACGTAAGACTCAGGATGCCGACCGCACACTCAAGCGGCTCCAGCTCCAGATGGACAACTTAGAGTCCCGGGTGGCCCTGGAGTGCAAGGAAGGTGCCTGTGTGGAGGTGGGGTGCGGGGCAGGCCGCAGGGGCTCCCCACTCCTGCCCTGCTCACTCTGCCCCACCGGCCCTCCCCAGCCTTTGCTGAGCTGCAGACAGACATCAATGAGTTGACGAACCACATGGATGGCGTTCAGATCCCTTTCCTAGACTACCGGACCTACGCTGTGCGGGTGCTCTTCCCGGGGATCGAGGCCCACCCAGTGCTTAAGGAGCTGGATGTGAGTTCCACCCAGTCCCATACACTCCCCCCCCCATTGTCTGCCCTTGCCCTGTCATCCGCAGGGTCACCTCTGCTCTCTGAGACGCCCTGTTGCCTCCAGACCCCCCCCCATGTTGAGAAGGCCCTGCGTCTCTTCGGGCAGCTGCTGCACAGCCGCGCCTTCGTGCTCACCTTCATCCACACCCTGGAGGCCCAGAGCAGCTTCTCCATGCGTGACCGGGGCACTGTGGCTTCCCTTACCATGGTGGCCCTGCAGAGCCGCCTCGACTACGCCACGGGTCTGCTTAAGCAGCTGCTGGCGGACCTCATCGAGAAGAACCTTGAGAGCAAGAACCACCCAAAGCTGCTTCTGCGCAGGTACTGGGTTTTCCCCCCCAAAGCCCCCAGGCCAGCCCTGTCCTGGCCAGGCCCCACCCCTTGGGAGGCCCTTTCCAGCCAGGACCCCAGCACCCCTTTCTCTCCAGGACTGAGTCAGTGGCTGAGAAGATGCTCACCAACTGGTTCACCTTTTTGCTGTATAAGTTTCTGAAGGTGCACATGCTCACAGGGCAGGTGGTGGGGGCGGTAGGGTGGGGAAGCTGCTGGCCGGCCAGCAGTCAGCTGTATGCCTGGCCCTGCCTCCAGGAGTGCGCCGGGGAGCCGCTCTTCATGCTTTACTGCGCCATCAAGCAGCAGATGGAGAAGGGCCCCATCGACGCCATCACGGGCGAGGCGCGGTACTCGCTGAGCGAGGACAAGCTCATCCGGCAGCAGATCGACTACAAGACGCTGGTGTGTGGGGTCGGGGCGGGGGTGGTCAGGTGGACAGGGTGTCAGGTCTGCAGGGAAGCCTCACCCAGGACCCACCCTGTGGCCCCCCCACCTTCTCAGACCCTGCACTGTGTGTGCCCGGAGAGCGAGGGCAGCGCTCAGGTGCCCGTGAAGGTGCTCAACTGTGACAGTATCACCCAGGCCAAAGACAAGCTGCTCGATGCTGTGTACAAGGGCATCCCTTACTCCCAGCGCCCCAAAGCTGAGGACATGGACCTAGGTGAGGCCCCTGCCTTCTCCTCCTGGCCCCCCCCCGCACCTCCTGGTACCATGGCTGGTGTTCATGATCCCTTCCACTGAGCTGTCTGTGGCCCACAGAGTGGCGCCAGGGCCGCATGGCCCGTGTCATCCTCCAGGACGAGGACGTCACCACCAAGATTGAGTGTGACTGGAAGAGGGTCAACTCGCTGGCCCACTACCAGGTGAGGAGCTGGAGGGCCGGCCACCCATGACCAGTGCTCCTGTGGGGCCGCGACCCTGTGCTAGCCCCTCCCCTCCATCGTCCCCACAACATAGGTCCTCCTCTGGGAGGTGTGGGAGCTGCCCCACATACCCCCACAGAGTTGGCCTCTTGGCTTCTCAGCCTCCTGCATTGCCCCCTTTCTGTCCCTGGTATCTGCAGGTGACAGACGGTTCCTTGGTGGCGTTGGTGCCCAAACAAGTGTCAGCCTATAACATGGCCAACTCCTTCACCTTCACCCGTTCCCTCAGCCGCTATGGTAAGTATCCTCGGTGTGGTGGCGTCTGCTGGCCTCGTGCCCTTCCAGGCTGTGTCGGCCATGGTGGGGAACCCTTGCTCTGGGCAGGCAGCCAGCTTGGCTCCGGCAGCCTTCCTGGACCCTGCCCTCAGGAGGTCTGGGCTCTTTAGAGCCTAGAAGTGCGGGGCTCCTGGGATAGAGGGGGCGAGAGCCATGGTGATGGCTGGCCCACTGGCCTAAGGGGGCACACCATCCCCTGCCCCAGAGAGCTTGCTTCGCACGGCCAGCAGCCCTGACAGCCTCCGCTCTCGGGCACCCATGATCACCCCGGATCAGGAGACAGGAACCAAGCTGTGGCACTTAGTGAAGAACCATGACCACGCCGACCACCGAGAGGGTGACCGTGGCAGCAAGATGGTCTCAGAGATCTACCTGACGCGGCTGCTGGCCACCAAGGTGCGCCTGCCCTGTGCCATCCTGGCCTTAGTGCGGGTCCCTTCTGTCCTGGACTTGGCACTCAGGCTGGCCCCGGCTGCCTGGGGAAGGGGCCACTGGATTGTTCCAATGCCAAGGGACTGTCTTAAGGCCTTGGCTATGGGAACTACCACCCTGAGGTCAAGGCGAAGTCTATCTGAGGGGTGTTGTTAGCCGGGCAGAGAAGCCCTACTCGCTGTCAGGCCTCTCCATCCCCATCTGTCCTGCTGTGGGAACATTTCCCCATGGCTCCCTGTCAGCTGGTGCCCTTGCTGTGCCCCTGCAGGGTACACTGCAGAAGTTCGTGGACGATCTCTTTGAAACTGTGTTCAGCACAGCACACCGGGGCTCAGCCCTGCCACTGGCCATTAAGTACATGTTTGACTTCCTGGACGAGCAGGCTGACCAGCGGCAGATCAGTGATCCCGACGTGCGCCACACCTGGAAGAGCAACTGGTACCACTGTGCGCTGGCCCTCCAGGCCAGGGCTGGGTGGGAAGAGGAGGCTTGGCTGGTACTTGGGGACCTTGGTCAGGGTGACAGTGGGGGCTGGGGCTGGGCTGCTCATCCCAGCAGGGGAGGACAGTGGCTAGGCATCGATGGTGCCACCAAGTAGGGAGAGCAAGGGTCTGTCACTCTGCCAGGGGTTTGGGCAGCTGGGATGCAGATAGTGCTGCCCGCACTCAGAGGTGCCCTTGACTGACTGGGCCTGGCTGCTCACCTGGTGATACCACTGGCACAGAGCAGAGATGCTGGAAGCCTGGCCCAGGGGGTGAATGTGTGTGTGGGGAACATTGAGATCACCAAGGCCAGAATGCCATTCCCTCTTACTTCTCACTGCTTGAAGTCAGGCCAAAAATTAAAGAAAAGGCCGCTAACTCTCAGTGTGTGTCATCTTGCCGCCTGTGGGCCTGTGGAGGTGAGCAGACAGGAGGGTGTGGCACGGGGAAACTGGGGAGCTGCGGGCCTTTGTCCCTCTGTCTAGCCTGCCCCTGCGCTTCTGGGTGAACGTGATCAAGAACCCGCAGTTCGTGTTCGACATCCACAAGAGCAGCATCACGGACGCCTGCCTGTCGGTGGTGGCCCAGACCTTCATGGACTCCTGCTCCACGTCGGAGCACCGCTGGGCAAGGACTCGCCCTCCAACAAGCTGCTCTATGCCAAGGACATCCCCAACTACAAGAGCTGGGTGGAGAGGTGGGCCCCAGTGTGTGTGGGTGGGGGGCCTGGACACCCACAGGACATAGCTACTGGGTGAGGGTAGAAGCTAGCCCTGCCCAGGCTGGCTCATATTAATGGAGGGCCACCTTCAGGAAGGAGTCCCAGAGGCTGGCCTGGCAGCCAGGACAAGGGCTTTGACTTTTGCAGCAGATGCCAGCATGACTTCTTCGGGATCCCATTAGGTACTACCGGGACATAGCCAAGATGGCATCCATCAGTGACCAGGACATGGATGCGTATCTGGTGGAGCAGTCCCGTCTCCATGCAAGTGACTTCAATGTCCTGAGTGCACTCAGTGAGCTCTATTTCTACGTCACCAAGTACCGTCAGGAGGTGCGTGCCACCCCCGCAGGCCCCTCGAGTTTGAGAGTGCAGCCAGTTGCAAAAGCAGGGGTGTGATGGGAGTCAGGGGTACCAGCTCTTGGATTACTCACAATTCCTCCCACAAACAAGCCCTCAGGATGGCAAACGTGACACTCTGTAGATGTGGGGAGGTGAGGGCCCCAGGAGAGAAGCTACTGGCTGAAGCACCAAGTTCTGGTTGGGAGAAAGTAAAGGGCCAGGAACGCAGTGGGGGCCAGAGGTGGGCAGGGTCAGGCCACCTGCCTGATTTGTGCCTGGAGCCTCAGTAGACAGGGAAGCCAGAGGGTGGGCTTCAGGACTGGGCTCCTGGTTGGAGATGAGAACCGGTGAACCTCAGCTGGACACAGGCCTGAGAGCCCTGAGCCTGGAGGAGCTCACCAAGGGGTTCCCCGGGCAGCTAGATGGATCCATGGCCCAGGCACTGAGCCCTGGGGTCCTGGGACACTCTGACATGGCAGAGCAGAAGGGGAGCTGGCTGTGGAGTCTTGAGGAGGGTCGGGAGGGACACTCCCCACCAAGTGCCACACGGGCCCGGATCACATGCGTGAGGACCCCCCCCCCCCCCCCCCCGCCGCCAGTTGTCAGGAGTAATGGGCTATCGGGTGCTGCCCATGGTCAATGGAGATGAGGCCCGAGAAGGCCTGCTGCTTTGGATGGGAGAGGTCTAGGGTGGGATTGGGGGTCTGCAGGGGACGGGAAAGGGAAGCCTCGAGTCCACATCACCCCTGGACAGGGCTGCATGCTGGCCATGGAGAGGAGGGACGAGAGTTGTGCGGTTGGAGGAGGATTTGGGGTCAAAGAGGGGCTGTTCGAAGGCCACGTGCCCAGGGTCCTGGCCAGCAGGGAAGGACACCCTGAGACCTGAGGGAGGGGAAAGCTTGCCCTGAGGAGCAGGGGGCTTGGCTGGGAGGAACAGCCCGCCGCCCCTGAGAGCCCAGCTCGGGGCCTGCTTCACAGGTTCTCAGCGCCCTGGACCGAGATGCCTCTTGTCGGAAACACAAGCTGCGCCAGAAGCTGGAGCAGATCATTGGCCTCGTGTCCAGCAACAGCTAAGGGCGGCCGACCCGGAGAGAAGGGTGCATCTCAGTCCTGAGACAGTCTCCCGTCCAGGGGGCGTCTCAGGCCTGGGTCCCGGGCTGAGCCTCGGATCAGGTGGAACCGGGCCGAGACACCCCCAGCACAGCCCGGGGCCCTTCATTAGTGCCTTGCTTTGGGCCCTGCATGGGGAGGGGGCGACCGGACCAAGCCCCCCACCACAGCAGCAGCAATACCCCCACCCTCCCCCTGCTCTCCTGCCCAGTCTGGTGATCACCCCTTGCTATTTATGCCCCAACCACCTATTTATTTAATTTATCTCCACTCACCTCTCCATCTGTAAATAAGCGTTCCCCCTTACCCGCCCCCCCTGCCCCAGATGTCCCAACCTCACTCACCTCCTCTCCTTGAGTCCTCCCGGCTCCCCTTGAGACAGGGTCAGCCTTGGCCTCACCTCTAGCCCTGCCCCTTCCCCTGGCTGCCCCCGCCCATCTCCAAAAGAGGGCCTGGACACCAGCAGCACTCGGGGTAGGCAAGGCACCAAAGGTGCCCTCAGACTACGACTCTGCAGAAGGGGTACCCCTGCAGCTGACACAGAAGCCCGTCCAGACTTCTCGGGCTGGGCCTGGGCCTTCTCCCAGGCCGTGTTCTCTGAGGCCTGGAGAGCTTGAATCAGCTCCTGCCAGGGCCAGATCTGGGCCTGGGGGCACCAGACTCTGCTCCTCTGGGCCCTGCTGCCAAACTCCGTCTGTGGGGTCTGCACGCCCCCTGGACCACTCACCCTCCGCTGCCCTGCCCTGCGCAGAGGTGGCAGTGCCTTACTCCTTTGTTCTTCTGCCTCCTTGGAGGAACCCGGCCCTGGTCCATGCTCCTACAAACCCGATTTGCCCCCTTTTTCTTTTCTGCATGAGATTTTCTTTGACCCTGTCATTTTTTTTCCTAATTAAATGTTGGGAAACAGAGTTGGTGTGTGGCTTTGTTCTCGGGGCAGGTGGAAGCAGGTGGGGAGACTGTCAGACTCTGCTTGAGCTGAATGCCATCTACGGGAGGAAAGGTGACTTCTTGTGGGGTTTCTGAGGATCTGAGGTGGTCCAGGGCGGCCATGTCCAATCCATCAACGAGGCCGGGTGGCTCCACCATTAAGACATGTTCAGAAGCCACTCCCTTCTCCCCACCTCCACTGCCCCTGAGTGGTCCAAGCTGCCCTTGTCTCTTGCCTGGATGCCAGTCTCCCCATTTCTGCCCTGGCTGCCCTGAGCCTCTTCTCACCATGGGAGGCACCGGGACCCTGTTAATAAACATGGTGGCCCTTGTCCCCATTCTGTTCAAAATGGTCCAGAGCTTCATGGCCACCAAACACCTTTATGTCTGCCAACTCTTTCCTGTCCCAAGTGCATTGCAGTCATTGTGCCCCTGTGCAGTGCTGTGCTGTGCTGAGTCCCTCAACTGTGTCTGAGTCTTTTCGACTCCATGGACTCCCACCAGGCTCCTCTGTCCATGGGATTCCCCAGGCAAGAATACTGGAGTGGGTTGCCATTTCCTCCTCCAGGGGATCTTCTGGACCAGGGATCAAACCCTCATCTCTTGCACCTCCCACACTGGCAGGTGGATTCTTTACTACTACACCACCTGGGAAGCCCCTAATGGTGACACTAATGTGGGGGAAACCAGAATTCTGGTGGGAGGGTATTTTATAGAGAATAATTTCACATACTTCAGATTGAGAGCTTTAAATATTTAACTAATTCTACTTCTTGTAATCTTAATCATTCATGCAAAGATCTATATACAAGCATTCCACTGAATCATTACCTATAATATGGCAAAGACTGAAAATAATTTAAACATTCAATAATGATTTTGAAGAGTTTTTAGAAAAAAGTTCATGTTAGATGAGAAATACCAGGAAAAATGCTAAACTTGCACAATATCAAATATTATTGTTACATGTTTACTATGTAACTATAAAACTCAGAAAATGCTCCAAAATATTGAAAGTAGTAAATAACTGAATGAGACAGGACCTATTCTCCTCCATTTCTTAGATTATCTTCACTTACACTGTACTACTTGACTATCTGAATCACAGAACCCTCCAGTCTAAGGACAAAGGCAAGAATTTTGAGGGTGCTATAGTTGAAAATAAACTCATCATACATCAATTTTATTTTCAGTAGTTAAGAGACATTTAAGCACCAAACAATGCAAGTGGACCTTGAGCACCGAAGGGCCAGTACAGGCAAAAGATGAGGTCCTCATAATAATTCGGCAACTAATGCAGGAATCACTGCCCTAGTAAGGATGCACTGTCAAGGAAGGGCCACCAGGTCAGACCTTAACCCCCCTTTCCCTAGCCCTGGCTTAGTGGGCAACAAGGGGCCCAAAGCGCTGCATGGTTCGCATCACCAGAGAAAGCTGGTCCAGAAAGTTGACAATGGAGATTCGAAGGAGGCGGCAATCTTCAGCTCTCCAGCAGCTGAAAGTGACAGAAAAAGAAAATCAAGGTGGAGATGGGCCCAGCGCACTGCGTCACCTCCATAAACGCAGCCCTTGAAGTGTGTCCAAATAGAGCACCCCCGGCGAGCTTGGTCACTTTCTACCACTTCCAACCAGCCCCTTTTCCAACTTACACCGCTAGGACACTGCCGCTCACTCTGAGCTCCTTCCCAACCGCCCCACGGTGAGGTTCGGCATCTGGGGCCAGGGACCCACGGGCAATCTCTGCCTCCAAGGCGGACGGGAAGGGCACGTTTAGGGTGCTGATGGAGACTCGGTTAAGGTACCACCCACAAGGATTTGGAGCTCTGGGCCTTGTCTCAGAACCGCTTCCAGCCTCTCCGGGCCACTCGTAGCCCTAACCCAGCCCAGCCACCCCGTTGCCCCGTGATCCCATTTCTCCCCTCGACCCAAGCCACCCCGGCCCATCCCCGCCTCCAGTCTCCCTTCAACTCTCTATTCTCTGCCCGCCCCAGGCACCCCGGCCATTCCTCTCCCCAACAGCCCCTGACCCGCCGGTCCGTTTGTCCCACCTCCTACTGCAGGCAGCCCCCAGCCCAATCCGCACTGCCCCTCGAGTAGGATACAATACGCATGGTCGGCTTCCCGGCCTTTGGGCCGGGGACCACGGGTCTCCGCCCAGCCCCAAAGAGTGCTGGGCCGGCGCGACACCCGGAGCTCCGTGGTCTGCAGCGGAAGCAGCACCCGTGCTGCGGAGTCCACTCCGGCAAACCCCGACACCCCGCCGGCCCTGGCTTTCCGCGCCACCCGCCCGGCTGCCTCCGCCTGCGCCCCCGCCAGCCTCCTGCATGGCTGCCGTGCTCCGCCTCCAACTGTACCCATGGGCTCCGGGCTCGGCGTCGCCCGCCCTCTCCGCAGGCGGCTGAGAAACTGCGGCTCCTTCCTGAAGCGCCGACCCCGCCCCGCGCGTCGACCCCGCCCCGCGCGTCGACCCCGCCCCGCGCGTCGACCCCGCCCCGCGCGTCGACCCCGCCCCGCGCGTCGACCCCGCCCCGCGCGTCGACCCCGCCCCGCGCGCCTGCGCAAACAGGTTCGGTGGAGCCGGCCGGCCGAGGGGGCGGTCTCCGTTGGCCGCAGAGAAAAGTCTCCCTTCCACAGTTCGGGGCTTCCCTTGTAGCTCAGTGGGTAAAGAATCTGCCTGCAATGCAAGAGACCCGGGTTTGATCCCTGGGTCAGGAAGATCCTCTGGAGGAGGAAATGGCAACCCACTCCAGTATTCCTGCCTGGAGAATCCTATGGACAGAGGAGCCTGGTGGGCTATAGTTCGTGGGGTCGCAAGAGTCGGACACAACTTACTGACTAAACCACAGAGTCGGGCACGACTGAGCGACTAACACTTTCTTTCCCACAGCTCGGGCCATTCGCAAACTGCATGACTCGATTTTCGCTTCCCTTTTCTGTTCTCCTTCACGTTTTTGACAGTAACCTTATACGGCATTTTTAATCAAAAATAAGTTTTTGTGACATGAGATTTCTGATGGTGATAGGCCTGTTAGTTTTCTGTTTTCCTCCTTTGTAATCATAAGGAAGGGCATAAAGGTGAAGTAGGTTATCAAAGCCTGTTGGATCACCCCTCAAAATCCATCCTGAATCAGCCTACCCTCTCCCCCTTCATTGCTAGTCTCCACCGGTGGCCACCCTATCTCCCTGAACTCCTTGAAAAGCTTTCTTTTTTCACATATAATTTTATTTGTTTCTGACTGTGCTGGGTCTTGCTTGCTGTGAGGGCTTTTCTCTAGTTGCAGCAAGTGGGCTTATTGCAGTGGCTTCTCTTGTTGGCGGAGCTCAGGCTCTAGGGCGTGTGGGCTCTAGAGCACAGTCTCAGTAGTTGTGGTGGGCTTCCCTGGTGGTTCAGATGGTAAAGAATCTGCCTGCAGTGCAGGAGACCCGGGTTTGATCCCTGGGTGGGGAAGATCCCTTGGAGAAGGGAATGGCTACCCACTTCAGTATTCTTGCCTGGAGAATTTCATGGACAGAGGAGCCTGGAGTGGGACACAACGGAGTGACTACTATTTTCACTTTTTTTTTTTTTTCACCAGGGGAGCCCCTTTAACAGCTTTCTGACTAGTTTTATTCTATGCTTGCTCCTCTACATCCTGTTTTCCACAGTAGAATCAGTTCTTAATTTTTTTCTTAATTTTTAATATATATCACATCATATCATGTCCCTTTTAAAGTACTAAAACAGTTTCCTGTTGTCTTTGAAACCAAAGACAAACTCCTTCCTGTAGCTTATAAAAGGCCTGTGTGACCCGGCTCAGGATTCCTCTACCTGCTTGCTTCCCTGCTCTGTGCAGCCTTTAGGGACTTCTCTCTGCTCCTGACTAAGGGTGGCCTGCCCCCATCCCTTTGGACTTACTTTTCCTTTTTGGAAGACTGTCTCCAGACATTCCCGTGGCTGGTTCCTTCTTGTCATTAAGATCTAGTCTCCAGTGTCAACTCCAAGAGGCCTTTGGGATCACCAATCTAACATACTACCGCCAGGCACTCTTCATCACATTTGCCCATTTCAGTTTGCTGTATTTCTAATAATCTGAAATTATCAGTTTGTTCACTTCTATACTGTCATTGTATTGTCTCTGATATCTTTTCTGTGTAGTTTATGCAGTAGGTGGTTTGTTTCTTGTTGGATGAAACAGCATTCTGTGTGCTCAGTCGTGTCTGACTCTGTGACCCCATGGACTGCAGCACACCAGGCTTCCCTGTCCTTCACCATCTCCCAGAGTTTGCTCAAACTCATGTCCATTGTCAGTCGGTGATGCCATCCAACCATCTCATCCTCTGTCGCCCCCTTCTCCTCCCCTCAAAAACTCAGTGTCTTGGGCCTAGCAATGCCACATGTACCAGTTACTTCACAAATATGAAACAATATATACACAAAATTACTTCAGTTCAGTTCAATTCAGTGGCTCAGTTGTGTCTGACTCTTTGAGACCCCATGGACTGCAGCACGCCAGGCCTCCCTGTCCATCACCAACTCAAACTCATGTCCATTGAGTAGGTGATGCCATCCAACCACCTTATCCTCTGTTACTTAGCGTAATATAAATAGTAATAGAAAACTATTGGACATGGACTTGGTGTCCACGTCCATTGGACTTCCCTGGTGGTCCAGTGGTTAAGAATCTACCTGCCAATGCAGGGACATGGGTTCGATCCCTGGTCTGGGAAGATTCCACATGCTGTGGGGCAACTAAGCCGGTGCGCCACAACTACTGAGCCCCTGTGCCACAATGACTGAATCCCACGCACCCTAGAACCCATGCTCCACAACAACAGAAGTCATGGTAATGTGAAAGCCTTGCACTGTAACTAGAGAGAGCCCACGTGCAGCAACAAAGACCCAGCACAGCCAAAAATTTTAAAAAAGAAAAAACAGACAGTCTTCGCGGAGAGTCGCCGCGGTTTCCTGCTTCAACAGTGCTTGAACGGAACCCGGCTGCTCGTCCCCCCCCCAGCCCCGGCAGGCTACTCAGAGCCAGCCCTCGTCACCACTTGACAACACCCTCCGACCGGCCCAAGGTCCCCGCCGCCGCTCCAGCGCAGCGCAGCCGTCGCCGTCGCCGCCACCGCCCCTTCTCATCCGCCCGCCATGACGACCGCATCCCCCTCGCAGGTGCGCCAGAACTACCACCAGGACTCGGAGGCCGCCATCAACCGCCAGATCAACCTGGAGCTCTACGCCTCCTATGTGTACCTGTCCATGTCCTACTATTTTGACCGCGATGATGTGGCTTTGAAGAACTTTGCCAAGTACTTTCTTCACCAATCTCATGAGGAGAGGGAACATGCTGAGAGACTAATGAAGCTGCAGAACCAGCGAGGCGGCCGAATCTTCCTTCAGGATATCAAGAAACCAGACCGTGATGACTGGGAGAATGGGCTGAATGCAATGGAATGTGCGCTGTGCTTGGAAAGAAGTGTGAATCAATCACTACTGGAACTGCACAAACTGGCCACTGAAAAAAACGATCCCCATCTGTGTGATTTCATTGAGACTCATTACCTGAATGAGCAGGTGGAAGCCATCAAAGAATTGGGTGACCACGTAACCAACCTGCGCAAGATGGGGGCCCCTGGATCTGGCATGGCAGAGTACCTCTTTGACAAGCACACCCTGGGACACAGTGAGCGCTAAGCCTCAGGCTGGCTTCCCACAGCCACAGGGGTGACTCCTGGTCACCAAGGCAGTGCATGCATATTTGGGTTACCTTCACCTTTTCTATAAGTTGTAACAAAACATCTACTTAAGTTCTTTCTTTAGTACCATTCCTTCAAATAAAGTAATTTGGTACCCCCCCCCCCAAAAAAAGAAAAAACAACTGGACTTAACACATATGTCCATCAGGATGGAATTGGTGAAATCACCTGTGGTTCATTCATACAACAGTCCTAAGCAGCAGTGAAAAACAATGAAAATCTCTAATGAGAAATGAAATAAAAAAGGAAAAATGAAATGATTTCCAAGATATATTGTTATGTGAGAAAAAAAAAAAGCTGAGTGCAAATGACCTGTGCACACACATTCACAGATGCACATGCTTATTGGGAAAAAAATAGAGGACAGAGAACCCTGAAACTAGTGAAAATTCTCACTGATACGGGGTTGAGATGGGTATAGGATATCTTATAATATATTAATATCTTTTTGTGTAGTTTTGACTTTGAACCATAACATATTTTATATGTTCAAAAACACATTTGAAAGAGGGGAAAAATGCTAAAATGGAATAAAAACAAAAGTAAGTGAGCCTAACTGCATATCCAGTTAGTAACAAAGCCACACAGAGAAAATAAGTCAGGAAACTTTCAAACTCACTCTCTGACAGTGCTCCCTTTATGGGATATATTCTAAGGACAGAAAGAATCAGTTTTATTCTCAGTATGCATATTGTTGGTAATGATAGTCCTGAGGTGATTGTGAAGCTACTTTGGGTATACTGCAAGGTAGAATGTATCCACTAGAAGAGATGAGTAAACATATCCATATACTGTTTTTGTTGTTGTTGTTGTTGTTGTTGTTGTTAGGAACATCAATGTGGAATGAGGGAAGCTGAGATAGAACTGTGCTACCAGACTGGAATTGGGGATCACAGTATGAATTCTTAAAAAAATAGATTGCCTAGTTTTGTCCAGTGAGAGTCTAGAAGCAATGACACTCCAGTAGCAAAGAATGTTCCCTGTACCCAGAACTTGGTTCTCAACACCAGTCTCCACTAAAAGGAACCAGAGCTCCTTGGAGAAATGGAAGATTCTAGGTATGGGTCCGGAAAAAATACAAGAGGAGCCTGGAGCACCTTGTAGTGTCAGAAAGGAAGGATATGCTTGAAAAGGAAAAGGATGGGGTATATGAAAGAGACATGGGAGCCAACTGGAAAGAACCAAAGCTAGAACAATTTGAGCACCCAAAAGGTTATTAAACTTTTTGGAGAGGAGGCACCAGGGAAGGTAATATATATGCAGACATTATGTATATATTTCAATCTGGAGGGGATGCACACATGGGTGTATTCACTGTAAAATTCTGTTGAGCTGTATATTGATGACTTATGCCTATTACTGTATGTATGCTACAGTCCAGTAAAAACTGTCCCCAAAATGACACTCTTAGATTCTAAGTTATTGAATAAAAAAAAAAAGTGTCCACCGTGAAAACTAAGAAAAGACAACAGGGAAAAGGGAAAGCTCTTTGTAGAGAAATGCCAACTAGCAATTGTAGAAAGCAAGAAAGCACAAGAAAATCACCATTTTGCAACCACCAGTGCAATTCGTCCAATTGAACTGATACAGCTGGGGAGCATCCTTGAGTGGTAAGACCATGAGAGGGAGGTTGTTGGGGAAAAGAGAGTCCCTGGGTCTCAAGATATCACCCAGATGACCTGTGCATTAGGAAGGGAGAAGGCAGCTTTACAAGGGAGAGATCGAGTGATCAAACCGGGCCTCCCTCACACTGTGTGCGGAGGGACACAGCCTGCCCTGGGTGGCCGCTCTCCTCAGAAAGCCTAAGCTGAATCTAACCAGGAGGGAAGGAGGTGAATCCAGACCCTGGGACTTGCTATGAGGCCAGTGCCCTGGACTCTTCCAAAAGCATTGTTGCCTGATTGCCCGTGGACAAGGGAGAGTTAGGAGAGGCGAAGGTGGCCTCCCACTTTCTGTTGTCAAAAGCCTGACCCAGTGGTGTTGCCTTTCACCTTGGGCACATGGGTGCCAGGCAGGAAGGAACTGTGTCTTCCAGTCCCCGTGCCACCGACATCACAAGCACTAAAGGGGTGACAGGAGGTGTCTGCAGGGAAGCTGGGCACGGTTTCAGAGTCACAACCCAGAGCTGTGGCCTGAAGCTCAGAGACAGGTCTGGGGTGAGCTGCAGACATGGACACAAAGCACAGAAATGGCAATGAAGGCAGACAGGTTCCCCAGGAAGTGAGAGATCCAGAGAAGAGATCTGGGGACGGAGCCTCAGGGTCCCCCAAGAGTAGGAGATGGGTGTGTTGGGGGAGAGCCAGCACAGGTGAAAAGTGAAAGTGAAAGCCGCTCAGTCGTGTCCGACTCTCTGTGACCCCATGGACTGTAGTCCATGGAATCTTCCAGGCCAGAATACTGGAGTGGGTAGCCATTCCCTTCTCCAGGGGATCTTCCCAACCCAGGGATCAAACCCAGGTCTCCCTCATTGCAGGCAGATTCTTTCCCAGCTGAGCCACCAGGGAAGCCCAAGAATACTGGAGTGGGTAGCCTGTCCCTTCTCCAGCGGATCTTCCCGATCTAAGAACTGAACCGGGGTCTCCTGCAATACAGGCGGATCCTTTATCAACTGAGCAAAAGGGAAGCCCAGAGCTAGGGGAAGTGGAAGGAAAAGTTGGGGAGGAAAAAAAAAAAGAAAAGTTGGATAGGAAAAAAATAAAATTAAATACAATAAAAAAAAAAAGAAAAGTTGGAGAAGGCAGGCAGAAGAGGTGGCCCAGGGCAGGCCCCCAGTAGCTCCGGGAGGCCGCTCTGGCTGGACCCTGGAGGCGGACAGGGGGAGAGGGCTGAGCATCTCTCCTACAGGCTTTCCAAGGCTCAGGGCACAGAGGCTGCCATGGCCTTCACACCTCCTGCTGGCAGGGCCTGACCCGTCCTGAGCAGCACTTGTCAGACCTACTGGACCTGGTGAGGCTGGCTTTTGTCCAGGCCTGCATGGAAAGCAAGGTGCCAGCAAATCGTGCGCGCAGCAGCTGATCATTTTCTGGGCATTTTCCAGCTCAGCGAGCCCCACTCCAAAGGAAACGCTGCTTTCCTCTGAGCCTGCCCCTCTGCCAGTGTGCCCATGGCAAGTGGCACCACAGGCATCTTATTCCAGGTGCCAGACCGTTGCTGTCTGGGGCCACTTCAGCTAGGCGTTTGACTCGCCCTGCTATCTCCTAGTGGGGCTGTTTCAAGGCCGCTCCACGAGGAGGAGAGAGTGGTCTCAGGCCAGGGGATGGGGGGGTAATGGGGGGGGGTCAGTGCCCACCTCTGGGGCAGACACTTGGCTCAAGGGGCACAGTGCTGGCCATAAACATTCCGGCCCCTGTGGAAGGATATTGCAGCATTTGGAGCCTGCAGGGTACATGGGGGCACAACCCCCCCCCCCCCCCAGAACCTAAGGACAAAGGCAGGGTGCAGCCCGTGGCCATTCTATCCTGTCATGATGGCACAAGGCCTAGACCAGAGCCTCCATGGCCCCTTCCCACCGGCCTCCCATCTCTCATCCTAGCGCCTCTTCCCTGTCTCCCCCCTACCCCCTGTAGCTACACACTCCTGCCCAGACAAGTTTCTGGAACCGGGGGTCTCCAGTCACTGGCAAGACCTTTCCCCCTCTCCACCATGCAGTGACTTCTTGCCCTAAAACATCAACAATGACCTTGTTAGCTTGAGAGGAGGCTGCCCTCGCTTTTGCTTCCTGGCAGCACTAGACACTCTGTACCCTGGCTGGAGGGGCCTTCCTGGCCTCTGACACCAAGCTCTCCCTGTGGCCTTGCGTCTGCAGGGGCGCCTCGGCCTCTGCAATGTCTCCAATTGGTGAAGTCCCCCCAGGTTCAGTCCTTTCCCCTCTTTCTTCGGTCATGCTCCCTGGGAAGTAATTTCATGCATCCTTGCAGTGTCTGGGACAGTGTGTCCACAGGCCCTCTGGAACGTTGTGGAAAGCCACACAGGGCCGTGGAATCGGGCCCGTCGGTCAGCAAGGCACCTGCTATACACCTGGGAGATGCCACCCCTGTCTCCATGGGCAGCCTGAGGTCCCCGACGACTTCCTGCACCCAGAAGATGGCTCCTAGTCACCATGGGGTCGACACCGCTCAGCTGGGAGGCACACAAGACTCACCACCTGTCTCTTGTGTCTGTCGACAAGACCTGTCTGTAGGCGTCAGCCCTCCCCGAGGACCCGCCCTTTCTGAGAGAGTCGCCCTCTCCCTTCCACAGCCCACCCAAGCCCCCGACAAAATGATGGAGGCACTCGGTTCTAAGCATCCAAAAGGGACAACATTTATTTGCTGGGGCAGCTGAGGAGGAAGCTACGCTAGAGGACGGGAAGGTGCTCCATGCTGGCTGTGACCGAGGGGTTCGGTGGAAGCTGCAGGCAGCCATCTTCTGATCCTGAGGTAGAGGCCTGGGATGAAGCAGACACTGCAGAGTGCAGAGGGGAGGTAGGAAGAAACTGGGTATTTGGGGAAATCGTTTATCTGCTGCCAATACCCCTGGACTTCTCAGTTTCGCAAACCAATATCTTTCCTTTATTGCTTAAACCAATGTCCTGTAATGGTTAAATCAATGATGGGGAAACCAAAAGCAGCTCAGCTAATAGAGTTCCTTTCAGATCAAAGTCTCACATACACCTCTAGTGTGACTGAAAAGGTCAATATAAAATTTCCTGACTGCAAAGAAATGAAAGCGTAGGGAAGTCTATTGCATGGGCCCTGCGGCAGTGCATGCCCAGCTCCTGGGTGGAACCATGGACTTCCACCTGCTCTTCAAAGCCTTGGGCCCTCGAGCCACTGTCCATCCTCCCCATCTGGGGACCCAGCACTTACCCCATGAGGCCCAGGCTGGAGGGTGGCCCAGGTGCCCTCCTCCGAGTAGCAGGTGCCTGGACGATCTCTACGGCCCACCCCCCAGTTTCTGCCCCCACCCAGGTTCCCTCTCAGACAGTGAATAGTTTGTACAGTGGGAGGCCCTGTCCACATGTGGCAGAGGATGGGCAAAGGGTACAGGGGCCTGCTCGAGTCACCTCGAGACCGTCACCTGTCATCTCTAAAGGTCACGGACCGCTTGTGTCTGAGAGGAGACAAGCAGAAGGGGGTGCCCAGAGAAAAACTGTGACACTAAGGGCCAGGACACTCTGTCTCTGGGCCACGCTTGGCCATCACTCAGCATTTGGCCTCAGTTTGTATCTGGGACACAGGGGTAGGATGCCTGCAGACTCCTAACCCCAGGCTTTGGAGCTAAAGGAAACTGAGAGAGTCTCAAGAGGAGCCCTCACTAGGCAGAGTCGATGGCTGGGGACCAACGAAGCACAGAGACTTGCCTAAGGTCACTCCCCAGAGCCGGGTGACATCCCAGACTCCCCGGCCCGCCTTCCCTCTGAGTGCACACGGGTTGCAGCTGCTTAGGGGGCCCAAGGCTGGCCGTCACCTGAACCCTTGCCAATGCTGGACCTGCCAAGGATGAGGTGACAGGATTGGGCATCAGGGGCTAGCTGCTTCCCCTTCCAGGCCTGGAAAAGGTATTGCTCGAGGGTTTCTCCTCAGTGGGCTAAACCTGGAATGTTCATGGCCGCCCGTGCCCTCAGAACCCGTCTGAACGACCCCTTTCTCCCTCTCACCCTGAAGCACTTCTGGAAGCTGGCTGGACTCAGAATCTGCCTCCTCAATTTCCCCGCTAGGAGCCTTGGCTGTCTCACCTTTTGTGCAACATGTGGGAGCCAACCCAGGTCAAGAGCTTTGAGTGGGGCCTGGCACCTAACATGAGCCAGATACAGGTACCCGGGTACCCGCCAGGCAGTATTATGAGCCAAGTTGCAATACGAGAAGACATTTAATGCTACATGCAGCTTGTGGCCCGGCCAGGCTCCTCCCCACACTCTGAGAATCCTACTTGGAGAATCACTTCTCCTTAGCTTCAGTTGCTTCGGGGTGCAGGAAGTGGCCAGCCAAGCATTCAATGTCATCCAGCGTCAGGCGGCTCAGGGACCGCTCATAATCCTGAAGAGAGAAAGCCAGAAGGATTCAGGGGTGCGACTGGGTGGGGGGCGCTGGGACAGAGGCAGGTGAGCAGGACGCAGAGGTCCCGGGCCACGATTCTCACCCTCTGGAGTTGATCCAGGACTCTGCTGGCATCGGCGGCGCTGAAGTGCCGGGCCAGGACTCTGGAAATGAGCGGCCAGGCGGCGGGCGGTGGGGCCGGGGCCTCGGCCGTTTTCCGCGCGGTGCTTTCTTCCAGTAACACCTTCTCCAGAGGTTTGACCACTAGGTTGAGCTTGGAATTCGGCCCGACGCTGTAATCGGAGAGTCTTTTCCCATCTGTCCGAGAGAGAGAGAGAGAGAGAGAGCCTGATGAAGCCCACGGTCGCACTGCCCACGGCGCTGCGAGGCCTCGGGGAGCCTAGGTGAAGCGCCGCGGTGGCCTCCCGGGGTGGGAGGGTCACCTAGCCAGAGCCCCCTCCACCTACACTGCTGCCCGGGCCTGGGCTGGACGCCCTGTCCCCTGACTTCCCACGGATCTCCCCCGGCGTCCCCTTTCCCTGGTTACCTGCCAGGGCCTTGCCCTTGAACAGCAGCCGCTGCTGGCAGACAGGGATGTTCAGCTTCTCGGAGACCAGATGTTTCAGCGTGGACACCAGTTCGTCCTCTGACACCTGTCCCGGCCGAGAAAGGTGGGCGGGAGGTAAGGCCGCGGCCCGCGCGGAGGACGGCTCTCCCGATCTCTCCCGGGGCGGCCGGCCCGCCAGGTCTGTCCCCGCCCGCGGCCCGATCCCGCGCCCGCGGGGCCGACCGCGCGACCCAGCCCAGCGATGCTACCTGAAGGCTGCACTCGCGGCCCTGGAGTGCCTTCACCGTTAGCTGCATGGCGGCCGCCGAGGCGTCCACTAGGGCCGGCGCGCACCCTAAAGGCCCCCCGCCGCGCGCCTCCGCCCTGGGCGCGCGCCGGAACCGCCCGCCGCCGCCGGAAGCCTCGCGAGGGGCGCGCCCGGCGTCGCAGCCCCGCCCCTCGGCGTCGCAGGCCCCTCCCCCCATAATCTGGACCGTCCTCCGCGGACCCCGGGGCAACGGAGCCGGGAAGCCCGCGGAGAGGGGAAAGGGTGGAGGGACGAGCTGGGCCTGAGGAGACGGCGTGCCGGGAGTTCGCGTGCCCCTGCCCGCGGGCAGAGCAGGTCAACGCTGATGCCCATCCCATCCCCTGCCTCTCAAGGAGCCCGCAGAAGACCCGGCCCCGCCGAGCTCACTTCGCCACCCGCTGGCCTCCTTTTTAGTCCACATGTGGAAAAGCAACTGAGCTTGATATCTGGCGGGGAGAGTCTGGCCTCTGCCCTTCCCACTGCTCCTTCTAGAACAGAGAGATAACAGCTCTCAGAGGCGATGCAGGGGCGAGGAGGGCTAGTTCTGGCCAGAGGTCACTGTGTCGCCCAAGCCAGCCCTCCACCCTGACCCACACCTACCTGGCCACACCACGCCTTTCCTTCCCCGACCCGCAGGCCTCAGAAGGCAAAGACAGAAAGGGACCCAAGCTTGCTTCTCTGTTTTATTGAAATATATTTTCTGGGCAGTGCCTGCCTACAGTATTCAGCATGGCCTCTTTGGCACTGAAAGCTGGAGAATAAAAAACAAGTAAAAAAAATAAGCCTGGATTTTTTTTCCTTGTGCATAGTGCATGAGAACTAAAGGCCTTTGGTACACAAGAATGGTGGGGACAGTTGGTGGAGGTTGGGGGATAGGGGTGCCTGGTGAAAGCTTGACCCAGGGGGCCTCAGGGAATGGCGCACACACTGCTATAGATGAAGTGGCCAATTACTAAGGCCAGCATCTCTGAGGTGCCACTAAGTGCCACAAGGAAAGGGGCCTGGGAGGCATAGTCAGCCTGGAGGCGGCGGAGGGACAGCTGCAGCATGGCCAAGGCCAGCAGGCTGTTCTGCACCCCCACCTCAATGCTGACAGTCCGCCGCTGGGCCACTGGCAGCTTCAGGCATGTGGCCAGGCCATAGCCCACCAGGAGGCCAACCAGGGGCACCGTGAAGCCTACCAACACGATAGGCAGCCTGACGCCTGCCAGGATGAAGACCCCCATGCGGTAGGCCAGGAAGAGGCCACCCAGGAGCAGCACAAAGCTGAAGGGCTTGATGACATGCAGCAGTAGCTGCGAGAACTTGGGGAGCTTGGACTTGATTACCACGCCTGCTGCGATGGGGATGGCAATGAACAGCAAGGTCCCCAGGATCTTGGAAATGGGCACATGGAGTGTTTCATGGATGCTGAGCAGGCGACTGTAGACGGCTGAGGACAGTGGCAGGAAGCCAGTGGCAGCCACCGTTGAGATGAAAGTCATAGAGATGGCCAGAGTGACATCCCCTCCAAGGAGGAGGCTGAAGAGGTAGCTCCCCCCGCCGCCAGGCGACGAGCAAGTGATGATGAGGCCCAGAGCCAGGGCCTTGGGCAGCATGAAGACCTTAGCCATCAGAAAAGCATAGAAGGGCATGACTAGAAACTGGCCTAGAAGGCCCAGCAGCATGGGCTGGGGGTTCTGCAAGAGCCCCTTCAGCACCTCAAGCTCCACTTTGCACCCAAATGAACACTTATTGACGAAGATAAGAGGCAGAAGCAAGTAGAGGATTGGGTTCTCTGAGAAGTGGACCAGGTCAGTGCCGAGGGTGGTGGGGGTGTCTTCAGCGGGTGAGACCTTGATGCAGAAATCTCTTCGCTCCTCGATCAGCCTGGGCGGGGCCTCACGGGGGTCCGTGAGCTGGATGTGGAGTGGAGCTATCCCAGGCAGGCCCGAGCGGATGCTCACCACGAAGCTGCCGCCGCTGCCCCAGGCTATAGCACTCACATTCTTGATGGTCAGCACCTCTGGGTCCAGGGAGGTGACCCTCAGCACGGGGTTGGGCCCCGTCCTGTTGCCCTGGCCTGGGTACTGGCTTGTGATCACAATGATGCCCTCGCTCTCTTCTGGGAACTCAAACTCCATCACAGAGCCATCTCCAATGCTCAGGTAGTGGGCCCTGGTCAGGTGCATGGGATGGCCCAGAGTTGGGCTGAGACTGGCACTGGCTGTTCCCCGGGCCCCCCAGAGCAAGCTGATAAGCAGTAGGGTGGCCCTGAGCATGCTTTGGGGGCCCGTGCAACCAGTGCCCCCTTCTGGGCCAGGCCACTGAAGGGAGCGGCCTTCACCACTCCTAAACACCATGGCTCCTTCCGAAGGGTGGGGCGTGCAGGCCCTCTGCGGCTTAGGAGACCAGCCCTGCTGGTGCCGTTGGGTGGTCCTGAGAAGGGTCCATGGGCGAGGCCTGGTGCTGGGCTGCCTTTCTTGATGGTAGAGCTCTTCCTGAGAAGAGAAGGGACATGGTGGTGGCTGGTGAGGGCAAGCAGCTGTGGGCCCAGGAACATGACTGAGAAGTGCCACTGCTGGGAGACTTGGCAAGGTCCCTTGCTGCAAGCCTGAGGATGGAAAGGGAATGCCTAGTGCTGGCCCTTGAGTGCCACTGGGGTGTCCCTTCCCCAGAAGGGCCACCTCGCCTTCGGCCTGCTGATTCGGGCTGATTTCCACAATTCAGAGATGGCCTGACACCAGGGGATCAGCCATGATCAGCCACCAGGGAGAGCCAGCCCCAATCTTGTCACCACTAGCCTGTGCCCCACTTGCTTTGAGAGGCACAGTTGTGGCAGTACCACAACCAGGAGGAAATCTCTGAAGGATGCCCCAGGGATGCTCAGGAAGCAGGCCCGATGAGAGCAGGCCAGCTCATGGCATCTGAGTGTCATCTGACTGGCAGAGAGCAGCCGGCAAAGTGGTGTGGGCAGCGGGTTACCCCCAGGCCAAAGGCCCCATGTGCTGACGTTCACCACTGCCATGTGAACGGTGCTGCTGTGTGTGACCATCTGGCCTAACTACCTGCTGACAGTGGCAAGATGGAGGTTCTGGGAGGAAGCAGGTCCCTCTCTCCCCAGGGAAGTTGCCAGAAAGGGCAGCAGAAAGGGATCAGATAGGTCCATGTGTCTACTGAGAGGTTTCTCCCCTTTCTGTCAGAGCTCTCACTCCCCTGGCAGGCCCAGAATTGGAGCTCCTAGAGCCACTGTGCCACATCTGAGAGGCTCTGCTCATAGTTCAGGGACTCCTCCCATGCCCATGCAGACCCCTACAAGAGCCTAGAACTAGGCTTGAGGAGTGTTTCTAGAGGGGCGGGCTGCTTCAAGGGGAAAGAAGGACGTTTCCCTCTCAATTTGGGCAGCCCGCACCCTATTGTCCTGCAGGAACTGGGGCAACCAAGATGAGGACACAGTAATTCTTCATCCTTACTGCTGACTGACTCATGCCTGGTGTTGTCTGAGTCTTGGAAGAGGCCCCCGCGTCTCTAGATCCTATTAGTCTCATTTGAGACTGGGGAGCAGTGGAAATAGGTGGTGGAGGGCTGGTTCAGCAGAAGGCTCATCCCTGGGAAACTCATCCTCTACCACCCTGGGATGCCATAGCCTTTCCTGGCTTGGCGTTTGGGTCACTTACCCTGGAGGCCTTGATCCAGCCTTGGGTCTCACCACTGAAGAGGGAGGCAGGAAAACCAGAGGGAGCAGGAGAAGTACAGTGGAGGGGACTCACAGGGAAGAAATGAAGGCACCTGAGACTGAAGCCACCGGTCTGTTGTGAACCAGTTCAGAAGGCAGAGGAGGAGAAGGGCCATGCACCCCGTCGTTCCAGTACCGCTGGTGGCTTTGAGTCACTGTGTGGGGGATCTGGCCCAGATCCCACCATTTCAGGTGCCAGGAAGAGCTTGGGCAGATACTCCCCAAGACGAGGGAGGGAACCCCGGGTCAGCAGCTTTTCTCACACTGGCCGAGTGTTCGGTGTCGGTGCAGTTGGCAGTGCTGACCCGGGGCTCCTCCCTACCTGGGAGTCCGGAAGTTGTCGGACAGGGCAGATCAGAGCTCGGGCAGAAACTGGGGAGGTAGGCGGGGAGGAGCGCCCTGCAGCCGGCAGGCCGGCGACCCGCCTGGGCGGCCTTGGGATCCCGCACGCCACTCTCGGTCCCCACGGCTGCACAAACGCCAGGCGGCTACCCTTCTCCGCGGCACCCGGCAGCCACAGCAAGCGAGGGCGGAAACCGGCCAGAGCCAGAAGCCGCCTTCCACCCGCCCTTCCGGCCTGAGGCTCTCCCTTGCCTCGGCGGCCCGGAAGCTCGGCGCCGGAGCCAGCGCCCGCCGGGCCGGCGGACGCCCGAGAGACGGCCAGCCGGGGCCCCGCCCCGAGCTCGACGAAGCACCGCCTCCACTTCCGCCCCATACTCCCGCCCCGCCTACCCCAGGGCGGCCCCCTCACCTCTCACCGCCGGGGCGGGCCCAGACCGGTTGTGACGTAACATGGGAGTGACGGTTCTGCGTGTGCGCGCGCCATCCTGACCACCTTCCGGGTCGCGGTGGGTCGGGTGACTGTCTCGTGTGGCTAGCGAGACGCGTATCACAGTCTTCTGTGGTCGCTGCCGGGGCGACCCGCACCGGGTAGGCATCCCAGTCCTTCCCAACCACGCTGCGACCTCTGGGGTCAGTGGGACACATGCTTAGCCCTTAGCCAAGCTAGGACGCCCGGGAGCTGCTGCTTAGTGGCGGGACCCAGGAATCAGGGTTTCTGTCACGTGCCTGCTCAGGGCGCTAGCCCTGTGGCCAGAGGGCCGACTCCGACGGAGCCATACTCTGGGACCCAGTCTCGGCCATGTTCCACCTTCCTACGTTCAAGCATCAACCAAGCGCCTATTTCCACCCTGTGTAAGATCAGTGGATTTCTGAACGTTTCAAAACTATTTGGGGCCACCAGCAAGGTCCGGAGGTTTCAAAACTATTTGGGGCCACCAGCAAGGTCCGGAGGTTTCAAAACTATTTGGGGCCACCAGTAAGGTCCGGAGGTTTCAAAACTATTTGGGGCCACCAGCAAGGTCCTAAGGTTTTACGGAGGAGTGCAAACACACAGCTTAAGGAAGGGCAAAAAGGTGGTGAGGGTGTAGAACGTGGATGTGGGAAGACAGTGAGCAAGTGTATAATCAAAGGAGATTTGTATGTTCCCAAAGGCTGCTGGGCAACCACACTCAGGCAGCAGGACAATAGCTACCCACTGCTCTGGAGGAACCTCTTGTCAGGGTTGTGATGGAGGCCAGTGGTGCCCAAAGTTGCAGGTTCTTGCCCCAAGAAGATTCCTAAGACACATTGTAGAGAATGTCCAAAAAGACCTGTAGCATCTCTATTTTTATTTATTTTCCCAATAAATAATAACTGTAATCATCTAAAAAGAAACCTATTAATTTTAATTTAGCCTTATTTTTTGAGAACTGTATTTGTGTATGTGTGTTATAAAGTTCAGATTAGTACATGCATGTGATGTGTAAGCAGATAGACACACATGATGGGGTGCACACTCAAGAGGGTTTATGTCAGTGATCAAGAAACATTCAGAGCTGTAGCTCTAGGCTGTTCTTTGGCCTCAGTTAAGATATAAACCTTTTGTGTGTGTGTGGACTTGGTATTCCAGAAAGTCTGTACTGTCCCCCTCAAATGGGGTTGAGAGGTCCTGATGGAAGCAGGCTGGCACAGGTGAGAGGGCTGAGCTTGGCACATGCTAGGTTGAAGACTGCAATTTTGCAAAGGAGCAGTGGTGCTGTCATCTGAGGATGGGGTAAAAGTGGCCAGAGGGAGAAGGGGGATGGATCAGCTGAACGTTGGGGATGGAAAACCTAAACGATGTGTTCACCCTTGAGGAGCCCTTCATTTTTATATTCCCAACTGGATGAGAATTGGTGTCAGGGGTCAAGGAGAACAAATGTAGTTAGAAGGCTGCTCCCCGTTATCGTCAGTCTCTCCAGCCTTCCCTGAAAAGCCAGAGGGTCTGGTGGGGTGTCTGACCTGAAGGAATTTGGAGGCCTTCCCTCCAGGAAAAAGGGGTGACTAAAAGTCATGGGGTCACAAATAGTTGGACACGACTTAGTGACTGAACAACAACAACAAAAAATAAGAATGTTTGTAGTTAGTTTCGAGGATTAATAATTTACCCTAGAGAAGGAAGGTTTCTATGAGTCAGTCAAGGATATCTAGTTCCAAAGGAGAAGTCATCTGGACCAAGAAACAGATGGAACAAATGATAGTTACATCTAAAAGAACATCAGGGCACTTCAGATGGGAGAACCACTGCCATCCTGCTAAGAGAGCACAGTGATGACCCTGAGAGGTGGACTTACCTCCTGCTCTCCGGGCAGGGGCCTCCAGGAAGACTGTGCAATAAATAAGCAGGCATGGAAGGCATATTCTATACAAGCATGAGTATGGGATGCATTTGGTATTTACCGGGAAATGTAGTGACTATTGGCGTTTTTACAAGCCCAGCTACAGGTCATGGTGCCTGAGTTTTCTTTAGGGGGCCATCTCTCTTCCACTCTCGCTCAGTACACAAGGTTTGCATGTGGATGACCCCAATGCTGGCCTCTGGGGGTGCATGACACAGAGGTAACCAATCAGGGCCACACAGATTGAGGCAAAGATAAACCCATAATCCAATCTGGACCAATGAGAGGTAGTTCCCTAGGGACTGGGAAGATGGGAATTCTTTCTTGCTGGGGTGCTCCCCCTGCCCGGGAAGACAGCACATTTGAAAATGACAAGAATACAAAAAAAAAAGGGGAGCCAACATACGAGAGCCCTGAGGACATGACTGGAGCTGGAGTCACCTGTAGGTGTTGGAGGTCTGTTACAGGAAAATTCAGCCTCCCTCTGCTATCATGGCTTTATTTTTGCATGTGCCAGTTGGGTTGGGACCCTGGCTCTTGTAACTGTAACTGAGGATGTCTTAACTCCTGAGGGTAGGCCTGGGGGACAAAACCCTGGTGGAGGACCACTGGGTGTAGAAAGACGGCCCACTACTTTGGAAGGTCTGGTGGGCTGCACACCACCCCATTGTCAGCATCCTGGTGTGTGTTGGGCCATGTGGGGGATAAAGCTGGCCTGCCGCTTCCATCTGTGTGAATCCAACATAAGCGATGAATGTCTGGGGCAGGTCAGCTGGCATAGCAGATAAGAGGCACCTCCCAGCCTTGTAGTTTGTCCCTTGACTAAGGTGCATTTCATCTGGGGCGAGTCACTAGCTTTGTGGGGCCCTATTTAGCTGGCTTCTAACCTCCCAGCCCCAGGGAAGCTTTCCTAAGCATACCAGGGACCATTTTTCTTCTCTAAACGGGGGTCACAGCAGCACTTGCTCACTGGGGTTGCTGTGAGGACAGAGCAGGTAACACATGCAGATGAAGCACTGGCCACATGTTGATCCTTGTGGCAGCCCCAATGGGTACATCCAGATCCATCAGACTATTCTCTCTACTTTGGAGGATGTTGGAAGTGTCCATAATAGAAGGTTAAAAAAAGATGAATAACATAGATGATACTATAATGGTAAGTACTTGGTCATTGCATCTTCCCTCGTAGCTCACTTGGTAGTCTGCCTGCAAGGCAGGAGACCTGGGTTCAATTTCCTGGGTCGGAAAGATTCCCTGGAGAAGGAAATGGCAACCCACTCCAGTATCCTTGATACTGAGAATCTCATGGACAGAGAAGCCTGGCAGGCTACAGTCCATGGGGTCGGAAGAGTCAGACATGACTTAGTGACTCAACTATCACTTGTCGTTATGAACACTTGTCAAACAGAGTGCACGACACCAAGAGGGAACCCCAGTGTCCACCCTGGACTTTGGGTGGTGATGATGTTTCAGTGGAGGCTGTATGAGGGAACTCTGGACTTTCTGCTCAACTTTGCTGGGAACCTAAAATTCCAGAAAACAAAGTCGACGTAGAAATGAAAACACCTCAAGTTCTTGGCACGGGGTCAGGCTGATCTTCAGCTCGTGTGATCACCATCTCCCAGGCAAGCAATCCAGGCCGCCCTCACATCTGCAACTCCCTGACCCTTCATGGCCGTGACCGTGGCCCCACAGCCACAGCCTCTCCTCCTGGGCCATCCCGGGCTTCTCTCTCTTCTGCGCCTCCTTAAATACCTTCCTTTTCTTTCTTTCTTTTTTTTTTAAATACCTTCCTTTTCTGATGATGCACTCATACTCTGGCAGCACTTAACCCCTAGAGGGGGACTCAGACGTCCACTGCCCCCCGCCACGGCACCCTTAATGCGACCTGGCTGGTGCCTGATGGATTCCTCTACCTGGGAAGTCCAAACTGCCTTCCCTCCTTTTCCTGACACCAGGCCATTTCTGCACCCCGTTGTGCACTTTTCCAGCAAAACTCCTTATCATTTCTTGCTGGTTCTCACCCAATGCAGGGAAATAGAGCTGTGATCTCTGAGAAGTGCCAAATGGCCCCCCACCTTGATCTCTCGTGCCCTGATTTCAAAGCTATCTAAAGCTGAGCACTGCGGGGAGACATGCCAGCTCTTGAGGGAGGCCGGGGCGGGAGGGGGAAGCCTCCTGGGCTGATTTGAATCTCCACTCCTGTCCCTACAGGCCTGGGTCCAAGGGATTCAGCCAGTTTCTGGCAGCCAGAATCAGTTTTCCAGGCAAAACTACAGGGATGCCCATTGGGCAGAGGGGCCTGTGGACGACATGTGCCCTGGAGACACAGGCCCCCTATGAAAGGTGTGGAGGCAAGTCGGTTGAGCCTTGAGGATGTGTCCCTCCCCCAGGACACCAACAACCCTGACTCTCCCTCTGAACACACTTCATTCTATTGGGGCCACCAGTTTATTAAGAGGTCAAGGAGAAGGCGGGCCCTCTGACAAACCACAGGGGTGGCCACCCGCCACTCCAGAGACTGCCATCAAGGCTACAACTTGAGCAGAGAGCTGGCCTGGCTCCAAGGTGGCCACCCCTCCCTGGAGGTGGCCAGGTGGCCCAGCATGACAAAAAACGCTGGAAACAGGCCTGGCCCATGGAGGCGCAAGGCACTCTGGGATGTAGAGGTTCTGGAAGGTGCCCGAACCTTCTAGGCAGCCACTACCAAACCCGGGGCTGCAGGTGCTTGGGACCCGCCTGGCTGGGAGCAGCTTTCAGAACAGGAGACGGGTACTTGGGGTTCCCCCCAGACACAAAGTGCAATGGGGTCTGCTGCGCAGCCCCACTACTGGTCACGGTCTGGTCGCTGGTCACCACCTCAAAGCCCCAACGTGCTGGGCGTGAGGTCGGGGCCTTAGCCCTGTGCTGGCGCCTCATCAGGGGCCGGGCACACGCAGCCTTGCTCAGTATCGTCTGTGAGCCTGGCCCCTAGCTGGCTGCGGGCCTCCTGGGAATGCAGCCCTCCATTTCCAGCGCCTCGGGCCAGCCTTCATACTTATTGGTGTGCTTGCTATTCTTCACGTGCTGTGGGGTAGAAGAAGGCATGGACTCAGTCCTCGGCCACCGGGGCCAGATAGACCCTCTGTCCCCTTGGGCTGGGGTCAACCAAGCGGGCACTCTCTGGGCACCCAGCCCCGTCTGCCAGTGCCTCAGTGTTTTCATGTAAAGATGGCGGCAGCTGTCCCCTTACAGCTGGAGGGGGTCAGCTTCTCGGAACTCCAGTGGGCCTGGCCCGTGCTGGGAAGGGAAGGACGGGGTGTGTCCCAGCCCTCACCTCACTCGCAGGGAGCCATTGAAAGCTGTGCCAAGAGTGAGGCCCAAAGGGACATTTCTTGTCTGGGAGCCGAGCCACTCTTTTGGCAGCCGGAGCCTTCCAGAAACCACTGGAATGGCCTGTTTGCCTTGCCCTGTTGTGGGTAGCAGGGTTTGGGGGCCTCACAATTATGGCAGCTGGGGAGCAGGGTGTACAGGGTGAACTGGAGTCCTGGGTTTGGCAGGGATGGGACATCACTGAGAGTCTTTTGGGGGTAGGGGTGGTACTGTATCATGTGGCATGAGGGATCTTAGTTCCCTGACCAGGGATAGAACCCATGCCCCCTGCCTCCTGCCCCTGACAGTGGAAGCAGGGAGTCTTAACCAAAGGACTGCTAAGACGTCTGGTGAGCATCTTGAAGATAGATAAGAGGAGGTGTCTTAACCGTGACTCTTGCTCATGTGAAAGCTTTCCCATTCAAAGGTTCTTTAGGGGGAATCCAGACAAGAGAGAGAAGATCAGTTACTGCCCTCCCTGTGCAGATGGTGAGGGAGCCGGGACCACCGTGGGGCAGGGGGAGGTGTGCTGGGCAGAATTTAGGGAAGGCTGTGGCATAAACAGAAGGGGACCTTGGAGGATGCAGGCCAGAGGGGCGGGAAGACTGCTCTGGGCCAGGCAGTGGGGGTACCAGGCTTTGTGCTCATACCTGCTCAAAGGGGCTCTTGTTCTGCACACCCTTGGCCCCCACAAACACCCAGCTGTCCCGGAAGGCCAGGTCTTTGACGTTCTTGCTGCCCAGATCACTGAAAAGTTTCCGGGTCTCTTCATTCATCCTGCCGCACAGAAGGAAGAGAGGTGAGCCATGACCCTAGATGGATGAGGCTGAGGTCGGCCTCGGCCATCACTTACTTGGTGGCTGGGTCGTCGTAGGAAGCCACAAACACCAGGGTGCCTTCGTGAAGCGGTCGGATGAACTTCAGCAGGTCGTTGACATCTGGGGGGATAGGTCCCATGGAGCACTGGCCACCTCTGAGCACCCCTCCCTCACCAACCCCTGTTCTTCAAATGAGGAAACTAAAGCAGGGAGCGGGCCAGGGATTCATGCCAAGCCAGGTCGCCAAGTAAGTTTAGGAACCAAATAAGAAGAAATAGAAGAGTTTAGGAAACAAGTAAGGAAAGAAAGAAAAAGGGAAGTTGCTCAGTCGTGGCTGACTCTTTGCAACCCCATGGACTGTAACCCACTGGGTTCCTTCGTCCATGGGATTTCTCCAGGCAAGTGTACTGGAGTGGGTTGCCATTTCCCTTCTCCAGGGGATCTTCCCGACCCAGGGATCAAACCCAGGTCTCCCACATTACAGGCAGATGCTTTACCATCTGAGCTACCAGGGAAGCCCAGAAAACAAGTAAGAAGCCAGGGCCAAATCCCTGACCGTGCACCGGTCCTTCTCCCCACCTTTACTGAATGCAAGGGAGTGCTTGAGCTGCTTGGGGGAACCTACAGAGGGAACAGCATTCAGGGCAAAGGCGCTGTCATTCCCACAGTCAGAAAGTGGTAGCGGCGGCCTGACTCACCTCCCGCCCACATGTCGAAGGCGCGGGCCTCAATGAGGTCTCCATTTACCCCTGGGTAGAGGGAAGAATTGGGCACTGCTGCAGGAGCTGCCAGGGTGATGCCACTTGGAGCCCACCAGAATCAGCAGCCCTTCCAAAAGCTCCCCCCGGCCACACCCCCAACATGTGCATGCCCACCGTGCTGCTGGTTCACATGCCAGGACCCACCCGAGAATGCCAGGCATTGGTGGCCCTCTGGGGGCTCCCCAGGCAGCAGCCTCCCATCCCTGTAAAGTTTGAGATCTTCATTGCTACCCTGCTCTCATCCATCGGGTCACCACTTCTGTGGAGCCTTCAGTTTCCACACACCACCCCCCACTGCCTCAGGGCCCACTGGGACTCCCAGAGTGGGCATGTGGACAGAGGGTGGCAGGCTGCCACCCAGCTTTGTGTCTCTGCTCCGTGGGGAACTCACCATTCACCAGGGCGATGTTCAGTCCCCGGCCCACGTTGTCCTTGACACTGCTCATGAGCCTGGTAGGGGGACAGAGCTTTCCAATGGCCCATAAACGGCACACAGCCCCTGCTTCCCTCCCTGCCCCACCCCTGCCCCGTCCCGAGAGGCTCACATCCTGTCTTCCAGGCAGATCTTGGGTCCAATGACATTGGCAGCGCCACTGACCATACGGAAGGCCAGGTGCTCCTCGGGGCACGGCTGGGGCAGACCGCATTTGTACTTCCTGGCCCGCGGCTCTGTGGGGACAACCAGCGTGATTCCTGGGCCTGGCCCTGGAGGCACTGGACACCTGAGAGGGGGTGGTCAGGCCCAGCCCATAGGGACGAATGAGTGATCACAGACCAGGGAACTGGGGTGCGGAGGAGACATGGCTCAGGTAGAGGTCAGGGACCCCCAGGGAGGCTCTTTGGCCACTGGTGGGAGAACAGAGGATAGTAGGAGAGCCACCAGGAGGATGGTGTGTTACGAGGTGAACTGTGTTCCCACAGAAGAGGCTCTGAAGCCCCAGGACCTCAAAACGTGACCTTCAGTGGAAACAAGGTTACTGACATAATAATTCATTTAGAGGAGATCACCCTGGAATAGGGTAGGCCCTAAATCTAATGACTGGAGAAGGAAATGGCAACCTGCTCCAGTACTCTTGCCTGGAAAATCCCATGGACAGAGGAGCCTGGTAGGCTACAGCCCATGGGGTCACAAAGAGTTGGACATGACTGAGCGACTTCACTAATCACTTTAAATCTAATGACTTGTGGTCTTAGAAGACAGAAGACACAGACGTGGAGAAGGCCACGTGAAGATGGGCGTTGAGACAGAAGGGATGAAGTCACAAGCCAGGAGCCACCTGGGGCTACCAGAAGCTGGAAGATGCCAGAAGGAGCCTCCCCTGGAGCCTCTGGGATGAGAGTAGCCTTTCAATACCTAGATCTCAGACTTGGAGCTTCCGGAACAGAAAGAATACCCTTCTACTGTTTAAGCCACCCAGTTTCTGCCATTTTGGTATGGCCACCCCAGGAAATTGATACAGAGTTCGAGACCAGGAAGTGCGGTGCTACTGTAATAAATCCCCCAAAATGTGGAAATGGCTTTCCAACTGGGTAATGGGTAGAGGCTGTAGGATTCTGAGGTACTTCTTAGAAAAGGTCTAGATTGCCTTGAAGAGACTGTTAGTAGACATATGGCCATTAGAGGTAATTCTGCTAAGGGCTCAGAAAGAAGGGAGAAGAACAGTAGAGAAAGCTTCTACCCTAGTGAAGAATACACACATCACTGTGCCCAGAATGTCACTAGAAATGTGAATGCTAAAGGTGCTTCTGGTGAACTCTCAGACAGAAATGAGGAATGTGTTCGAGGACACTGGCCAAAAGGCCACCCTTGTCATCAAGTGGAAAGGAACTTGGCCAAATTGTGTTCTAGTGTTTTGTGGAAGGTACAACTCATGAGAGCTGAACTTGGAGATTTCTAAGCAGAGTGTTGAGGATTTCTCCTTGTCACTCACAATAACATGGGAGGGAAGAGTGGCCAGTTAAACATGAAAGAACCAGAAGTGAAGGTCTGGAAAATTCTCAGCTCAACCATATTGCAAAAAAAAAAAAAAAAAAAAAAATGAGAAGGGCATGCTCAGGAGACAACACCCAGGGTGTGGCTGGACAACTGTTTGTTAAGAGCTAGGCGGGTGACTTGTGGACCCACTCAGCTGTGTCAGCAGAAACCAGGAGAGAGAGACGACGTTATCCAGGAATGATCTGGAGGACTCTCTAGTCTATAGCTTAGACCCTCATGAATTCCACAGGAGATCAACAAGGATTTTAAGACTTGTATACAAGTAGGAACACTTCCAGGCTGGACTGAGAGAGACAGACAAAGGATGGAAGGGAGGAAGGATAATTCCAAGGGCAAGTCAATAGCTGCAGAGGCCACAGTTGGCTTGGGCCCAGAGGGAGGGTAAGATCGTCCTCTGTGTTCCAGAGCCCCACCAACCTCCACCCCCTCAAAGGCCCAGGGATTCTTCTTAGGCTTTGAAATGGAATGGATCTGCCCTGCTGGGATTTGGACTTGCTTGAGACTGATGACCTCTTTATTCCTTACAATTCCTCCCTTTCAGAATGGTGATGTCTACCCTATGCCTGACCCCCTAGGTATTCTGGAAGGAGGTAACTTGTTCTCTGGACTCCCAGCGTGCAAGCATCTCCAGTGGGCTATAATATGGGGAGGGGTAAATGGAGAAGAGAAACCCTGGTGGGCTGGGTACAAGCATGGCTGTCACAAAGGTGGTCAGAGGGGGTAGGCACACTGCAGGAGCAGTGGTGAGAGGAACCTTACCTGCAGTCACTGAGTTCTCTTGGCCTGTGGGTACAGAGAGTTGTTTCTGTTAGTAGGGCAGCCTGGTCCTGTACCAGGAAGTCAACGTGGAGGGCAAGCCAGGATCAGGGGCCAGGGTCTATGCCTGGCACATACATTTCTGGGCAAGTCTAAACGTTCACATGCAAAGCTCTCTGCTCCAGGAAAGGGTAGATGGGACTCGTGAACAGTCCTTAGAGATGAGGTGTCCCCGGCAAGAAGGGGTCAAGTTCCCTCCCCATCTCAGAACCCAGTGGAAAGCCTCCGGGGACCAACAAGGGTGTCATCCCCAAGTTTCAGCCGAGGCCCCCCCAACCCCCTACTCAGGCCCCAGTGACTCCAACTGAACTGAATGAATTCTAATGAGTGGGGATTGGTGTGTCCAGCCAAAGCAACTGGGTGGTAAGGGTCAGGCTATGCCGGACACCAAGAGGCAGACCAGCAGGGAAAGCTCTTGGTGTCCCCCCGGGAGAGACAGACAAACCAGACCGCTGCCAGCCCTGTCCTGAGCCTCAGTCTGCAGGTCCAGGTGCCTGCCGCCAGCAACCCTCATAGCGGGGCGAGGGAAAGTCCCACACTCACTGGTGAAGAGTTGCTGGATCCGAGGAAAGCCAAGGCCACCGAGGAGGATGCTGACTATGATCCAGGTGACAGCCACGGTGATGACCAGGGCCACGATGCGAAGGGGACCTGGAGGCAGGACAGACGTGAGCAAGGCCACCTCTGAGGGCAGCGAGCTCCCAGACGACCCTAGGCCTTCTCATGAGCGGATCTCCTCATCTCCTGAGGAGGAAGGGATGGGAGAACAGAAAGGGGGGGGACCTGTGGCCGCCCACCAGGCATGAGAGGAGGATCAGCTCCTGGTGGGTGAAGGAGGAAAGACCACTGCACCTGGAAGGCTCTTGGCTTGGTTCTCCCTGGTGGTGTGGAGGGGACTTCCAGAGCCCCTGCTCGAGAGGGCTTTGCCCCCTTCCCGTGCTGATGGAGAAGCCCCCTAACCCTTGAGGTCCCCATGCATTTGAGTCTCCACCGCCCTGCCCTCCTTTCTCCTGCAATGATGGAGGAGAAGGCTCCTACCCCTTTAGAAGGCCAGGCAGCCCTCACTTCCCCTGCTGTGAGCTGGGCACCCAGCTCCCCACCCTGCCCAGGGTTCTTGGAATAGCTCACTCTGTCTCACTCTTCGTCCTCTATTGTCATTATCTCCCATCCTCCGAAGATGCAGGAGGACAGGCCTCCTTGGGGATTACGTCCCCAGATGGCCTGCTGGCCTCCATCCGCTCCCTTTCTCTCCTCGCAGGCCCCTCCAGAGTCACATAGACTGGTTCCTTCCTCCTTGCATAGACTTCCCTCCTGGTCCCTCTGTCTTCCGATCTCCTCCCCTCTGCCCGGGCTTCCATCAGCCCAATAGGACAGCCTGTCGCCAAGGCTCCCAGTGCGGGACCTTCTTGGGGTCAGCGCCCCGGGGTTATCTGTGGGCCCTCGTTGTCTCCAGGCTGAAGCCCTCCTGCAGAAACCCTTTTGGGCTGGCACCCTGGAAGTCCATAGGATGCTCCTCACCCTTCTTGTCCTCTGAGACTCTGCCCTGAAGACTTGTGTTGTCCTGGTTTCTGTCCCACATGGCCTTCTCATCTCCTTCCATGGACTCTTCCCAGATCATGTCATCCATTCTCCTTGTCCTTAACGTTTATCTCTGGCTCTGTCCTGTCTTCTGAGCCATATCTATATAGCCAACTGCTACTTTACTATTGCTATTTGGATATTTCACGGGTGTCTCAAACTAAATATTAAAACAGAACTCATCTTCTCTCTTCTACCCCAAATAAGTAAACTCTATTCTTCCGGTATTTTGTCTTTCAGCAAATGATCCCTCCATTCATACAGTGCAGCAAGTGAAAACATGGCAGAATGACACTGGGGAATCCCCAAATCCTGTGTCCATACCCTTCTCTCACTCTCCCCTCCTGCCGCAACTATCTGTATAAGTTCCCTCCTCTGCTCCCAGCCTTGAACTGACATTCACAGAGCAGTGAGTGACTCTTGTTTTCCCAGCTCAGCCCTGACCACTCTTGAGGCCACATTTTCCCAGCCAGTTCCTCATGGGCCAGCTTCCCTTGGATACATTCATAGTGCTGCAACCTTCGCCACTAGGAAGTCCACCCCGAAACTGATGGGACCCCAAGCCTGCTTTGTCTCAACTGTCCAGGCAACAGCAGAACTGGCAGTGGGTTCCCATCAGAGCCCAGGGCCACTTTGATCAGCTTCTTGTCTAAGACCACTGCATCTCCCTGTCCACCCAGCTGCTGCACTCCTTGGGGCGTCTCTCACATAGCTCTTTTTTCCAAAGAGTGGCCAGTCACCCCGTTTGGGAGAAACAGACTATCATACCACTCTTCAAACGACTGAGAGAGCTGGGAGCTGAAGTCCTCAGAAGTGAAAGGATTTGCTCAAGGTCATTGCACTAGTGTTTCTGCAAAACCCAACAAACCCAGTGGTCCCCTCACTCCTGCCCTCCCCGCCCTGCCAGAAAGACCTCCGGGCAGCTGGGCCTCCAGCCGAGTCTGCTTTCCAAGTCTCTCCCTTTCACGGTGGAAGCCACCCACCTGCCAACCTCATGTCCACTTCTCTCGCTGGGCTGGGGCAGCCGGCAGGTGCAGCCTTTGGGGACCCTGCGCTCTGGGGAGGGGGCAACAAAGCAGAACAGCAGGTTTGGGTGGCGGTCAGGGACGACCTCGTGGTGGGCCCCAGTTATGGTGTGGGCGTGATCGGTGGATTTGCTGGTCCAACTCCCTGGTCAGGCCCCTCGGGGAGGTGGAGAGGAGCCCGGCTGGGACTGGAGGGAATGCGGGAAACGGGCGGCTCACGATCGAGACCCCGGGAGCCTCTGGGATTGGAGAGTGGAAGTGGTTCTCCCAGATGCGGGTCCCTCCCGCGGGAGGCCGCCCCCACCCCTCCGGGCATGGAGGCCGGCGACGCGGGCCGGGCCGGCCGGAGACTTGCCTGACGACGCGGGGGAGGGATGTGAGCCGGATCGGGGGCAGCGTCGTGAGGCCAGCCGCCTCGCTGTACTTGGCGAAGCCAGGGAACTGCGCGGGGCAGCTCGAGAGGCCCGGCAATGGCAACCCGAGGCGAGAGCACGGCCCGCGACTGCCACCGCCGTCACCGGCTAGCTCTGGGCAGCCGGCTACCGGGTAGGAGGGGCCCGAATTGGCCCCACCCCCGACGCGCGCTCCGGCGGAGCCCCCGGGCAGGGTTCCGGAGGGGAGGGGCCACGGTCGGCCCCGTCCCTGACGTCTCCCCTGAGACTTCACTCAGCGGTGAGAGCCCCGCCTTTCCCAGGCTTTGAGGGCGGGGCTACGCTCCTGCAGTGTGCTCAGATCTGAAGCCTACAAATGGGCGGCGGGATTCGGGTGCGTAATGAGAAATTCTTTCAAAGTTCAAATCTGTACGTTTTCGCAACACAGAGTGGCAGAGGCGTGTCTGGGGAAACTGCAGGATGCGACGATCCAGGAGCCAGCAGGCTCAGCCTTGAGCGGCCTCCCTGCTGGCCGGTCTGTTTACCTGAGAGCGGCATGCTCACACGCGCTTACCTCCTGCCTGCTTGCCCAGCCTCCTTCAGGAAGGCACCCCGGACCCCGCCTGGGGCACCCTGATCACCGCCTGGGGCACCCTGATCACTTCCCGGGCTGGGAGAGCTGGGGCTACCCTGTAGCCTGAACCCATCGGTCTGGAGTGTCTGCAGCCCGGCGGCGTGAGAACCACAGAAACGTTCGTGCCCTTTGACCCAATGACCTCACTTATGGGAAAATTCCCTAAGGAAAGAACCAAAAATACCAGAGAAAGTTGATAGAACTAGACAAGTGACAGAGCTCTGGTTAGCATACAGGAACTTCTACACTGGCATCCACAACACTCCTCCCCACCCCCCCATTCTCCCTACAAGATCAAGGTGATGTTTCAGTCCCCCGCTGCAGCTGTCAGCGATTAGTATTTGGGATCATGTAGTACTGATCATTTGCCAAGCTCTCACCTATCTGAGATCATGGCATCCGATCCCATCACTTCATGGGGAAAGAATGGAAATGGTGATAGACTTTATTTTCCTGGGCTCCAAAATCACTGCAAATGTTGACTGCAGCTATGAAATTCAAATATGCTGGCTCCTTGGAAGAAAAGTTATCACAAACCTAGACAAGTATTAAAAAGCAGAGACAGCACTTTGCCAACAAAGGTCCATCTAGTCAAAGCTATGGTTTTTCCAGTAGTCATGTATGGATGTGAGAGTTGGACTATAAAGAAAGCTGAGCGCTGAAGAATTGATGCTTTTAAACTGTGGTGCTGAAGACTCTTGAGAGTCCCTTGGACTGCAGGGAGATCAAACCAGTCAATCCTAAAGGAAATCAGTCCTAAATATTTATTGGAAGGACTGATGCTGAAGCTGAAGCTCCAGTACTTTGGCCACCTGATGCGAAGAACTGACTCATTGGAAAAGACCCTGATGTTGGGAAAGATTGAATGCAGGAGGAGAAGGGGACAACAGAGGATGAGATGGTTGGATGGCATCACCAACTCAATGGACATGAGTTTGAGCAAACTCCGGGAGATGGTGAAGGACAGGGAAGCCTGGGATGCTGCAGTCCATGGGGTCACAAAAAGTCAGACATGACTGACAGGACAACACCACCTGTCTGTGAGTACCAAGCCCTGGGCACCATGCCATCCTCGCTGGTCTTTCCTGCAATGATGGGTGTTGTGGTGCCCAATAGCCGAAGCTGGAGGCTGGTCCCCACTCTGGAGCTGCCAGCCAGGCACCAGGCAGCGAGGAGACTGCTAGTGCTTAGAGGACTCTGTTTACTTCTTGCTCAGAGCAGACATTTTGGAAAGGCTGGTTTAATGAGTCCCCCTGAGGGCCAAACGACACATTCATCAACCCCAGGGATACCACACTGGTGCAGGGCCAGAGGCCCAGGACTCCTCCCCAGTCTTCTGTGCTTCAGGGGGTGGCTTTGTTTCTCTGGGAATATTTTTCTACAGGGACTTAGAGAGGATGAGACCTTCGCAACCCACATGCCCCAGTGCAGAATATCCCCACTGGGCCCTCCTGCTCATCCCCAGGGCAGCTCCCATAGCCGCAGTGCTAGTTTCCGGTGTTTGCTTGGCTCCTTGTGCCAACTGTGGGCACCCAGAACCCACACCCTCAGCCGATCCCTCGTTGCCCTCTCTGTGCAGATGCTGCATGCGGAGTTGTCAAGTGACAGGGCTCACGGGGGCCTGTGTGCTCATGCCCTTGTGCTGGCATCTCCTGCCTCTACTTCCAAGTAGGCACCCGGAGCTGAGGTAACAGGTGACTGTCTGCAAATGGGACCTCTTGCCTGGACCTTAGATTAGGCAACTGGGTCGCCAGTGACAGTTGAATGCCCTCACCCAAGGAAGGCCACCTCTGCCACTGCCAGAGTAGGTACCAAGGTGTGCCTCAGTGAGGCCCTAAGGACTATTCAGGGATGAGGGGACCAGTGACTGTCCTCACAGGGTCCTCCCCCGCTTCAAGCTTGTGCGCCTTGTAGGCACCTGGAAAGGAGGTGACAGTTGAATGCTCTTAACCAGAACCAGTAATGGAGAAAGGGAAAGATATACTCAATTGAACACAGAGTTCCAAAGAATAGCAAGGAGAGATAAGAAAGGCTTCTTAAGTGAACAATGCAAAGAAAGAGGAAAACAATAGAATGGGAAAGACTAGAGAGCTCTTAAAAAAATTAGAGACACCAAGGGAACATTTCATGCAAAGATGGGCATGGACCTAACAGAAGCAGAAGATATTAAGAAGAGGTAGCAAGAATACATAGAACTATACAAAAAGGTCTTAATGACCCAGATAACCACAATGGTGTGGTCACTCACCTAGAGCCAGACATCCTGGAGTGTGAGGTCAAGTGGGCCTTAGGAAGCATCATATGAACAAAGCTAGTGGAGGTGATGGAATTCCAGTTGAGCTGTTTCAAATCCTAAAAGATGATGCTGTTGGAAGTGCTGCACTCAATGTGCCAGTAAATTTGGAAAACTCAGCAGTGGCCACAGGACTGCAAAAGGTCAGTTTTCATTCCAATCACAAAAAAAGGCAATGCCAAAGAATGTTCAAACTACCATACAATTGCACTCATTTCACATGCTAGCAAAGTAATGCTCAAAATCCTTCAAGCTAGGCTTCAATAGTATGTGAACTGAGAACTTCCAGATGTACAAGCTGGATTTAGAAAAGGCAGAGGAACCAGAGATCAAATTGCCAACATCTGTTGGATCACAGAAAAAGAGAATTTCAGAAAAACATCTACTTCTGCTTCATTGACTACACTAAAGCCTTTGACTGTGTGGATCACAACAAACTGAAAAATTCTTAAAGAGATGGGAATACCAGACCACCTGACCTGCCTCCTAAGAAACCTGTATGCAGGTCAGGAAGCAACAGTTAGAACTGGACATAGAACAACAGACTGGTTCCAAATAGGAAAAGGAGTACGTCAAGGCTGTATATTGTCACCCTGATTGTTTAACTTATTTGCATAGTACATCATGAGAAATGCCACGCTGGATGGATCACAAGCTGGAATCAAGACTGCTGGGAGAAATATCAATAACCTCAGATATGCAGATGATACCACCCTTATGGCAGGAAGCAAAGAGGAACTAAGGAGCCTCTTGATGAGGTGAAAGAGAAGAGTGAAAAAAGCTGGCTTCAAACTCAACATTCAAAAAACTAAGATCATGGCATCTGGTTCCATCACTTCATGGCAAATGGATGGGGAAACAATGGAAACAGTGACCAACTATTTTCTTGGGCTCCACAATCACTACAGATGGTGCCTTCAGCCATGAAGTTAAAAGACGCTTGCTCCTTAGAAGAAAAACTATGACAAAACTAGACAGCGTATTAAAAAGCAGAGACATCATTTTGCTGACAAAGTTCCATCTAGTCAAAGCTATGGTTTTTCTAGTAGTCATGTACAGATGTGAGAGTTGGACCATAAAAAAGGCTGAGTGCCAAAGAATTGATGCTTTCAAACTGTGGTGCTGGAGAAGACTCTTGAGAGTCCCTTGGACAGCAAGGAGATCAAACCAGTCAATCCTAAAGGAAATCAACCCTGAATACTCATTGGAAAGACTGATGCTGAAGCTGAAGCTCCAATACTTTGGCCACCTGATGCAAAGAGCCAACTCTCATTGGAAAAGACCCTGATGCTGGGAAAGACTGAGGACAGGAGAAGGGGACGACAGAGGATGAGATGGTTGGATGGCATCACCGACTCAATGGACATGAGTTTGAGCAAACTCAGGGAGATGGTGAAGGACAGGGAAGCCTGGTGTACTGCAGTCTATGTGTTCTCAAGGAGCCAGACACGCCTGAGTGAATGAACAACCACCAGAATCTCATGCCTCTTCTGCATTGCAAGCTCCTAGAGCCAAGATTACAGCTACTGTCCCTCTCAGGTCCTTCATCAGCACTGGGCATCCGGTGATAGTCGAGCATCCTTACCAGGGCCCTCTCATCTCTGCCACAGGGTAGCGCCCAGATCTGAGCTATCCACTAACTGCCATGGCCTGGGTCCTCTGTCATGGTGGGGACACTCAAGAGAGGGTCAGATCAGGGGTCCCCACCCCACCCTCCCTGATCCCACGTTGTCATCACATGTTGGGGGCCCAGGAGGAGCTTAATCTCTCCTCCACTTCCAGTTCCTGCCCCTTTGTGGATCCTCCATGCTGTTGTGTCCTCCTCAGTGACGCCATGCTGGAAGGTTTCCCAAGGGGCTTGGGACGACTCTCCCCAGCACTCAACTCTACTGGGTCCCCCAAAGTCTGTAGGTGTCTGTGGAGCTGTGTCAGGGGGTCCTGAGCACAAAGACCCCAACAGGATCAAGAAAAGCTCTTTCGTTTCTTTGCTTTTTCCCCTGAGGGCTTCCCTGGTGGCTCAGATGGTAAAGAATCCGCCTGCAATGCCAGAGACCTGGTTCGATCCCTGGGTGGGGAAGATCCCCTGGAGAAGGGAATGGCAACCCACTCCAGTGTTCTTGCCTGGAGAATTCCATGGACAGAGGAGTCTGGTGGGCTACAGTCCACAGGGTCATGAAGAATCAGACATGACTGAGCTACTAAGCACAGCTTCTGGCCTCTGTGGGCACACAGCTGCCCCATAGCGTCCAGGACAGGACAGGACTCTCTGTAGCTATGCAGGAGCCAGAGCATTAGAGAGGAGCAAAGGGATCTCTAGAGGACACCCTCTGTGACTCTTCACTACTCACTGCCCCTTCCTCAGGCTGGCACAGGGAAGAGAACCAAGGCCAGCGTCCCCACCCCAAATGAAGTGTGGCCTCTCGGCCTGTCCACATGGGGCCTTCTCAGCTGCTCCGTGAGGACCTGAAGGCACCATGGGGTCTGGATTCCAGCTGTCCCTGGCTCAGCAAGTCCTTCTGCTCTGTCTAGGTCCACGTGAACCTGGTGGTCTCCCTACACAGCTCAAGTGAGGAGCCACGGTGGCCAAACTCTTGCCAACAAACAGCCTGCAGGCCTGGCCCCACGGTCACAGGCCTCCCTGGCCCCGTGACCCCTGATAGCCATGGGGACTCGGGGAGTGGACCTTTCCTGCCCAGGTCTCATGTTGGGCGGCTGGCTTGGTCCTTCCATGAAACATCCTGGCAAACGAGGAGCATCCTATCTGTGTGCTTCAGGTCAGCCACACGTCCCAGAACTCAGGCTCAGGGCAGGGACCACAGGAGCGGCTGCAGCCCCCTTCCTGGTTCTTTGTTGAGGGGACGGGCTGGACAGATGCCCGGGTGGTGGGGCGGCACTGTGTTTGGTGGGCAGGCTCACCTGGCCCCTTGGGACGTGCCCTTGTTCAGCAATGAGGCATGTGCAGAGATAATCCGGCTAGTTGAGATTAAGCTTATCCTGGGGGAGATCGGGCCTGCAGTCCAGGATGACTGGTGTCCTAGTTAAGGGAGAAGCTTATGTGAAGACGGAGCCAGAGGTGGCCAGGCTCAAGGAAGCCAGCAGAGCCCCTGGAGTGTGCCTGCCCTTGGTCTCAGCTGTGTGCCTCTCCGTGGTGTCAGGCTGTTGTGTGCCCTGGACTCGCCTGTCCCCCTTGGTTTCTGCCCCCAAGTCCCTTAGCCACTCCTTCCTAAATACTTTATCGTGGCAGGAGTGGGGGGCGGGTAAAGGAACATGACCTGTTCTCATGCCGCAAGTGGTCTTCTGATAAGATCCTATAGCTCGGTTGGGGCGGGATGTGTGGTCAGGGGCGGAGGTCACCCATGTGCCCACCCAACCCGGTGGCAAGGGAAGTGGGCGTTGGGGCGAGCCGATGCTGGGGACAGGGCAGGTGGACAGGCAGCCGCAGGGTTGCCCTTCCACAGTCGCAGGAGGCAAGAAAGGACCCAGAGCCGGGTGGCTTAATTTTGCTGATTTAATGGCACTTTGCTGCTTTTGCTTTTTTGGTGGCGAGGGTGCCACCTTGGGGTGGGGGGGGTGGTTGTGGGGGTGAGACGTGGTGGCTGTGGAGTGCTGAGTTATGGTGGTGGGGGGGCTGGGGGGCACACTGACGTTCAGAGGGCCCAGCGCAGGGAGGGTGCTGGGCGGCATGGAGGTCCCTTTCGTGGGGGGACCAGGAATGTGGAGTGGCGCCGAGATTAGGGGTGCGGGGGCTGCATCCCCGGCCTTCTGAGGACCTTGCCCCCATCTTCCCCAACTATAGCCCTCCTCTTGCTTGCTCAGGCTGGCTGGGGCAGGGTGTGGGTGGGGTCACAGTGCTTGCTGGCCGAGGAATGTGACTGGGCTGAGGGGCGGGTGGCGGGGTGGCCCCAGCCCGGGGCAGGAATGTGGGGCTGGGAGCGGTGGTCCCGAGTCCTCTGGAGCTGGGTCTGGTGGGGGGGATGTGGAGGGAGAGAGGTGGGCAGGGCCAGGGTGCATGGGAGGGGGGCCGGCTCAGAGCTTGTGGGGGTTCACCCACTTGTAGGTGCCTTCGTACTGGAAGCCCACACGCTTCATCAGCTCGTCTGCCTCCACAGGGCCCCGGCTGGCAGGGGGATAGGTGGTGGGGAGCGGTGAGGGAGCCCTGAGCCCCAGGGTGCCCCCTCGCCCCCCCTGCTCCCATCACCCCCCATCCACACCGTGTCTTGTCCCCCTCAACTCCTGCTAGACATACCTGCCATACACATAAGGGATGGGCTGGGCCTTCTCGCGTTCGATGTGGTGCAGCAGTGGAGTGAAGATTCGCCAGGCCTCCCGCAGTTCATCACTGAAGGGACAGGGGTGGGGATGGGAGGCCAGTGGGACCACGGAGGGAGGGGGACGGAGGAGGGAGGGGGATGGAGGAGGGAGGGTGTGGGGGGAGGGAGGGGGATGAAGAGGGGGATGGTGGGGCAAGGGGATGGAGAGGGTACTGGAGAGGAGGGAGGGGGAGGAGGGAGGAGGGAGCCTCTCCTCACCTGCGTACGAAGTGCATCTGGCTCCCGCAAAAGACATCCAGGATGAGGCGCTCGTAGGCGTCAGGGAGCTTCACGTTCTGTGGGCAGGCCACAGGGTGTCACCAAGGTGCTGAGCCCTGCGGAGCCCTGGGCCGCTGCCCCTGCCCAGGGAGCAGGCAGGCGCCCACCTTGTATCGGTTGCCATAGGTCAGGTCAAGCTCCGACTCCTCGGGGTTGAAGAACATGCCGGGCTTCTTGGTCATCATCTTGGTGTACACGGCCTCGTTGGGCTGCACACGGATCACCAGCTCGTTGCGCTTGCACTGCTGCCGGAAGATGTCCCCGGCCACGTCACGGAACTGTAGGCGCACCTCGGCCTTGCGCTCGTTCAGGGCTTTGCCACAGCGCAGGATGAAGGGCACCCCTGTGAGGAGACGGGGGATGGACACAGCCAGCTTTGGGGAGTGCTTGGCTGGCTGCAGGGGCCGGCTCCCATCCCCGTGGGGTGGCAGCACCACCTACCGTCCCAGCGCTCGTTCTCCACGTAGAGGACGGCGGCCGCAAAGGTGGCCGTGGTGGACCCACGGGGTACCGTGGGGTCGTCCAGGTACCCTTTGGTGGCCTCCCCCTCTCCGTTGGGGTTCCCCACATACTGGCCCAGGACCACGTTGCTCGCCTGCACCTCTGAGATACATTTCAACACCTTGACCTACATGAGAGCCGGGAAGACAAACCCCTTGGGTAAAGAGGACACTGGGTGCCAGGGAGCCATGTTAATGCCCAGGAGTGGCCTTCCTGGATGGGCGAGTGGCCCCGATAGTCAGGAGGTGTCCTGTGTGCAGCTTTGCTCCTGCTGCCAAAGCCGAGCTTCAGGCTCTGTCCCACGAGGGCTCTCTGGGACCACCTCACCCCACCCTTGCTTCTTCTCCAGGAGAAGCTTGGTCACATGGCCCTGCCAGTTCTCTGACAGGCTGCCCACCTCCTGGCCCAGGGCACCTGGTGCTCAGGATGGGTGGCTAGGGAAAGGGGGCTGGGCAGGGAGGGGGCAGCCCCACCCACCTTCTCATCACGCACGTCATCCGAGTCGGTGGAGGCAGGCTTCTCCATGGCCACCAGACACAGCATCTGCAGGAGGTGGTTCTGCATCACGTCCCTGGGGGCAGGAAGGAGTGAGGTGTGAGCTCCCTTAGCCCCTCCCTGTCGGCCACCTTCCGGGCACTCAGGGCCTCAAACTTGGCCTTCCAGCAACAAGCAGTGAGCTTTCTTCCTGATCACCAATGTCTGCCAGGTCCCCTTAAGTAAAGGTAGAAGACAGTGACCCCACCCTTTACAGTCCCCACTGACTGCTCGGACACTCATGCTGCCCAACTTGAACCTTGGGGGGCCAGGAACCCAGAGTGGGGTGGGGGGACCTGCAGGGGAGTGGGATGGTGCCTGTGCCCACCTCCCCGGATAAGGGAGCCGGGCTCTCACCGGATGATCCCAAATTCATCAAAGTAGCCCCCACGACCCTCAGTGCCAAAGGGCTCTTTGAAGGTGAGGATGACGCAGGCGATGTTGTCCCGATTCCAAATGGGCCCGAAGATCCTGTTGGCAAACCTGGGGTAGGGGCACATGGAGGCTGACTGTGCATCGGAGGGGGGCGGCCCAGGACCCCTGGCCCCCAGCCCCAGCCCCAGCGCACCTCAGCACCATGAGGTTCTGGACCATCTCTTTGCCCAGGTAGTGGTCGATGCGGTAGATTTGGTCCTCACGGAACAGGGAAGAGATGTGGTTGGACAGTCGGTCGGAGCTCTGCAGGTCCCTCCCAAAGGGCTTCTCCACGATGATGCGGTTCCAACCTCTGTGAGAGCCCAAATGTGCATCACCCTCCCGGGGGGGGGGCAGGGCTCAGCATCCAATCCCCGTCCACCCTCCGTTCCCTAGGGAGTGAAGGCAGAGACTCCCCGCCTCCTCTCAGCAATCAGCTGGGCCAGCCAAATTCTGCAGAGATGGGTCTCCTCCAGGCTCTGCCCAGAGGACACCCCTTCTAATTCCCAGTCCTCGGGGCTCGGCTCAAAGCTTTCTTGGAAGCCTTCTAGCCTGACCGGCAGGCGAGTAGGAGGAGCACCTCCTGCCCTCTCTGCTCCCTCCTGGCAATGCAGGGGTCCTGTGGGGTCTGGGGGTGCCCTGAGCTAGTGGGGAAATAGGGGGAGGGGATACCAAAGGCAAAGCTCCCCCTGAGAGTTTGAACGTGGGAAAGTAAGTAAGTGTTAGTTGCTCAGTCGTGCCCAACTCTTTGCGACCCCATGGACTGCAGCCCATCAGGCTCCTCTGTCCATGAGATTTTCCAGAGAAGGATACTAGAATGGGTTGCCATTTCCTTCTCCAGGGGATCTTCCCCACCCAGGGATTGAACCTGGGTCTCCTGCATTGCAGGCAGATGCTTTACCGACTGAGCTACAAGGGAAGCCCCCTTTATCCTAACGGAGAATTAATGCGGCCATTCCACATCCAAACCTGGGACAAAGTGAAACAGACACAGCCCTGGCTTGAGGGACACAAGCAAGCACGCAGGTGCTACTGAGTCAGAGGCAGCAGGGTTCCCATGGAGGAACACCGCCCCCTGGTGGTGGTTGAGGGGACCGTGGGAAATGCCGAGAGCCTGAGAATAAGCCGGCAGCAGTGAAAAAGTATCGTGGAGCAACACTACCACCTTGTGGTGTTAGTCGGGACTGCTGCCAGGGACAGTGGGATTTCTGGGGAGCTGACCCTGAGGGTCTATATAGGGATCTGGATGGTAAATACGGGTGCGAGCATTTTCGGGGAACTTCCAGAAAACGGAAAATGCCCGTTCTCCGCAGACTGAATTCATGGAAGTAAACCAGGGACATCTATCTATTTCAGACTCCCTAGGCCTGTTGGCCCCGGGGGTCTTTGCTTAGCTTGCTGGGGCAGGTCGCACCAGGGTAGGGCACACCCTGGAGGCAGGAAGGGAGGGAGAAAGACCAGCCTTACGTATGGCTCATGCAGGTCTCGTGGATGTTTTTGGTGACAGCCTCGTAGACAGTTGGGGGCAAGGCCAGGTAGAAGAGGCGGTTGGTCTGTGTGCCCTGGTGAAGGGCATTTATGTGGCTGTTGAGGCGCTCGTAGGAGGCAGCGTCATCATACTGGCCAGCCACGTAGGAGTTGCGGGCAAAGAACTCCTCCAGCTTGGACTTCTCCTCCGGGGTAGCCTGGGCAACATGGACACAAGGATCTTGGCCCCCTGCCCTTGCTCTCCTGTGAGCCCACAGGCAGAGTGGGCTCCCTGAGAGGTCAGCCATCCTAGCCTCGCACTGGGGTCACTCACAGCTCCAGCTCTGCATGCCCATGGGGGTGGTGGGTGGGGGCCTCAATGCCCTAAGACAGAAGCCAGAGTCCAGCAAATTGGGACCTGGGAGAAAGCCCTCTCTCCAAAGTCATGCCACCCAAGTACTGTGTGTTGAGAGAAGGTAGGCATCTCCATGTTTGAGAGGTCACAGGGTACAGCGGGAAGGAAGTGGTGAGCCCAGGTCATAGGGGGCTGGGAGGTGCCAGAGAGGGGGTGGCCTGGCACAGGAGGGGTGGGACGAAGGGCCTCTGTGATGGGAAGGGGAGGGGGGTGTGCCATCTGCCGAGACTCCAGAAGCCACTCACTTTGAAGAAGGGCTCGCTCTGCTTGCGGATGTCAGCCACTGTGAGGCGGGAGCGGGCGTAGCCCACGATGTAGGTATCTTCGGGCAAAAGGCCATCCCGGAACAGCCACCTGAGGGCAGAGCATGGCTGTGGCAAGGGCGAGGGGGCACGGGGCCACAGGGGGCAGTGGGGACATAGGCTTACCAGATGGTGGGGTAGATCTTCTTCTTGGCCAGGTCCCCCTGAGGCAGAGAAACAGGTGTGGTTAGGAGCTGAGGACACACCCCAGATCGCCCCCATGAGGGGAGACCTGTGCACGCTTGTCCTGCCCCCTGTGTGCAGCCTGAGCTGCTTGAACTGGGGCCCAGTCTAGCCCTTGACCCTGGCCTGGAGTACCTGCACATTGCTGGGGGGCACCTTAAGGGAAAGAGACCTCGCACTGGCCAGGAGATACCCCATTAACCTGCTGATCCCATGATCCAGAGACTCGTCTTGTGGTTGAATGGGCAAAACCAAAACCAACACAAGAAGCCCGCTTCTAAAGAGCTCATGGGCTAAAGAAAATACTACACTCACTGGAACTGAATGGCACTGGAAGTAGTACGTGACAAAACTGAGGTATGACTTTAAATGCTTATGTTAGCAAAAAAAAAAAAAAAAAAAAAAAGAATGGCTCGAAGCTGATGAACTTAGCATTCAACTGAAAAAGTTTGAAAAAGGACCATCCATCGTCGCTTGGTCATGTCCGACTCTTCGCGACCCCACGGACTGCAGCCTGTCAGGCTCTGCTGTCCATGGAATGCGCCAGGCAAGAATACTGGAGTGGGTTGCCGTTTCCTCCTCCAGGGGATCTTCCTGACCCAGGGATTGAACCCGAGTCTCCTGCATTGCAGGCAGATTCTTTACTACTGAGCCACCAGGGAAGCCCTAGAAAATAGACAGCAAAATTTAAAAGCCAAACAAATTACAAGGCAGGAAACACTGCAAAGTAAAAATGAATAAAATGGAAAACAAGCCAAAAGAACAGCTCAACAAAGCCCCATCTTGGTATTTGAAAAAGACTAATTAAATTAATTCAAACAGACCCCTGGGCAAGATTGCTTTTTAAAAAGTTACCAAGAATCATGGGGGCAGTGGGACAAAACTACTGACAGGAAAGACCGCAGAGGGTTTTGTGAAAACCCACATCTCACAAGTTATATGAAATGGACACTTTTCTGGAAAATTCCAATATACCACAATGGAGCGAGTGACTTGGGGAGGTAATGGTCATTAAGGAGACAGGATGATGTTCACACCCTTCCCAGCAAGTCTAGCCCGGCCCCTGACAACCACCCCTGACAGAGACAGCTCTGCCAACAGGTCTCACAAAATGCCACAGAGACCACCAGTTGGAGGCAAAGCCTGACTGGGGAGCCAATCCGTGTGGTGGCCCTGGGACCCTGCGGCCAGAGTCTGAGAAATGCGCACAGGTGGTCCCTAGCCTGTCTCATCAAGAACACAAATACAGGTGCAAACAGTTCTGCAGGAGATACCAGCAAACCCAACCCTGCAATGTCAAACATGGAGAATGTCCGAACTAAGTTGGGATCATCCTGCAAGTGAAAGCTTGGTTTGATACTGAAAAGCAAAAAAAAAAAAAAACAACATTAACATTCACTACATGAACAGATTAGAGGAAAAAAAGCTCTAAGCCATATGTCTACTCCTTTAGAGTTTTTAATCTAGGAACCTTGTTAAAACTCACCAGACGGAGATTAAATGTTCCAGAAATTTAAACACCTAGCATGATAGGACCTTTTCCCAGACTAGGCATAAAAGGGAACTTTCTCACCTTGCTAAGCAGCCCCTGTTAAAAACTCCACAAACATCATATACTGTAGGGAAAGGTTGAAATAATCCTATTTCAACAACCAGGAGCAAGAAAAGAGGGCCTGTCTTTGGCTCTTTACTCAACGCCCCACCAGAAGCCCCGCCAGCGGCAGGCAGAGAACAAGACACATGACAAGGTGGGAAGGAAGTGTCACGCAGGCCTGGTCTCTAGCTGACCACCTGTCCATTTAAAGAAAGAAAACCACTTGAAACTAAGCTTTATGCAAATTATTACAATTAATGAGATTTTAGGTTTGAAAAAGTTAGTAGATGGCAGTAGAAACAGATTTCTTAGATAGGACACAGAGTGCAGTAACTGGAAAAATGAATGAATGAAGGCTTGAGCAAAATTAGAAACTCCTGGTCATCATAACACACTATTAAGAAGATGAATTGGGAAAAAAAACACAAGATGAATAGACAAGCCACAGACTGGGAGAAAACATTCACCACATGTAGTATCTAGAATATATAACCCACTCCCCTCAATATCATGAAATGTGTTAAATGCCACCGGTTAGTACACTTGAACATGGTTAAAAAGGTCAATTAAAAAGAAAAAAACCCACTCTACAACAAAACAGAAAAAGAATTCAAGATCGGTAAAGGCTTGACCACATACTTCACAACAAGATGAATCGATGGTTACTAAACACACAAGAAAATGTTCAAGATGACCAGCTGTCACAAAAATACAAATTAAACCACAGTGAGATCCAGCTTGACCCTCACCAGGAAGGTTGTAATCTGAAAAAAACTAACCCCATCTGGTGTTGGAGGTAGTGTGGAGCAAACACTTGCACCAAGGTTCACAGCAGCCATAATTCCCAATAGCCCTGAGCTGGGATACAGTGAAAGGCCATCAACAGGGAATGGACAAGCTGGATATCCACACAGTGGGATACCAACTCAGCAATACCAAGGGATGAGCCAGGGGGATACCCTGGTGGTCCAGTGGTTAGGACTCCACCACACGGGGTTGCGGGTTCGATCCCTGGTCGGGGAACTAAGATCCTGCAAGCTGCGCAGGAGACAAGAACAAAGATTACAAACCAAGAAAAAAGGGATGAGCCAGTGACCTACACAGCACAAGTGATTCTCAGAACCAGAATGCTGGACACACAAGACTCAACACCCTGAGTCCATTTAAGGGAAGCTTTAGAAAAGGCAAAACAGAGCCACAGTGACAGAAGTGAGTCCAGAGCAGGAAGTGGACTGGCTGGAGAGATGGAAACATTTTCTCTGGTTATAAAGGTCGGAACTGATTGGAGAGAAAAGATGTCTTTTGATGTATGTGAATGTTGCCTACAAATAAAAAGACTGAAAAGAAGAACTGAGCAGATGGCGGCCCTGGCCGCGTATCACACTTGCTGTTGACTGTGTGAAACTTTCCAAGATAACGGCAAGTGTGTGAAGACACAGCAACTGTGAGCAACAATGTGGTCATCCCACGAAGTCACCCAGTCCCTCTCCCCAGGCTGGTTTAGCTGCCATAGCTGCGGCCACCTGTTTGCTTTTGGTGACCTGACAAAAGAATTCTCCACTCTGGGTGGAAGAGGTGGCGAGCCTGAGCATGGCCTGGGTGCAGAGCAGACACCCTTTCATGCCCCCTGCCCTGTCATCAGTGAGGGCTGCTGGGAAGAGCTGCTAAATTCACCCCGGGCAGGAAAACCACCTCCAGGGGTGAGGACCTGAGGCTTCAGGGCAAAATGACCCTTTAGGAGTCACGTCAGCACTGGACGCGGTAACATCTGTGGACTGTTGCAGAGAGGAGCTCCAGGACCAGAACCGATTGCAACCTGTACCCCTAGATGGGCCGTGAGGAAAGTACTCGGGGAGCTACCAGGTGGGCCAGTCCCCCTCCGGCTGGGGGCAAGGACAGGCCACTTTTGAGGTTTGCACGCTCAGTCCCCGTTTGTGGCTTCACCCTCTTGTCTCCTGGGCCAAGCTGGCACTTGCATGTGGATGAGTCCACATGTTTGCTCCAGTCCAGGTCTTGGCTAGTGCCCAGCCCACATGGGCCAGTCTCTCCACCACCTCTGGACTCCAGCAGAACCTGGAGTGCTCCAGTGGGTGGTTCCCAAACCAGGGTGCCCTGTGTCGCAGCCCCTGCCCCCTGTCTGCCAGCCGCTCAAAACTGATTGCCAAGGGCTCTGGAGCAGGGCCCCCTCCTGCCGGCCACCTTCCCTGGGAAGCCTGGAGACAGCAGCACCTCAAGGTTGGTCTCTGACCCCCGGCTAGGGTCTCCCTGGAGCCCAGCTGCAACCCTATGGCCCCTCTCCTCCCAGTGCCCACTTTCTGCCGCCCCCTCCTGTTGTGGGGCTCCAGCAGGAGAAGCCATCAGTCCCCCATCAGTGGTCACCTCCCGGCCTTCCTGGCCCAGAGGAATGTTTGCTTCCGATCAAATTCCAGTGGGCCAGTGTCCCGTCTGCTGAGTCATGGCGCCCCACACCAGACTGCCCTCACTGGTCCCTTCGGGATTAGCAAGGGGTGGAACCTGCTTGCCTTGTTCAGCTCAGCCCTGCCACCAGCAGCCTGGGGCTCTGAGTCACTCACCCGAGGGAGAAGTGAGGTAGGAACTGGACTGGGGGGGGCGCAGAGGCCTAGGGGGCACCCCCTACCCAGGAGCCTGGGCCTGATTGCTCTGCCAGAAGTAACGTGGGCCGAGAGCACAGCACTCGTGGGGTCTGGAGGAGTCTGGGGCCATGTGGTGACTTAGCAGGAGCAGGGCCTGCTGCAGATTTCCAGCCACCTGCATCTGGCCTGCCAGCACCCCGATCTTATCTCATGTCTCCAGTTTGATAAGCCCTCGGTCTCACAAGGTGTTAGGGCGGAGCACACAGCAGTAGAACTGGGGAGGCTGGGCAGGGGTGGGCTCTATCACCCTTGGGTCAAGGATCTGCTCAGCCTCCCTTCTGGGCCGCGGGGCTCATGACTCATCAGCCCTTTGGGGGAGTGCCAGAATCATCATGACACAGCAGGAATCTTATTGCCCCCAGAGGAGAGGTAGCCCAGAAGCACCCCCAGAGAGAGAGGGCCCGGGTCCTCCAGCTCAACCCTGGCGGGACCCCATCTCCAGGATGGGCCCTGGAGCACTCATTGAGCCCATGGCCCAGATGGGGAAACTGAGGCCCAGAGGCAAAGGCCACCCTGCGGACCATGCAGTGAGCCACTTCTGCCTGAGGGGGGCTCCTCGGCCTGTTCTTTCTCTCATCCCAATCGCTCTCTCTGTTTCTGCTGGGGGTTAGAGTGGCTCCAGCCCGGCAGGCCCAGGGTTCCTCTCTCAACACCAGTCTAGAAGGAGAAATGGGTTCTCGGGTTCCAGAAGACTCCAGACCAGGTCCAGTAAGTTTCTCCACTGCCCTCCTACTGAGGGTGGGAGTCCAGAGGAGGGAGCAGGGAGTGGCTGCAGCTGCAAGGCCATCGGGTCTGGCCTGCCTTCAGATGGGGAGGAACCTCGGCGCGTGCTGGATGCGGGTTGGGCAAAGCCGGCAGGGAGGAGAGGGGTGGAGAACAACTCATCCTTTTTGGAGTCGCAGGCTCTGCTCCGAGGCCCTGGCTCTGCACACCTTGGCGCCTCCTAAGGCCAGGGGCTTGAAGGCCTGGCAGTGTTTGCTGTCACACGCACTCACCTTGGGGCCCAGCCCCCAGGCACGGCTCCCACGTTGGGGGGCGGGAGGGGGGAACCTCAGGGCAGGTGCCTGCTGTGCTGCGGAGAACTCCTTGGTCTCCCAGAGTAGCAGGTTTGTTCCGCCAGCCTGCCCCCCACACATCCCAGCAGGAAGGGGAGAAACAAAACAACAACAAAAAAGGTTCTTCTTGGTAAGCCCTGGTCCTCCCCCGCCCGCCCTGCCTGGCTGCAGCCGGCACTTCCCCTTTCAGCTCTAGAAGCCTCTGCTGATTGCTCTTGGAGCAGAGAAGAGCAAAGGGGAACTGCTCGGATTGCAAAGAAACAGTGTTGCCCAACGTCAAGGCTGCCACATATGAAGGCAGGGAGGAGTCACTGAATCAGCTCAGCAGAGCCCCGGGGGCCCTTGGTGCTCCAAAGACTTCTATTGCCAAGTGGAGACCGTGGGGTTGAGAGAGGAGACACTTGGCCCAGGCCACAGAACACACTTGGATGCTCTCAGTGAGGTGTTTAATCGGAGTTGAAGGTCTGGGGTCATAGGCCATTTACTGAGGCCGGGGACCCTCTGCTGGAGTGTCTTGGGACAGGCTGGGATGGGGCTGGGGGAAGGAGGAAAAATAATCCCAAGTAACTTTCTTTGTCAACCTATTTCTTGGACCAAGTCCCAGGTGTTAAGGTTTCTGGCTCCTCTAGGGGACGAGGCTAGGGCCAGGGTGGGGGCTAAGCCGCCCCCTGTGCGCCCCTCCTGGGCACCCTACATTCTTGGGGTTATAAGATAGTCAGGGGAGAGTTTCAGGCAGCCTTCCCTTCCACCGGCACAGCCCTCCTCACACACAAAGCCCCCTGCTCTGCATTCTGGCTCTTTTTCCAAGTTCTGACCAAAATCACACAACTGGCAGGAAGCATGTTCTGCAAAGGGTGTTGGCCTGTTACGATACATAAATGAAGAACCGAATTCCTCCAGAGCTGAGGGGACAGGGGTATGGAAGGGACAGAGAGACCATGCCTGCCCTGTGAAGAGCTCACTAGCTTGGTGGAGCTCTTGCTTCAGGTTTATACAGTAAGTCACCAGCAGAGATGCTCTGGGAGCAGAGTAATCCCAGGGAGCAGATTCTCAGTCCTGTCTAGGGTGAAAAGTTTCCCTTTGAGATGAAATGTTGACAGCGTTCCAGCCCTTTCTCATGTCTTGCCACTGAGTTGATCTTATTTCCACGTGGCACACAGAGGGAGTGCTTTTAGTCGGGGAGGGGGGCCAGTCATGGCTCTCCGAGGACCCACCCACCCTCTTCATGTTCCGTCACCCCCAACATGTATGGTCAGCACGCTCTGTTTCTGCCTTTGCTTCTAGTCTCTGGTCTTTCTGATCACAGCAAAGTGGCAGTTCCACTAGCTGGACAATGGGGCTGGTCTCAGCTCCTGGGGAGGCCTTGGAAGTCAGGGCAAAGAGATGGGGTTTCAAGAAGGGTCAAGTGTGTGTCCTAGGGGAGCTTGAGGGTAGACAGACAAGGTAGAGATTGGGCCCTGGATCCTACCTCTGGCACTGACTGTGTGACATCTGTCAAGTCAGAAACATGTTTGGAAAACACCCTTCTGGAATGGACTGCTTCCCCTGCTTACCTCTGTGTCTTCCCTGTGGAGGAGGAAGTCCAACCAGACAGTCGCGAAGGGCCTCCCAGCTCCAGGACAGAGGTCTACACTCAATGGCTATACATGCACTTCAGAAATGCCTCATGGTGTGTGTACACTGGGTGGTAATGAGTTGACAGCGGCCCCTGAGCAGGAGCAAGAGCCCGAGGGGCCCAATGGCAAGCAGTTGGGAAAGCACAGGCACCGTGAGGTCCCTTCTGCTGCTTTTAAGCTGTGGGGCTTGGTAGGGGAGACTCACCGATGCACCCATGATGATAAAGATGTGCGTATCGGCCTGATGGAAGTCATCACCCTGGTACAGCTCTTCTCGCAGGATCCCGCACACCTGGGTCCGGCTCAGAGCCACCTGCTCTGCCATAGTGCTCTCTAGTGAAGGAAAAACTCAGTTGACAAGGCAGGAGCTGTGAAGAGCACTGAGAAGCTGGTCCCTTTCTGGAGGGGTCCTTTGGGCTCTCCTCCAGCAGATGTTTCATTACTGAAACCACCGACTGTGAATACCCGTAGGGAGCAGGATGTTCAGGAGATTAGAAACTGCTGGCCCTGGGCTCCGGCCATCCTCTCTGGGCAACCTTCTTCCATGGTGTATATTACAAAATGACCCAAAGCATTACTGGATTCTTACTAGGGCCTCAGCTCTGGGGCGACTGAGTAAAACGCCGCTGGAGCAGCATACGATCTGCCTAAGACCATGTCGCCCAGGATGCAGGCAGAAACTCCACAATGAGCTGGAGCGTGCGAGGTAGTGCAGCTGATGGGAGTGTTGCTCCAGCCCTCCTCCTGCCACGCTGGGCAGACCCCCAGCAAGTCCCTGGCCCTCTCGGGGTCTCTGTCTCCTAGGGGGTCCCATGAGGGCAACGCAGGGTACCAGGAGTTCGGTAAGACCCTCTGGATTTTGCCCCGTTCCCAAGTCTGGGCAATCAAAGTGCCTCGCAGCACCGCGACCGCCCACTCGGTTACCTGTGCTTCGCCGCTCTCGCCCGTCACGCTCGCAGACCCCGAGTCCCCGGCCGTTTCCCCGGGCTGTGCCCCGCCAGCCCATTTAACCGGCGGGGGCGGGAACCCGGGCTGAGCTGACCGGCCTCAGGCGAGATATGGGGGTGTGGCCTCCGCAGGCCCCTCCCTCGTGGGGCGGGGAGGGGCGAGGGCGCGGGCAGGTGCGCGCGCATCCCGGCCAGGCCCGGGGCCCTCCCCCCGCCTCGGGCCCTCCCCCAGCTCCGCGTGGAGGCCCCAGCCCTGGCCCGCCCTGCCCCTCGAGCACCTGTGCCGGCCGCTGAGCCGCGGGCCGCCTGCTGTCTCAGCTGCGGCTGCGCCGTGTCCCCGCTACCTCGCGAGTCCGCCTGCAGCTCCCCGCAGCTCGCCCGCGTCCCCATCCCTGGCCCGACCCCGCCCCTAGAGTCCGGCTTTCGGCGCGGGGCCCCGGGGAGGTCCTGCGCAGGTCTCCACTTCCGCCAGCTGCTTGACCCCGCCCCTCGACCCTTTGGTGGGTGGGGTCTTCTGCAGCTCCGTCCCCTCGCCGGACCGGTCGCCGGAGCAGGTCAAACCGGCCCTCTTAGATAATAGCCTCGTCGTGGTTCCAAACCTAGCGGGAGGGGGGGACGGCCAAACGTCTGGTGGCTGGGTGCCGCCCCTGCTGGAGAGACAAGGAGGAATGCAGGTCGCGACGCTGATTACTGGGGAATGTCCCACAGGCCAACCAACGCTGTCAGCTTCAGGTTTCCGTCTTGGGCAGCCTTCTTTGTACCTTCCGTTGGCCGGCCAGGCAGGGGCGGGACCTGAGCCTTTTACTTCCGGATCCCACAGCTTAGACACCGGAAGCCGGAAGTGAGAAGTTGGCAGCGGGAGAAGGGAAGGGCTACAGCGGAACCCGGATTTTCTCGGAGCGCCGGGGGTCCGAGGAACGCTTGGGGACCGCTGTTGCCGCCCTTCTCACGTCGGACCGACTCAGCTGACAGGTGTGGCCCTCTTCCGAAGACAGGGTATCATCGGTGGGCGTTCTGCCGCCTCCGATACCCCCTCCCCCCGGATGACCAGGCTTCTCCCTCCTGTTCGGTCCGGCCGGGTTCTGCTGCGCACTTCCAGAACACCGGTGGAGGCAGGCCGATTGAGGACTCAGGTTACTTTGGCGGCGAGCGGGTTTGTTTCCGCCTCTCCTTCCTCCGCCAGCGCGTCTTGTCCACACCCCTAGTTTGTGAATGACTCTTATAGGTCGGAGACATTTTCTGTTCATCGTCTGTGCATTTCAGGTTAAAGTTCTTTAAAAAGGCGTCAAATATGACTTGCCGACTAAGTATTTTACCTCATGTGCATCATTTTGCTCCTTTGCAAAACGATGAATGTCTCCTGGATCTCGTATCATTTCTGTGACTTGAGGATGAATGAGCCATCCTGACATGTTCGAGGAACTCAGTAACGAGGCCGCTATACCTGGAGTAGAGTGAGCGAGGAGAATACTTAGAGTGGAAGCCGGTTTGATTCCTGGGTCAGGAAGATCCCCTGGAGAAGGGATAGGCTACCCACTCCAGTATTCTTGGGCTTCCCTGGTGGCTCAGTTGGTAAAGAATCCGCCTGCAATGTGGGAGACCTGGGTTCGATCCCTGGGTTGGGAAGATCCCCTGGAGAAGGGAAAGGCTACCCACTCCAGTATTCTGGCCTGGAGAATTCCATGGACTGTACAGTCCATGGGGTCGCAAAGAGTCGGACACAACTGAGCGACTTTCACTTTAATGGGAGAACAGATAGTGCACGGCCTTGTAGGTAGTGGTGGGAATTTGGGTTTTAAGCTATTGGCAATGAAGATCTATGATAGGGATCCCAGCAGCGGAGGGATGTGATCAGAATCACCTTTTAGGATGACTGGTCTGGCGCAGTGGGGAGAACTGACTATGGGGGTGGCACGTGTAGGAGCTGGGTGACTTTTAGGAGGTTATTACAGTAATCACGTGAACGGTGATATTACTTTTATCATTTTATTGTGTAAAATTTCAAAGGCGTAGAAAAGTAGAATGGTCTAGTAAATTCAATGTACTCACTTCCCAGCTTCAACAGTTACCAACTCGTGGCTATTTTTAATTCATACTCCTCAAAAACAGCTTTGTTGAAATATAATTCACATACCTTGCAAATCATCCGTTTAAAGTATACAGTTCACTGGTTTTTCAGTGCATTCACAGACTTACACAACTATCACCATTAATTCCAGAACATTTTCATCACTCCAAAAAGAAACCCCATAAACTTCAGCCATCACTCTCACCACCCCATCTACCCCTGCTCTAAGCATCCACTAGTCTTTCTGTTTGTATGTATTTACCTATTCTGGACATTTCATGTAAGTGGAATCATAATATCTGGTCTTTTATGAGTTGTTTCTTTTTTATTAGCATAATGTTGCAGCGTGGGAGTGAACTAGATTTTGTCTGTTCATCAGTTGATAAACATCTGGGTCATTTTCACTCTGGCTGTTAGGAGTAATGCTGCTACAAACATTTCTGTGTGGACATGAGTTTTCATTTCTTTCAGGTAGATACGTAGGAGTTCACCCATTATTTAGAACCAAACCCAGACACCGTGTGATTTCTTTCATAAAAATTTTCATGTGCACCTCTAAGAAATGACTTTGAAAGAAACATAACCACCCCAGCACTATCACATGTAAAATACTACCATTACCTGCTAAGTGTCATCAAATAGACTCTAAGATACATCTTCACAGGATTTCCTGATGGATCCGACATGAACTGTGAGAGATAGATGGGACTCAAGAAGGACTTGAAGGTTTTGTTCTGCCGACTAGAGCATGGGTTAGCCATCTACTGGTAACAAGGAAGGCCATGAATGGAACTGGCCTCTAGGGATGATCAAGAGTGTAGTTTTACTGAGGTTAGTTTTGAAAGGATGACTAGATATCCAAGTGGAGATCTGGAATTTGATGTGTGAGTTGGGAGTTCAGGAAAGAGTTCTGATTTGGGGCATCATCAGCATTAAGATGAGGGCTACAGTTTTGAGTCTGGATGGAATTAGTATTGGAGTGACTGAAGTTAGAGAAAAGGTCCCAGGACAGAGCCCTGGGGCACAACCAACTGAAGGAAGGGCTGGGTTGATGAGGATGGGCCAGTGAAAGAGCCTGAGAGGGAGCAGCCAGTGAGGTAGGCGGGAAACCAAGAGAGTGGGCTGTTCTGGAATCAGGGATCAGTGATCCATCAGATACTGCCAATGGGTTAGTAGGGTGTTCAGTGAAGCATCAGTGTAATAGTGAAATGTCCAAGCTCATTTGGTGTTCTAGTCTCTGGCTGGGATTAGCTTCCTCTTCATGTAGCCAGTCTTCTTGGGCAGGACTTAAAAGGGCTCCAGGTTGATGCTGTCTGGTGTAGACTCCCTCTCTGTACTCCAGGTCACAAGAGAACACAAATGGCTCAGCCTTTCTCTGCCTCCCTGCCTTCATCTGTGAGTCCAGGCCCTGCTTTCAGATGTCTCAGTACACATCAAATGCGGGATAATCCACTTCAGCCCCTCTGTTCCAAAGAGCACTCACCAGGCTCCGAGTGATCTCTGTGAAGACCCTCTTACTTGTCTATGGATTTCCTAGGGTTGCTGTAAGAGATGGCCACAAGCGGGGGCAGGGGCTTAAAACAACAGAAGTTTATCCTTTTCTGGCTCTGGAGACCAAGAGCCTGAGGTCAAGGTGTTGATAAGGCCATGCTTCCTTCGGAGGCTCCAGGGCAGGGTCCTTTGGGCTTTTTCCAGCCTCCGGGGGCTCCAGGTGTCCCTGGGCTTGTGGCCACATCCCTCCTGTCTCTGCCTCTATTTTCACATGGCGTCTCCTCTGTCTGTGTCTCTCCTCTTCTGTGTCTCATAAGGACACATGTTGGATATAGGGCCTTTCTCATCCAGGATTATCTTATCTCCAGATCCTTAATTTTATTGCATCTGCAAAGACTCTTTTCCGCAGTTCACAGTCACAGGTTCTGGGTGTCAGGACGTGGACATATTTTATTGGGGGTCATCATTCAACTCACTATACTAGGTGAGGGGCCACTCACCTCCACTCATGCTTGGAAGTGTGTGTGTGGGGGAGTAGGATTTCCAGCACACCGACATATCCCTCCAAAACCAGTTTTCTCTGTGATTTCTCCTCTCTGGTGATGTTCTTAACTTCAACTTACAGTTTACAAGCAGTGCTGAACCATGACCTTTCCAAGCCCCACAGAAGAATCTGCACCTCCCTTTGGAATGGGATTATGTGCTACCTCTTAGACCAGAAAGCCCATGTTAGCATCTTTTTCCACTTGCCAGCATGCTCATATTCTGCTTGAAGTGTGACGCCAGGACTCCTCATCCTGCAGGGTAGGAGAATTCTGCATAGGTCTCTTTATATCCTCCCCCTGCTAACTCTCTTTCAGGCCCTGACGTGTTGGATGAGCAGGCCCCCCTGGAAGAGTCCACTGTGTGAGATGGTGCAGCCGAGTGGTGGCCCAGCAGGGGACCAGGACATGCTGGGTGAAGAGTCTTCTCTGGGGAAGCCAGCCATGCTCCACGTGCCTTCAGAGCAGGGCACCCCTGAGACCTTCCAGCGCTGTCTGGAGGAGAATCAAGAGCTCCGAGGTGAGGGCGACAGCAGGTGGGCAGAGTCAAATGTCTGGGGAGCAGGTCCTGCTGGAGGATTGACCCCACTCACCCAGTGCCTCTGCATTTTCTGGGACTGGGTTGGGCAGGCGCCTGAGAGCCAGTTCGTGGCTCTGGCTCAGCCAGCCTCCTCCTTCGTTTCCCTTGGGGTTCTCTGGAAGTGACTGTTAGCTACAGAGTGCCATCCAGAATGTTTAGAGTCAGGACCAACACTGAGGAGGGGAGGGGATGGGATGGGAAGGGCAGGGCAGTGAAGAAGCAGGGACGGGCAGAGGGAGAAGCTGGGCTGCCCACCCTCCAAGGAGCTCTGGAGCTGAGGTGACCTTTCTGGGTTGTCCCTGTCGGGCCAAGACCGTCAGGCCCCTGTGCCTCCGTACTGATCAGCCATTGTTGTCATTCAGTCATTCAGTCGTGTGTCTGACTCTCTGCGACCCCTTGGACAGAAGCATCAAACAGTATCCTGGAAAGGGGCGTGGCTATCTGGAAGGGGCGTGGTCTGCTCTGGGCTAGGCTGGGGCTTCCTAGGAAGGGCCCTTGGGCGCTTTGGGGAAGGGACTTCCAGATCACTGTGGGTGGAGCATGAGCCTCTCAATCGCCACCCCCTGCCCCCAGTTAAGACAACCAACAATATCCCTCAGATGTCGTTAAATATGTTTCTGTGTTGGGGCCACATTGAGCTGGCAGCCAGGTTTGGGGCAGGGAGACAGCTCGCTCTCCACAGCTACATGTGTGGTCTGAGCTCATCCCCAGGACAGTGGGGGCCGGTGGGGGTACTGTGGGCCTGAGGCAGAAAGCCCTGTCTCAGATCATTCGCTCCCTTGCAGGGCTGGAGTCTCACAGGGACAGTGGTGCGTAGAAGATGGCTCTGGAGCCAGGCTCAGGAGCCATTGCAGTTCTAGCTAAAGAATGTTCCATCAGTAGGCCTATTTAGCTCGTCAGGGGTTCTGACCAGAGAGGGGGCCCCCTCTAATCCAGTTCTGTGGTGGCTAGCACCTTCACAAGCCATGGATCCGTTTTGTCAGTACCAACAGTGGGCTGCTGTCTGGGGAAGTCCCCGGGTGGGTGGCCCTCCTTTCCTCAGCCCTTGCTGACTGCCCAGGAAGAGGAGGACAAAGTGGTTCTTGAAGCTGTCTCGTGCACCAGGCACTTTGGCTGCTTTTCCATGTTACCTGTCCTGTCTCTGTGAAATGGGGATGCTTGTCCCCATTGAATGTTTACACAAGGATGGTGAGGCTCATAGAACTCACTTGCTCCCAGACTTCTGGCCCCGCCCCCCCCAAGACCTCCCTCAGTCTGGGGCCAGCAGAGCTCAGGGAAGTTTGCCCCCAGCTTGATCCCGAAGGCAGTGACCCAGGGGCCTGCTCTGACCCACGCAGAAGGCAGGTGAGTTCCAGAGTCACTTACAAAGAACAAAGAACCTGACATTTGACTTTTTTTTTTTTTTTTTTTGCCACACTGTGCGTCTTGTGGGACCTCAGTTCCCTGACCAGGAATTGAACCTGGGCCAGGGCAGTAAAAGCACTGGGTCCCAACCATGAGGCCACTAGGGACTCCTTGACACGTGCTTTTATTTATTTATTTATTTTTTTATTTGCAAGCTTTAAAATTTTTTTATTGAAGTATAGTTGATTTACAATAATATGTATTTCAAATGTACAACATAGTGATTTATAATTTTAAAGGTTATACTCTATTTATAGTTATTATTATTTTTTCATTTATATTTATTAGTTGGAGGCTAATTACTTTACATCATTGCAGTAGTTTTTGTCATACATTGAAATGAATTAGCCATGGATTTACATGTATTCCCCATCCCGGTCCCCCCTCCCACCGCCCTCTCCACCCGATCCCTCTGGGTCTTCCCAGTGCACCAGGCCCGAGCACCTGTCTCATGCACCCAACCTGGGCTGGTGATCTGTTTCACCCTAGATAATATACATGTTTCGATGCTGTTCTCTTGAAACATCCCACCCTCGCCTTCTCCCAGAGTCCACAAGTCTGTTCTATACATCTGAGTCTCTTTTTCTGTTTTGCATATAGGGTTATCGTTACCATCTTTCTAAATTCCATATATATGTGTTAGTATACTGTAATGGTCTTTATCTTTCTGGCTTACTTCGCTCTGCATAATGGGCTCCAGTTTCATCCATCTCATTAGAACTGATTCAAATGAATTCTTTTTAATGGCTGAGTAATATTCCATGGTGTATATGTACCACAGCTTCCTCATCCATTCGTCTGCTTATGGGCATCTAGGTTGCTTCCATGTCCTGGCTATTATAAACAGTGCTGCGATGAACATTGGGGTGCACGTGACACGTACTTTTAAGTGAAGCTCTCATGGACACTGGGGGCATGTCATTTGTGCAGCTGACCTTGAAAATGATTGGCAAAACAAGGGAGCATTGGGGAGTCATCCCAATGGGAGAGTCCTCGGGGTGGTGCGGGGCCACAGGCCCTGGACTCACCTAGCGCCAGCCATCTTTGCAGACGCCATCCGCCAGAGCAACCAGATGCTGCGCGAGCGCTGTGAGGAGCTGCAACGTTTCCAGGGCAACCAGAGGGAGGAGAAGGCCTTCCTCATGCAGAAGTTCCAGGAGGCCCGGGACTTGGTGGTGAGGCTGAGCCTGGAGAAACGTGAACTGCGCCAGCAGAGGGAGCAGGCCCTGCAGGAGGTGGAGTGTCTGAAGACGTGCCAGCAGGTAGGGACCTGGCCGCCTGCCTGGGGGTGCTGGGGTAGGGGGCTCCTGGAGTTGGGGAAAGCTGTTGTCCTCCCAGTTATGGCATTAGGGTGAGCCGCTGGCTGGGATATGGGTTGAAATCAGCAAAGCTAAAGGAATGGAGGGCAAGTCCAGGAGAGACGGGGCCATGCGTGACAGTATGCTCTCTGGGGACTTGTGGCCGGGGGGGGGGTCACCCCTGGAGGCCTGGGGCGCCTGCATGACTCACCTTAGGTACTTGATCTTTGGGCTCCGGAGATCAAGCTGGTATGTGTGGTCCAGGGTCTGGCCAGAAATCATGCTGCTGGCGGCGTAGACAGCCCGGCGGAGCCCTTGGGAAGTGTCTCAGGTTCCTGGGGCTACTGTAACAGAGTACCACAAACAGGGTGGTCAGAAGCCACAGAAACATGTAGTCTGCCAGTTGTGGAGGCCAGAAATACATGATCCAGGCATGGAAAGGGTCGGTTCCTTCTGAGGGCAGGATCTGGTCCAAGCCTGTCTCCTAGCCTCAGGTACTGGCTGGGAGGACTCAGTGTTCCATGGTTTGCAAACACACTGTCACGTGGCCTTCACCCTGGGTGTCTGGGCATCTTTCCTCATCTTCTTATGAAGACACAAGTGTCAAAGAGCAGCTCAACTGGGTAAAGGGGTAGGAACCGGTTTTGTTTGGTAACCACTGTCAGCAGGCAAAAGTGCCAGGCACCCTTCTGATTGGCACAGGGGTGCTGGTGATTTGAAGGGAGAGTGAGGTGGGGTCAGTGAGCAGGGTCTCGAGTGAAAACCCATGGTGGGTTGGTCAGGATCAATGTGGTGAGGTCAGCAATGTCCGTCCCTTGGGTTAGTTCTTGGATGTTATGATTCCATCCTACTCAGAGATGGGGAGACTCAGGCCCTGTCCTTCCTGAGGATTCCATTTCAAAGGAATGGCTCTCAGGTCCCAAGAAAGCCTCTCCTGAGTTGTTGGAGGTACACGGACATCTCAAAGGGACAGAGTAGGGGTTCACATGTGGGGAGCCTTCTTAGGAAAGACTCAGAGAAAGAGGGGGCTCAGTGAAATGTTGGTTGGAACAAACTGTACATTCTTTTGCCAGCCCTGTTTTCTCAGATGGGAACTGAAAAGGGAGCTGGATCAGCCTAGGGTCGTGACCTTAGGCTGCAAGAAATCACAGTAGAGCTTGCTCAAGTGTCCGAGTCTTTTGTAGTTCTCAGCAGTCACTGGATCAGAGGCCTGCCCTCCTCCAGTATGACCTCATCGTCACACCACCATATCTGCAGTGACCGTGTCTCCAGATCAGATGCCATTGACACGTACTGTGGGTTAGTTTAGTTTAGTTCAGTCACTCAGTTGTTTCCGACTCTTTGTGACCCCATGAGTCACAGAACACCAGGCCTCCCTGTCCATCACCAATTCCCAGAGTTTACTCAAACTCATGTCCATTGAGTCAGTGATGCCATCCAACCATCTCATCCTCTGTCATCACCCTTCTCCTTCTGCCTTCAATCTTTCCCAGCATTAGGGTCTTTTCCAGTGAGTCAGCTCTTCGCATCAGGTGGCCAAAGTATTGGAGTTTCAGCTTCAACATCAGTCCTTCCAATGAACATTCAGGACTGATTTCCTTTAGGATGGACTGGTTGGATCTCCTTGAAGTCCAAGGGACTCTCAAGAGTCTTCTCCAACATCACAGTTCAAAAGCATCAATTCTTCGGTGCTCAAGTTAGGCCTAACTGCAGGTTAGGCCATGGCCATACCACCTTGGGGCCACCAGTAAAGCCACTACCACCCTGAACTGGTGCAGAAGGGAGGAGGAGAAGGCTGCTGTTCTCAGAATGCCTGCAGAGCATCTGCCTGCCCTGTACTCAAGGGATGGGTTGCTGTCTTCACAGTAGCGATCAGAGCCACTGCCAAAGCCCTATTGGTAGCTGACAAGTCTGACAGTAGTGGGTATTGGAGAGGCCGTGGCTTCATGTTGCTGCTAGAAGCATCAGTTGGTGACACTGCTTTGAAAAACCATCTGGCATTTTTTCTTCAAGTTGAAAGTTCAGGTTACCCTCACCTCGTCAGTTGTACCCCAGGTGTATACATAAGAGAAACTCTTGCACATGGACAGCAGGTGATGGGGGTAAGATGCTAACCCTGGAGAAACCAGAATAAAACTCATATACCATAAAATTCCCCCCTTGAAAGTGTAGAATTCAATAGTTTTTGGTATAGTCTTAGAGTTGGCCAACCATCTCTTTCCTTTATGTAGTTCCAAAACCACAAGAAGAAACCCTAGGAAGAAACAGTGTCCCCATGAGTGGTCACTCCGCAGTCCCATCCCCCCAAGCCCCAGGTACCTGCACATCTCCTGTGAGTGGAATCCTGCAATGTGTGGCTCTTGTGTCTGGCTACTTTCACTCAGCATCATGTTTTTGAGGTTCATCCATGCTGTAGTTTGTCCAAGTACCTCATTTCACTTTATGGCTGGATGATATTCTAGTATAGAGAGAGACTACGTATTTTTTTATTCAGTCTTCATTTGATGGACATGTGGGTCGTTTCCATTCTGACTGTTAGGAGTAATGCTGCTATGAACATTCCTGTGCGGACATGAGTTTTCATTTCTTTCAGGTAGGTACCTAGGATTTCACCCATTTTTTAGAACCAAATTCCAGACACCGTGTGATTTCTTCCATAAAAAGTTCCATGTGTATCTCTAAGAAATGACTTTGAAAGAAACATAACCACAACAGCACTGTCACACGTAAAATAGTACCATTACCTGCTGCTGCTGCTGCTAAGTCACTTCAGTTGTGTCCGACTCTGTGAGACCCCATAGACGGCAGCCCACCAGGCTCCCCTGTCCCTGGGATTCTCCAGGCAAGAACACTGGAGTGGGTTGCCATTTCCTTCTCCAGTGCATGAAAGTGAAAAGTGAAAGTGAAGTCACTCAGTCATGTCCGACTCTTAGCGACCTCATGGACTGCAGCCTACCAGGCTCCTCCTCTGTCCATGGGATTTTCCAGGCAAGAGTACTGGAGTGGGGTGCCATTGCCTTCTCCGACCTGCTAAGTGTCATCAAATAGATTCTAAGATACATCTTGATAGGATTTCCTGATGGATCCGACATGAGCAGTGAGAGATAGATGGGACTCAAGAAGGACTTGAAGGTTTTGTCCTGCCAACTAGATCATGGGTTAGCCATCTACTGGTAACAAGGAAGGCCATGAGTGGAACTGGCCTCTGGGGATGATCAGGACTGTAGTTTTACCGAGGTTAGTTTTGAGAGGATGACTAGATATCCAAGTGGAGATATTCATCTAACAGGACAGGTGGTGTGGGCTATTTGCACTCTTAGGTGGGGAAGGCCTCACTAAGTTGCCATCGAGTAAGCCTGGAAGACAGTGAGGACATGAGCGATATGGATATCTGGGGAAAGACTGTTTTAGAGGAGAGGAAAGTATGTGCAAAGGTCCTGAGGCAGGAGCATACCTGTAATGTTCAGGGAAGACTAAAGAGGCAAGCATAGCTGGGGCAGAATGGAAAGGGGCTGAGGAGGTAGTCATGGTGGGGACTAGTCATGTAGGATTAGTAAGCCAGTGGAAGGATTCAGGCTTTGATCCTGAGTGTGACAGGAACCGGGGGAAGGAGCTGTGCTATGTGGATTCCTCTGGAGTGTGGGGGATATTATGGATTGTTATGTTTCCCCCAAAGAAATGTCCATATCCTAACCCCTAGTACCTCAGAATGTGACCTTAGTTAAACATGAGGTCTTTGCAGATATAACCAAGTTAAGGTGAGGTCACAGTAGCTGAGGATGGGTTTAAATCCAATGACTGGTGTCCTTGGAAGAGAAACAGACATACAGGGAAGATGGTCACATGATGATGGAGGCAGAGATGGAGTGATGCAGCTACAGCTGATGAATACCAAGGACCGCTGGCCACCCCCAGAAGCCAAGGCAGTGGCCTGGAGCTGATCCTCCCCCAAAGCCCTCAGAACGATCCAGCACTGCTGACAGCTTGCTCTTGGGCTCCTGGCCTCTAGAAAGCAATCTGTTCTGTTATCTTAACCGCCTGCCAAATTTGTGGTCCTTTTGGGCAGCCTTGGGGAACTCCTACAGACACAGGGGTGGAACTGGGAGCCTGGGCAAGCTTATTGCAGCTGCCCAGCAAGGGGCTCTCAGCAGGCTGGGCCCAGTGGTGGGCTGCAGTGTGGGCGTTAATCCATAGGGTGTGCCCATGGGCTTCAAGGTGGAGAAGTTAGACAGGTAGTCAGATAGCTAAGTTGGGTTGCAAGAGACAAGTCGGTCCTGGAGGTGGGACTGTGGAAACTCTCAGCTTGTGGAGGGTACTGAAGGCCTTAAGACAGAGCAGGTCATCCTCACATGCATGTACATGGAGAGGGTCATGGGCTTGAGACTGCCCTTGAGAAGGAATGGTGGATGGGGCTGGGTGCACGTGTGCGAGTGCATCAGTGCGCATGTGCAGGCCCCCAGGCCTGGCTGGGAGGTCTGTGTGGTGGTTGGTACCGAGGGGCGGGGAAAGCCGAGGACTGGGGCTTGATCCAGGGCTTGAGCAGGCCTCCGTCTCAGGGGACTGTAGTCTGGACAGCTTGATGAGGGGAGCTAGGCAAAGGGGAGTTGGGCCAACTCTTGCATCTTGTTTCTTGTACAAGTCTTCTGGAAATGGTGTCAGTCCACATCACCTTCCAGTGGCCTGGGGCCCGTGGAGTGGAGTGTGTATCTTTGTCACTCTGTTTGAGTCTTGCCTTCCCCAGCACTGAATCTCAGAGGTGGAAAGGCTCCCACGTCCCTGCCTCTCCTTTCCCCCCATTTGCGGGGATGAGGAAAGCCTGGGACGGGGGGCTCACAGGACGGGATCTCTTTCCACCGCTTCATTTGCCTGGATGAGGGGGAGATGCTTCCAGAGGTGGAGGTAAGGTGAGGGGGGCTGCTGAGGGCAGCCCTCAGGAGGCCTGTCATCATGTTTCCAGGCTTCCCCCAAGGAAAGGGCACACACTGGGACCCCCAGGGGGCAGAAGACACAGGTCAGGGGTGAAGACCCCATGCCTTTGGTTCCCTCTCTCCCTCCCTCCCTCCTTTGGGGGGCCCCCAGCTTGCTCCCTTATCTGGCAGCAACAGATGCCCCCCTGGAGACCTAGGGAACCCACTCGAGACTCACTGCCACGAGTATTATTAAGGGCTGATGGCTGCCATTCACGTGCCAAACTTCCCGACTCCCAGAGGAAAGCAGGTGCGCCCCATAAACCACCCTGTGGTGCCAACAGCTGAGGCACAGAGACCACTCTTAGCAGTAGAGAAAGTGTCTCATTTATGTCAAGGACTCGCACCAACCTACTGCCCAGGCACCACCCCCGGGCCAGCCTTGCACGCCAGCCCCTTTGTAGTTAGCATCCTTAGGTCCTCTGGTTGGTCTCTTCTGCAGAGGGAGGTTCCTGCAAGTGAGGTTATTGGGTCAAGGGGCATGGATGTTTCTGTGGTTCTCACGCTGCCCCACTGCAGGTGCCCCAGACTGATGGGTTTGGGCTACAGGGTGGCCCCAGCTCTCGCAGCACGAGAGGTGATCAGGGTGCCCCAGGCAGTGTCTGGGATGCCTTCCTGAAGGAGGCTGGGGGGAGCAGGCAGGAGGTAAGCACGTGTGAGTTTGCTGCCCTTGAGGAAAGAGACGGTGAGCGGGGAGGCCACTCAAGGCTGAGCCTGCTGGCTCTGGAATTGTTGCATACTGCCATCTTCCCAGACATGCCTCTGTCACTCCATGTTGCGAAAAGGCACATGTAATTTTTAGGACACTCTGGTATCTTCTCTGCCTATCTTTTTTTTCTTTGCACCTAAAAGAAGCTGCTGGAGTTGGGACGCTGTCAGTGCAGTTTTGTAACTGCTTTTGGTCCTCTAACGACCCTGGAGGGCTGTTATTCCAGCAATTATAGGCTCTTGGGTGCCCTGCTTTCCTATCACTCCACCTCTACTCCTACCCCCTTGGCTGAGCACATACGTGCTGAGCTAGACAGCTCAGGGCAGGAGGCCTCTCTCATTGGGCCCCTGGCAGGTGGCAGTCCCATCCGATGATGGCAGTGACAGGGCTGGGTTTTGTCAGCTCACAGACGGAATCTGCATCTGATAGACTGGCCCAGGCTTGGAGAGATGCTGGGACCAGAGCTGATCTCCAGCAGCGCCCCACCATCACCCTGCAGTGGGGCTGAGGCAGCCTCAGTCCAGCAGGTGGCCTGGCCGAAGCCTGGACCCAGAGTGCAGGGCGCTGTGTGGACATAGGAGACCCGGGTCGGTGGGGGGTGCTGGGCCATCAGTGCTGTGTCCCCGCAGGCAGGAAGTTGGAGGCTCTTTGGGCAGGTGTGGAGCCTGCATGGTTTCTGGAACAGTGCCCCTTTCCTGCTCCCCCCCATTTGTTACTTCTCCCTCCCCACCTTCTAGAAATTCTATCAAGGCTGGCTGTCTCTGCTTCTTTCCTCGCAGTCCCTCCCGACCCGTCCACTAGACGGCCCTGGCCAGCACACCCAGCACCCGCCTGTTGTAACCTCATGGGCAGTTCCTGGGGCGCGCCTTTCCCCTGGGACCACCTTCACCCTCAGAACAGCCTTCCCGGATGGCTGTCCCCAGCCCAAATCCACTCTGAGCCAGGCACCTCGCAGTCATCCCTGTCTCCCCGGCCAGCGCACATCCCAGTGTCACCCGGAGTCCTCCCCCTTCATCGCCCTGTGCCAGGACTGGTCCCCTGCCCTGGTGTCTGTCTCAGCACCATGTGGTGGGGGTGCTGGGCTGGCCGGTAGCCCCCTGCCCCGGGCCTGCCTGTGACCTGCGCTTCTTTGCAGGGCACGGGTGGCCAGCGAGCAGGCCCGGCAGCTGGAGAGCGAGCGGGAGGCCCTGCAACAGAGGCACAGTGTGCAGGTGGACCAGCTGCGTCTGCAGAACCAGAACATGGAGGCTGCCCTGCGCATGGAGCGCCAGGCCGCCTCGGAGGAGAAGTAAGTGGGCCGCGGTGGGGGGGAGCCCAACGCTGTCCCTGACCGTCGTCACACCCCAGAGAGGCGTCCTGGAGAGGGTGACATCCTTCACTCTCCCGTCCACATTCTGATTCCACCCTCTGGCCCACATGTTCACAGTGTCTTGTTGAAGATCCTGCTTTATCTTTGTTGGGGTGTCTTTTGAGTCTTCTTTCATCTTAAACCGTCCTGCTTTTCTGGATTTTCATGAAGTTGACTTTTTTGAAGGGGACAGGATATCTGTCTTTAGTTTTATTTTTTGCACATAAAAATACGTATTCTTCTGAAAAAGAACTATGTCTTCCAGAATAAATACTTCGAGACTGGCGTTGTATTACATTTTTATAAATTTCATTCATTATTGTCTCTGGTTCACTAAAAACTGCTGGACTCTCCTGTCTGCTGCTGCTGCGGTCAGTCTGTTGTGACAGGTTTTTTACTGTTTTTCTTTCTTTTTTGTTGTGATAATGTTTTGATTGAACTTACTTAGTTTTTGTTGTGATATGTTTTGATTGAAGTACATGAAGAAAAGCCAACCTCACAGAGATGTGTAGTTGGACCAAAGCTCTGCTTTGTGATACACATTGCTTTCTATACTTTTTTGAAAACGTGTGATTTAAGGAAAAGGATATGAACTAGGTAGCAAAGCTTGCCTCGGAGCTGACAGCCTGCAAGACCCAGAGGCACCCCAAAAGCCTCATTCTGGCCTTTGGCCTTGAGGAGAAGGAAGGGGGTGGAATTGAACTCTGTGGCTGGATCAGGACAACGTGGGTTCTTTTCCTCAGGCGGAAGCTGGCCCAGCTACAGGTGGCCTATCACCAGCTCTTCCAAGAGTATGACAACCACATCAAGAGCAGCATGGTGAGCAGTGAGCGGAACCGAGTGAGTACAGGAGAGGTGTCCTCAGGGTGTTGGGGACTGACCTGCCCCTGTCTCCTCTCCCTGCAGTCTGGGAGCTGATCCCCTCCCCCCATATCCGGGATATTGGAAGTCAAGGCCCTACCTTAACAGACTCACAGAGCTAGCTTTGGAGAGGGATATTCGATTCATCCTAGAGCTTGGTCAGGGCCCTGGAGTGACAGGTCAGACCAGATTGGGGGGAGGTGGAGATGCTTGGACTGTGTTGTTTGCTGCCCATGGTGGACTGGGGGCGGGGCTCCAGATGCTCTGCTCTGAGCAGGATCACGCTTGTCTCCGTGGCTGCTTCCACCTGCCAGGCGTCCATTGGGAATGTTTCCGTACCAGTATTGAAGGTATCTGGGAGCCCTGTGCCTCGTTGGTCATCATCAGACCTATCCTGAGTGTAGTTTCTAGTGATCACATTTCAAGGATATAGTTAAAACAGAAACATACCTGGAAGAGACTTATAAGGGTAAAGCCTGAAACTGGGTCACATGATGAAGAGTTAGTTACAAAACCGTGGCCCTTTGACCTCAAGAGGGAAGGCTGGGTGTTGTGTGTGTGTGTGTGTGTGTGTGTGCATCTGTGTGTGTGTGAGTGTGTCTCTGTGGGTGGGGTGGAGGCCCGGGCAGGAAAGGGGGTTGTGGGGCATCTGTGAGGTGGCGTCGCAGGAGGACCTATGAGACTTGGCTTAGCAGGCACATAGTGGAGCACTAGGGCATGAGACTGGTCCGCGTGGAGTGGGTGGCCCCTGTCCCTTGGAGGGTTGGAGGAGGACTGTACAGCTCAAGATGGAACGTCAGCCTGGGGGAGGTTGTGTCAGGTGACCCCAGCGGTTCTTTCTGGCCTCCTCTGCCTTTCCCATGCCTTGCACAGCACCCTGTCTTTGGTTCCTCTTGGTCCTCCTCCCCAGGAGCAGCAGCCGGCCTGGGGATGGCCCGGCCTCCACGGCTGGGCCGGATGAGGCTCCGTCAGCTCCCTGTCCCCCACATCTAGGGACTGCAGCTGGAAGATCTCAAGCAGCAGCTCCAGCAGGCCGAGGAGGCCCTGGTAGCCAAACAGGAAGTGATCGACAAGCTGAAGGAGGAGGCGGAACAGCACAAGATCGTGATGGAGACTGTCCCAGTGCTAAAAGCCCAGGTGAGGGCTTACCCCTGTGGCTGGCCTGGGGGGGCGCAGAGTAGGACACGAGGGCTAGGACTTGGTGCGTCTTGGGCGTCATTTGGCAGTGACCTCTTAGAAAGCCTCTGAACCCTTCAAGACGTTCCTTGAACTCACAACGCCCTGGTGGGGACCGTCTTTGTGCTGAGGGGCTCTGTTGTCCCCTGTCTGTTCCCCGGGCCTGGCACAGAGTGGCCGATGGACAGCACACGCCGCCCCTCTCTTGGTTTTGCCAGGCGGATATCTACAAGGCGGACTTCCAGGCCGAGAGGCAGGCCCGGGAGAAGCTGGCTGAGAAGAAGGAATTCCTACAAGAACAGCTGGAGCAGCTGCAGAGGGAATACAGCAGGCTGAAGACCAGCTGTCAGGAGTCAGCCAGGTGGGGGTCGGAGCACAGGCCCCACAGGCAGTGGCGCTGGGTCCTGGGCCCATTGGGTCAAGGGGAGGTGGCCTCCCCCTCCCTGCCTTGCATCCCATCCTTCCCCCAGCCTCGTGCATGCTGGAGACGTGACCCAGATGTGTTGATTGGATGCTTTCTTTTCTTTTCTCAAAGGATTGAAGACATGAGGAAACGGCACGTTGAGGTCTCCCAGCCCCCCTTAGCCCCTGCCCCAGGTGAGCGAGCAGCAGGGAGGAGGCATGATGGATCCCAATACTATGGGGGAAGAGGGAACTGGAAGTGGCCCCCTTCTCCCCATCAGTACACCCGTACCCCAGGGGCAGGCCGAAAGGGGAGATGCTAGCCTTGGTGACTCGGGTGATCATAGCCCAGGTGTTGGTCCTCGCCTTGCCCCACAGTTGGTGCAGGGGGACACACACACAAAGCCCACCCCAACTGGTGCCTGATCTCTTTCCCCAGCTCATCACTCCTTTCACCTGGCCCTGCCCAGCCAGAGGAGAAGCCCCCCTGAGGAGCCGCCCAACTTCTGCTGCCCCAAGTGTCAGTATCAGGCTCCTGACATGGACACCCTGCAGATACACGTCATGGAGTGCATCGAGTAGGGCTGCAGGCTGCCAGGCAGCCCAGGACTGTGCTCTCTGCTGCTTTCCTCTCCTGTCTGCCTGGGCCTGAACTAGGGGCAGCTGACACAGAGTGGGCGCCCTCTCTGAGCCCCAAGACCTAGCCACAGGGCCCCATGCTTCTACACCCTCATCCACAGGTTCACCTCTCTTAGGGCAACACGGAGCCCCAGCATGGCCCACCACTGTGCCCTTTTGATTCGTTCTGCCTGCCTGAGCTGCTTGGCTCTGGGGTTCACACTTTTTCCACCTTTGCTGGGAAGGTCACAAGCCACAGCTGGAGCTCCTGGACACCGGCTTCCCAGGCTGAGGTGGGCAGAGCCTTCCTCCCAGCCACCTGGCACAGTGCCCGGGGCGCAGGTCTTGTAAGCTGGGTGCTGTTCCCTTGGCAGCTGCAGCACATGGGACTGACACTGTCTGCTTCTAATGGACGTCGGGGTCGCCGTGGTACAAAATCCTTGTGCATCTCTCATACGTACCTTGGGTTGGATCCTTCGAAGCAGCACCATTGAGTATCCACTGGGGCTAGACAGCGGTGGGGCCCCTACCCTGGTGTGCCTTCCTGCTCTCCCCACAGCTCTGCCATGAATGATGGGTGTCCATGTGCCCCCCAACCAGGTGAGCTCCTCTCTGTTAAGAGTGAGCTTGACTTATCTCTTCAGAGCTTGAAGGGTCCTTTTCAGTTCTGGTATAAATGGCCTGCTTGGATTTTTTTACATATTTTTCTATTCGGCTGTTAGTCTTTTATTCCTTGACTTAAAGAGCTCTTTGGTCATTAGGGGGATCGACTCTTTTCATGTGTGATGTAACGTGGTTATCTCTTCCTCCTAACTTGGGACTGGTGTGTTTGCACTGGAACCTGTTCTCTTGTCGTTTCGTTTATCCTGCACAGCGTTGTCACCACCTCTTGGTCTGAGGAGGTATGCATGTCACAGGTACACTTGCCCCGTGCTGCCTGACGCTGCAGTTCACCCTGGTCCTCCCCAGGAGCGCTGCCACCAAAGTCTGATGCTGTTCCCTGTGCCAGCCCCAGATGCCCCAGCCTGGCCAACAGAAGCCACTTCACCATTTCTGGCAGAGTACCAACACCAGAGAACTCTTCCTTATAGTTTTGCAAGAATCTGGATATTTCCGAGGATGTCAATGCTGTGGGCATCAACCCTGTAATTGTGGTTTCCTTCTCAGCGCCCAGCATCCCTCTGTGCCCCGGGGGCTGCCTGGTTGGATACGGGATGGCACAGACTCCCGTCCCTGGGTTTTGTGTGGGACTCCCTGCTATCTGGCAGTGCCAGGGCAGACTAGGATTGGGATATCAGTCTGGCTGGATGATGGCCCAGCCAGCATCCTGTTCTGAAAATAAGCCTGGGCTGGGGGCTTTCTTGTCATCTGCAGGGGTAGACTGATCTACTTCCTGAAGCCCAAGTGTTCAGTTGCAAATGGGCCTCAGGAACATGTTAAAGGCACAGATAGGTTCTCTGCTCATGAATGCTCTTTCAAACCGTATCCTGCAATTTTTCTACAAGAGCACTTGCCATTTCGGGGGAATGTATTAGTTTCCTGTTGTTGCTGGAGCAGGTGACTACAAACTTGGTGGCTTAAACCAGCTAGAATTCATTCTTTCCTACTTCTGGAGGCCTAACTCTGAAATCCAGGTGTGGGCAGGCTTTGTTCCTTCTAGAGGCCTCTTTTCCAGCTCCCAGTGGTCTTCCTCAGTGTTCCTTGGTAGGTGGACGTGTCTCTCCAGCGTCTGACTCTGTCTCTACGTGGTCTCCACTTCTGTCTGCATGTCTTTCTTCTCTTTCAAGGACACTTAACTGGATTTGGAGCCTCCCCCACCCTGAGTCATCCAGGATGACTTGTCTCCAGATGCTTGCTTTCATCACATCCACAAAGACCCTTTTCCCAAGTAAGATCACAGTCACACGTTCTGAGGGTCAGGACGTGTGCATCTGTGTTGGCCACCGTTCAGCCCAGCACAGGGTCATCTTCTGGAGCCTACAGATGAGGACAGATGTGTTCGAAGGCAGGCATCTCTGGGATTGGCAGATCTGTCAGAGGGCTTGTTTCCTGGGGTGATGGTGACCGCTTCGCTCTGCAGAGGCAGGTGACCCTGAGGTGAGGAAAAACAGAGTTGGGAGTAGGTCCTTGCAGGCTCGGGGACTGTTGAGCTTCAGACCCTGTCATCTCCAGCTGGACCCTGCTGCTGGGGCTGATGCACGCAGCTAGGAAAAAGAAAGAGGATGGCTCTGTTGGACCACTTGCATCCTGGATGGTGGCTCCTGGCTGGGTAGGGATTGGTTTCGTGCTTCTAAGATGATGACAGTTGCACCAGAGTGCTTCTCTGACCAGCCTCCTCTGAAAGGGGCTGAAAGAAGGGGAGACCCCAGAGTGGTGTGAGGTGGACATTCTCTGCCCCCTCAACCCAGGAGTGTTGCTACGGCTCGGGCAGACGCCCTCACCTAGGCAGCACAGCGGCTGTAGTGGGAGCTTCACACACGTTCCACCTGTGCCCCAAAGCAGCTGCTTTGGGGCTGGCGGGGACCGGGCACCGGCTGGGACCCTCTATTGTCTGGAACCTTCTCTTCCTGCAGGCTGGGCACCCCTCACACCCGGCCTCCTGCCTCCTGTGGGGCTGACGGGATGTGAGAGACTGAGGGTTTTCAACCAGCCTTCTGAAACAAGGGGCTGGATTCCTCCCGTGAGGGAAGCAGCCTGCCTGCAGGGTCAGCTGTGGCCCCTGGACCCTCACGACTGTGGGTTTGGGTGGTGGAGATGGACAGATAGGACCTCCATGTGGGCATTGCCCATTGCTTCCACACACCCTGCTCCATTACCTGGTTAAGAAAATGCATGTTAAGAGCAATCGAATAAGCACAATACAAAAGCATTTCTTCCTCGTGAATGACTAGAACAACACAGACTCAAACTAGACAAAAAGTGATTTCAAAATGGCAACAAATGCTGACTTCTTGTGCCCTGTTGACAAGGCGTGGGGACCCATTGCCATGGGGCTGGTCGGGCGGGATGGACAAGCACATAGGGAGTGTCCCAGCCTCCTTAACCTGGCGACTTCGGCACTGTCAGGGTGCTGGCTGCAGCAGCATCTGTAGCCACCAAAGGCTGTGGAGTAGGAGGCAGCACTTCTGGAGTGGTGGATACCTCATCACCTGGAACCCACTCTGGATCACGTGGGTGTGAAAAAGCCAGCAGATGCAGTGATGTATGAAGTGTGACCCCAATAAAAGAGGGAGAGCTGTTGTGCGCGCCCTGCTACCATTTGGATAGCTGTGGTGGTAGGATTACTAGTGATTAAGTTTGCCTTACATGTTTATGTATTTTCCAGATGCCCCTCATTTGTATGTATTACTTTGATAGAGAATGTATGTTCCTGTGAACTTGGTCCGGGGTGGGTGCAGCCAAGGGGTTTGCCTGCGAGTGGCTGGCAGCAGATGGTACGAGGGCAGACTCCTTGCTTCCAAGCTGTGTGTGCACACTTGGGGGAGTTGTGCTGCAAACAACAGAAACGTATTGTCTCCCAGTCGTGGAGGCCGGAAGTCCATGATCCAGGCCTGGGCATGGTCAGTTTCTCCTGATGGCAGTGAGGGAGGGTGTGTTCCAGGCCTCTCTCCTGGGATGGGAGAGGCTGTCTGCGCCCTGTGTCTTCATGTCGTCTTCCCTCTGTGCGTGTCTGAGTCTCTTAAGTGTCCACTTTTATAAGGACACAGTCCCATTGGATTAGGGCCACCCTCGTGACCTCCCTTTAACTCAATCACCCCTGAGAAGACCTAGTCTCCACATGCGGCGGCATCCTCAGGGCCAGCGGGTGAGGACTGCCCGGTGCCTTGGAGGGAACACATTTCCACCCATAATGTGGGATGCCTAGCTGTCTTTTTTTTCAAAAACGTCTTACTTCTTTCTTTTCGGCTGTGCTGGGTCTTTGTTGTTCCGAGGGCTTTTTCTAGTTGCTGTGTGCCGGCTTCTCCTTGCAGTGTCTTCTCTTGTTGCAGAGCTTGGGCTGTAGGTGCGCAGGCTCAGTATTTGCTCATTGGCATGTGGGGTCTTCCCGGCCCAGGGCTCCGCACACTGGCAGGCGGATTCTCACCCACCGGACCACCAGAGAAGTCCCTAGCTCTATTTGATAGGAGGCCGAAGACAGCATTTAGGTGACAGCATATAGGAGTCTGCTGTTAGAAAATAGCTGCTGCTCCACCTCCGTGGTGAATTGGAGGCCGCCTGTGGTCCCCTACCCACTGATGGGTCAGAAAGGGGTCAGGGCTGAGTGGCTTCCTTGGCCGCAAAAGGACATCATTGGAAGGGCCAGGCCTGACATGTTCCTCGGTGGGCTTTGCTGAGGCACAGAGAGCAGCAGTGGCTCCTTGGAGAGAAGCTGGAGCCCGGCAGTGTGTTCCCTAGGCCCGTCTGCGGTGTGAGGCTTGCATTGGTGACTACCTTTCTGAGTCTCAGGCTCATCCATAAAATGAGACCATCCAAGGTTTGACTTCCATTTCAGTCGCTGCTGAGAGCAGACTGTTGTTTGCATGCTGGATGGAGAATCAGAGGAAAGGAAATAGGACTGCAGCAGCCGTGTTTTGCAGGCGGGTGGTGTGCAGTGTGGCTGCTTCATGGTTTCTGCAACCTCTGCCCTGACGTAGCCGAGTGTCTCCTTCCTTCATGGTGGTGAAGCTATGGCAAGGGGGCCGCTTGAACAGCCTTGGCCAGGGCAGAGCTAGAACTGGAGTCAAGATAGAAACCACAAGACTCCAAGGCAGACATCTCAACCTAGGGTCAAACTGCACACTACACTGTGTGTGTGGGGGCGGCCCCCCAAATCCAAGTGGGTACAATTTGGAGCACATTGCTACTGCATCCATGGGGTGGGCTAGGTGGCCCTGCTGCAGCCGATGGGACTCAGTTGCAGTCCATCTGCATTTGTTTTGCTTGTGGCGAACCATCATGAGCCTTCGTTGCATTTCTTCATTTCTTTGCAAAGGCTTCTTTAGCCCCATCGAGGTTACCATTGTGTGGGTACTCAGAAATGGGATGAGAAAATGTGCTGACCACACACTGACCTGTGCTGTGACCTTCCCTGCTGACTCTGAGAGCAGTTAAGTGCAATCAACTGAACATAGGGTGAGAAGCAAAAGTGATTTCCTAAGAGTCTAGTGGTGGTGTGGGGCTGCCACAAGCATCATAAACAGTGCTCTATGGCAGAGGTGCCATGTTCTCAGTTGCATTAACTGCTCTGCTAACCACAGGGGTGGCCACCCTTGGCTTTTGTGCTTGTGTTACCCAGTCATTGGTGAGCACTGACTTCCTAACAGTTGCACTTCTCTGAGCACATCCCCAGGGACTGCATTGGGTGCTCACAACAAAACACAGATACACACACACACACACACACACACATACTGACTGCTAACAGCTCGTTAATTCCTACAACTTCAAAGATAATGTGACTCACTCTTTAAACCTAAAAGCATGTAATTCCAAGGTGCAAATTATGTTTTTAAAAGCTGATTGTTAAAAGTTTATTTTCAAAGGTGTTCCCCAAACACTTCATGGTGCAGGTGTTTTTTTTTTTTTTGTAGTAAAATACACATAAGATTTACCATTTTAACCATTTTAAGTGCACAGTTCAGTGGCAAGAAGCATATTCACATGGTTGGGCAACCACCCCACCATCCATTCCCAGAACTTTTTCATCTTCCCTAATGGAAACCTGGTCCCCAATAGATACTAACTCCACATCTCTGCCCTCCCAGTCTGTCTTGTGTCAGCAGCATTAGGATATGCAGTCGAGGAGCAGCTCAGCCGGCCTTCAGGTAAAGGGGTAGGAACCGGTTTTATTTCATAACCACTGTCAGCAGGTGAAAGCGCCGGGCACCCTTCTGATAGGCACAGGGGTCCCAGTGATTTGAAGGGAGAGTGAGGTGGGGTCAGTGAGCAGGGTCTCGAGTGAAAACTCACGACGGGTTGGTCAGGGTCAATGTGGTGAGGTCAGCAGCATCTGTCCCCGGGGTCAGTTTTTGGATGTTATGATTCCATCCTACTCAGAGCTGGGAAGACTCAGGCCCTGTCCTTCCTGAGGATTCCATTTGAAAGGAATGGCTCTCAGGTCCCCAAGAAGGCCTCTCCTGAGTTGTTGGAGGTACATGGACATCTCAAAGGGACAGAGTAGGGGTTCACATGTGGGGAGCCTTCTTAGGAAAGACTCGGAGAAAGGGGGGGTTGTTCACTCAAATGTTAGCTGGAACAAACTACATTCTCTTGCCAGCCCTGTTTTCTCAGACAGGGACTCAAAAGGGAGCTGGATCAGCCCAGGGTCCCGACCTTAGGCTGCAAGAAGTCAGCCACAGTTGGCCATCCCTGAGTGCCAGAGGTTGAATGGCATGTTCTTACCAAGAGTCAATGTCACCCTCTTCCCCTTTCTTGACTGTATCTTTAGGCTTTTGCCCCTGTTGCCCCCCTCCTCCCCAGCCCTACGTATGGCAGGGAATGCCCTTTCCCAAATCTTTGCGTGACTGGTTTCTTTCTGTTGTTCAGCTTGGAGTTGAAACATCACCTTCATTTAAAGTCTCCATCCTAAATCCATTGCCGTGTTGGAGTCTCCAATCATTTCTGATTTGTTTTACATCTCTGTCCACTAGAGGGCGGAACCCCTGGACCAGCACGAGGATAGGCAATGAGCTTGCTGAGAAGCCCCGTGTGCACTCACCGCAAGTCAGAAGAGAACAGGAGACTGTCTGCCTTGGTCTCTCAATGCAGGTGCCCCCGGTCTGTCCTTTCCTTAGAGGAGAACCCCCCACAGACAGGGGTGTGTGTGTCAGGGGCAGGGTGCAGGTACAGCTGATACTAACTCATCCTGGGTGGAGCAGAGCACAGGGCGTGTGGTAGGACTGGGCGTCTGGAAGCGGGGAGACCCAGGGATGGGGCTGTTCTGTGAATTCTGCGGGTTCCATTGTGTCTGAGCGTTGTGGGTCTGGGGCAAGGTGGGGATTGATCTCTCAGACTCACGTAGATGTCTGCGGTACCAGAATGAGGATTCTGTCAGCATCTAGGAGTGTGAGAGAACAAGCCTGGGCTTCTCTAACCATGGGCAGTAGTAGTCAGATTTTTCTGCTGAAAATAACTACAGATGACAGATGAAGTATTCTTCAAATCTGTTAAAGCAGTTGAGAACCAACAAGAGAGTGAAAGCTGAGAGGAAATGGGAGTCTGAGAAAGAGGCCACTGAGGCTACTGTGCCCCAAGGATGTTGGTTCTGGAAATGAACACAAGGGAGGCCGAAAGTCAACCCAACTCACCCCGGTGCTGGGGCTGCAGGGAGTGTTGATGAGGTGCTCACAGACACAGGAGAGCAAAGCATGAATTTGGGGCTGTGGGCCTGGCTCTGTGCTGTCTGGGTTTGAATAGCTGGGGTGCTTTAGGGACTTCAAGGCCTAAATTTGGTTCCAAGAGTTCCTGGGCTGATGGCACCCATGTGACTTTCTCAGGGCTGCTGTAACCCATGACCACAAACTGGATGGCTTAACAAAGATTTATTCTCTTTCTGAAATCCAGTTGGGAGCAGGGGCACCTCGTGCTTCAGACTCTGAGGGCAATCCTGTTTCACATCTTGCTCCCAGCCTCACATTGGTGGTCTGTGGTCCTTGGTGTTCTTTGATTCTTAGATGTGTCACTTCAGTCTCTGCCTAGTTTTTATATGGCCTTCTCCCTGTGTGTCTCTGTGTCTCATTTTCTTTCCTTATAAGGGCACCAATCATTGGATTAGGGCCATCCCAAGCCTGTATGACTACATCTTAACTTGATTACATCTAAAGAGACCCCATTTCCAAATACGGTCACATTTACAGGCAGTGGAGCTTAGGTCTTAAACATCTTTTGGGGGACACTTTGGCTAGTCAGGTTGGGCTGCTATCGCAGACTAGCACAGTCTACTCCAGACAGGCTGGAAGTCCAAGGTCATGATACCAACAGAACTTGTGTCTGGAGATGGCCTACTTGTGCTTTATAAACAGCCACCTTCTTGTGTCCTCACATGGCAGAATGGGTGAGTGAGCTCTTTGGGGTCTCTTTTGTCAGGGCACTAATCCCATTCATGAGGGCTCTACTCTCATGACCCAGATCATCTCTCAAAGTCCCCACCTCCAAACTCCATCATTTTTCAGGTCAGGATTTCAACACATGAATTTTGAGAGGACACAAACATTCAGTCTGCAGCATAATCCACCCCATAATAGTACCATTAAATGTCTAGCAAAAGGAGGTGCCAAAGAATCCCCACAAAACAACTTCTTAAGGGCAGTGAACAGTATAAAGTTAAACCACCAAGCACTCAATGCCACAAGGCACCCTGAACAGGACAGGTTGCATGGGACATCCCAGGAAACAGAAATACAAGCAGAAATACACAAATGGGACCTATTCAAACAGGAAATTTTCCACAGTGAAGGAAACTATTGATAAAAACAAAAAGGCCACCTACTGAATGGGAGAAAATATTTGCAAATGACATGTTTTTTTAAAATTTATATTGCAGTATCGTTGATTTGGCCTTTTTTTTTTTTTTATACAGTTCATGAGGTTCTCATGGCAAGTATACTGGGGTGGTTTGCCATTCCCTCCTCCAGTGGATCACGTTTTGTCAGAACTCTCTGCTATGACCCATCTGTCTTGGGTGGCCCTGCATGGCATGGCTCATAGCTTCATTGAGTTATGCAAGCCCCTTTGCCACAACAAGGCTATGATCCATGAAAGGGGCCAAATCATGTCCCATTCTAGTAAGGTCATGCTTAAAATCTTGCATGCTAGGCTTCAGCATTATGCAACCAAGAACTTCCAGATGTCCACAAGAAAGAAAGTGAAAGTGAAGTGAAAGTGAAGTCTCTCAGTCATGTCCAACCCTTTGTGACCCCATGGACTGTAGCCTACCACACTCCTCCATCCATGGGATTTTCCAGGCAAGAGTACTGGAGTGGGTTGCCATTTCCTTCTCCAGGAGGATCTTCCTGACCCAGGGATCAAACCCAGATCTCCTGCATTGTAGGCAGATGCTTTACCATCTGAGCCACCAGAGAAGTCCATTTTAGAAAAGGAAGAGGAACTAGAGATCAAATTGTCAACATTTGCTGGATCATAGAGAAAGCAAGGTAATTTCAGAAAAACATTTACCTCTCTTTCATCGACTGTGCTAAAGCCTTTGACTGTGTGGATCATGACAAACTGTGGAAAGCTCTTAAGAGAGATGGGAATACCAGACCATCTTACTTGTCTCCTGAGAAACCTGTATGCAGGTCAAGAAGCAACAGTTAGAACCCTGTATGGAACAACTGATTGGTTCAAGATTGAGAAAGGAAAACTACAGGGCTGTCTGCTTAATCTAAATGCTGTCTGTTTGATCTATATGGTGAGCACATCATGAAATGCCAAGCTGGATGAGTTACAAGCCAAAATCAAGATAGGCGGGAGAAACATCAACAACCTCAGATACGCAGATGATACCACTCTAATGGCAGAAAGCAAAGAGGAGCTAAAGAGCCTCTTGATGAGGGTGAAGGAGGAGAATGAAAAGCTGGCTTAAGACTAAATATTTAAAAAAATCATGATCCAGCCCCATTACTGCATGGCAAATAGAAGGGAGAAAGGTACAAGTAGTTGCAGATTTCCTCTTCTTGGGCTTCAAAATCACCACAGATGGCAACTGCAGCCATGAAATCAGAAGATAATTGGCAAGAAAAGGATGACAAACCTAGACAGGCTGTTGAAATCAGAGATATTACTCTGCCGACAAAGGTCCCTATAGTCAAGGCTATGGTCTTCCCAGTGGTCACGTATGGTTGTGAGAGCTAGACTGTAAAGAAGGCAGAGTGCCAAAGAATTGATGCCTTCGAACTGTGGTGCTAGAGAAGACTCCTGAAAGTGCCTTGGACAGCAAGGAGATCAAACCAGTCAATCCTAAAGGAAAACCCTGAATATTCACTGGAAGGACTGATGCTGAAGGCTGAAGCTCCAGTATTTTGGTCATCTGATGTGAACAGATGACTCATTGGAAAAGTCCCTGATGCTGGGAAAGATTGAGGGCAGAAGGAGAAGAGGGCGTCAGAGGATGAGATGGCTGGACAGCATCATGAACATGAACTTGGGCAAACTCCAGGAGATGGTGAGGGATAGGGAGACCTGGTGTGCTAAAGTCTATGGGGTCACAAAGAGTCGAACACAACCAGGCGACTGAACGACAATAGTTGATTTACAATTCTGTGTTAGTTTCAGGTGTACAACAAAATGATTCAGTTATACATATATCCACTCTTTTTTAGATTCTTTTCCCATATAGGCCATTACAGAGTACTGAGTAGAGTTCCCTGTGCTATACAGTAGGTCCTTATTAGTTATCTATTTTATATATAGTAGTGTGTATATGTCAATCCCAATCTCCCAATTTATCCCCACCCTTTCCCCTGTCTCCCTGGTTGTCATAAGTTTGTTTTCTACATCTGTGACTCTATTTCTGTTTTGTAAATAAGTTCATTTGTACCATTTTTTAGATTCCACATATAAGCAATATCATATGATATTTGTCTTTCCCTGACTGACTTCACTCAGTATGACAATCTTTAGGTCCATCCATATTGCTGCAAATGGCATAGTTTTTTTTTCTCTTTTATGGCTGATATTTCACTGTATATATATATACCACATCTTTTTAAATCCATTTATCTATTGATGGACACTTAGATTGCTTCCCTGTCTTGGATATAAAAAGTGCTGCTGTGAACACTGGAGTGCATATATATTTTTGAATTATGTTTTTTTCTGGGTATATGCTCGGTAGTGGGATGGCTGGGTCATGTGGTAGTTCTGTTTTTACATTTTTAAATTTATTTGTTTTAATTGGAGGCTAATTACTTTGCAACATTGTAGTGATTTTTGCCATATATTGACATGAATCAGCCATGGGTGTACATGTATTCCCCCATCCTGAACCTCCCACCTCCCTCCCTCCCTATCCCTCCCCTCAGGGTGGTCCCAGTTTGCTGGCCTTGAGCATCCTGTCTCATGCATTGAACCTGGACTGGCGATCTATTTTTATTCTCTCAAATCATCCCACCCTCGCCTTCTCCCACAGAGTCCAAAAGTCTGTTCTTTATATCTGTGTTTCTTTTGCTGTCTTGCACATAGGGTCATGGTTACCATCTCTCTCTTTTTTTTTTCCATTTATTTTTATTAGTTGGAGGCTAATTACTTTACAATATTGTAGTGGTTTTTGCCATACATTGACATGAATCAGCCATGGATTTACATGTGTTCCCCATCCCGATCCCTCCTCCCACCTCCCTCCCCATCCCATCCCTCTGGGTCTTCCCAGTGCACCAGCCCTGAGCACTTGTCTCATGTATCCAACCTGGGCTGGTGATCTGTTTCACCCTTGATAGTATACTTGTTTCAATGCTATTCTCTCAGAACATCCCACCCTCGCCTTCTCCCACAGAGTCCAAAAGTCTGTTCTGTGTCTCTTTTTCTGTTTTGCATATAGGGTTATCGTTACCATCTTATTAAATTCCATATATATGCGTTAGTATACTGTATAGGTCTTTATCTTTCTGGCTTACTTCACTCTGCATAATGGGCTCCAGTTTCATCCACCTCATTAGAAATGATTCAAATGAATTCTTTTTAATGGCTGAGTAATATTCCATTGTGTATATGTACCATAGCTTCCTTATCCATTTGTCTGCTGATGGGCATCTAGGTTGCTTCCATGTCCTGGCAATTATAAACAGTGCTGCGATGAACATTGGGGTGCATGTGTCTCTTTCAGATCTGGTTTCCTCAGTGTGTATGCCCAGGCGTGGGGTTGCTGGGTCATATGGCATATACCATCTTTCTAAATTCCATATATATGCATTAATATACTGTATTGGTGTTTTTCTTTCTGACTTACTTCACTCTGTATAATAGGCTCCAGTTTCATCCACCTCATTAGAACTGATTCAAATGCATCTCTTTTTAATAGCTGAGTAATATTCCATTGTGTATATGTACCACAGCTTTCTTATCCATTTGTCTGCCAATGGACATCTAGGTTGCTTCCATGTCCTAGCTATTGTAAACAGTGCTGCAATGAACATTGGGGTACATGTGTCTCTTTCAGTTCTGGTTTCCTCAGTGTGTATGCCCAGCAGTGGGATTGCTGGGTCATATGGCAGTTCTATTTCCAGTTTTTTAAGGAATCTCCACACTGTTCTCCATAGTGGCTGTACTAGTTTGCATTCCCACCAACAGTGTAAGAGGGTTCCCTTTTCTCTGCACCCTCTCCAGCATTTATTGTTTGTAGACTTTTTGATAGCAGCCATTCTGACCGGCGTGAGATGGTACCTCATTGTGGTTTTGATTTGCATTTCTCTGATAATGAGTGATGTTGAGCATCTTTTCATGTGTTTGTTAGCCATCTGTATGTCTTCTTTGGAGAAATGTCTGTTTAGTTCTTTGGCCCATTTTTTGATTGGGTCATTTATTTTTCTGGAATTGAGCTGCATGAGCTGCTTGTATATTTTGAGATTAATTCTTTGTCAGTTGCTTCATTTGCTATTATTTTCTCCCATTCTGAAGGCTGTCTTTTCATCTTGCTTATAGTTTCCTTCATTGTGCAAAAGCTTTTCAGTTTAATTAGGTCCCATTTGTTAATTTTTGCTTCTATTTCCATTACTCTGGGAGGTGGGTCATGGAGGATCCTGCTGTGATTTATGTCGGAGAGTGTTTTGCCTATGTTTTCCTCTAGGAGTTTTATAGTTTCTGGTCTTAAATTTATATCTTTAGTCCATTTTGAGTTTATTTTTATGTATGGTGTTAGAAAGTGTTCTAGTTTCATTCTTTTACAAGTAGTTGACCAGTTTTCCCAGCACCACTTGTTAAAGAGATTGTCTTTTCTCCATTGTATATTCTTGCCTCATTTGTCAAAGATAAGGTGTCCATAGGTGCATGGATTTATCTCTGGGCTTTCATTTGTTTCTTTAGGTAGATATATTCCTAAGTATTTTATTATTTTCATTGCAATGGTGAATGGAATTGTTTCCTTAATTTCTCTTTCTGTTTTCTCATTGTTAGTGTATAGGAATGCAAGGGATTTCTGTGTGTTAATTTTATATCCTGCAACTTTACTATATTCATTGATTAGCTCTAGTAATTTTCTGGTGGTGTCTTTAGGGTTTTCTATGCAGAGGATCATCTCATTTGCAAACAGTGAGAGTTTTACTTCTTTTCCAATCTGGAGTCCTTTTATTTCTTTTTCTGCTCTGATTGCTATGGCCAGAACTTCCAAAACTATGTTAATAGTAGTGCTGAGATTGGGAACCCTTGTCTTGTTCCTGACTTTAGGGGAAATGCTTTCAGTTTTTCACCATTGAGGATAATGTTTGCTGTGGGTTTATCATATATGGCTTTTATTATGTTGAGGTATGTTCCTTCTATGCCTGCTTTCTGGAGAGTTTTTATCATAAATGGGTGTTGAATTTTGTCAAAGGCTTTCTCTGCATCTATTGAGATAATCACATGGTTTTCATCTTTCAATTTGTTAATGTGGTGTATCATATTGATTGATTTGTGAATACTGAAGAATCCTTGCATCCCTGTGATAAAAGCCCACTTGGTCACGATGTATGATCTTTTTTATATGTTGTTGGATTCTGTTTGCTAGAATTTTGTTGAGGATTTTTGCTCCTGTGTTCATCAGTGATATTGGCCTGTAGTTTCCTTTTTTGTGGCATCTTTGTCTGGTTTTGGTATTAGGGTGATGGATGCCTCATAGAATGAGTTTGGCAGTTTACCTTTCTCTGCAATTTTCTGGAAGAGTTTGAGTAGGATAGGTGTTAGCTCTTCTCTAAATTTTTGGTGGAATTCAGCTGTGAAGCCATCTGGTCCTGGGCTTTTGTTTGTTGAAGATTTTTGATTACAGTTTCGATTTCTGTGCTTGTGATGGGTCTGTTAAGATTTTCTATTTCTTCCTGGTTCAGTTTTGGAAAGTTATACTTTTCTAAGAATTCATCCATTTCTTCCAAGTTGTCCATTTTATTGGCATATAGTTGCTGATAGTAGTCTCTTACAATCCTTTGTATTTCTTTGTTGTCTATTGTGATTTCTCCATTTTCATTTCTAATTTTGTTGATTTGATTCATCTCCCTTTTTTTCGTGATATGTCTGGCTAATGGTTTGTCTGTTTTATTTATCTTCTGAAAGAACCAGCTTTTAGTTTTGTTGAGTTTTGCTATAGTCTCCTTTGTTTCTTTTTCACTTATTTCTGCCCTAATTTTAATGATTTCTTTCCTTCTACTAACCCTGGAATTTTTCATTTCTTCTTTTTCTAGTTGCTTTAGGTGTAAAGTTAGGTTATTTATTTGATTTTTCTCTTGTTTCTTGAGGTAAGCTTGTATTGCTATGAACCTTCCCCTTAGCACTGCTTTTACTGAATCCCATAGGTTTTGGGTTGTTGTGTTTTCATTTTCATTTGTTTCTATGCATATTTTGATTTCTTTTTTGATTTCTTCTGTGATTTGTTGGTTATTCAGAAGCATGTTGTTTAGCCTCCATATGTTTGTATTTTTAATAGTTTTTTTTTTTTTCCTGTAGTTGACATCTAATCTTACTGCATTGTGATCAGAAAAGATGCTTGAAATGATTTCAATTTTTAAAAAATTTACCAAGGCTAGATTTATGGCCCAGGATGTGATCTATCCTGGAGAATGTTCCATGTGCACTTGAGAAAAAGGTGAAATTCATTGTTTTGGGGTGAAATGTCCTACAGATATCAATTAGGTCTAACTAGTCCATTTAAAGTTTGTTTTTCCTTGCTAATTTTCTGTTTGATTTATCTATCCATAGGTGTGAGTGGGGTATTAAAGTCTCCCACTATTATTTTGTTACTGTTAATTTCCCTTTTCATACTTGTTAGCATTTCCCTTACATATTGTGCTTCTCCTATTTTGGGTGCTTATATAATTGTTATATCTTCTTCTTGGATTGATCCTTTGATCAATATGTTAGTGTCCTTCTTTGTCTCTTTTCACGGCCTTTATTTCAAAGTCTATTTTATCTGATATGAGTATTGCTACTCCTGCTTTCTTTTGGTCTCCATTTGCATGAAATATCTTTTTCCAGCCCTTCACTTTCAATCTGTATGTGTCCCTAGGTTTGAGGTGGGTCTCTTGTAGACAGCATATATAGGGGTCTTGTTTTTGTATCCATTCAGCCAGTCTTTGTCTTTTGGTTGGGGCATTCAACCCATTTACATTTAAGGTAATTATTGATAAGTATGAGCCCATTGCAGAGAAGGCAATGGCAACCCACTCCAGTACTCTTGCCTGGAAAATCCCATGGACGGAGGAGCCTGGTAGGCTGTAGTCCATGGGGTCGCTAAGAGTCAGACACAACTGAGCGACTTCACTTTCACTTTTCCTTTCATGCATTGGAGAAGGAAATGGCAACCCACTCCAATGTTCTTGCCTGGAGAATTCCAGGGACAGGGGAGCCTGGTGGGCTGCCATCTATGGGGTTGCACAGAGTTGGACACGACTCAACCTGCTGGGAGCCAACACACGAGACCCTACCCATGACAAGGTCATGAGGGAGAAAACCTGACAGGCAAGGCGGATCAGGTTTTCAGGGGTTTCGAAAAGGCCAGCTCACGAGATCCCACCCATGACAAGGTCACGAGGAGAAAGCCTGACAGGCAAGGCAGATCAGGTTTTCAGGGATTCTGAAAAGCTGCCCCCGGCGCTCACCTTAAAGATGATATCTGTCTTTCTGATGCTTGCTTCAATAGACTACTCCCTAATTTCTGTGACACAGGCAGAAGGCCTTCCCTGATCTCTTCCCAAATAAGAATCAATTTAGAACTTTAATCAATAAGTTTCCCAGGTGGTGGTATTTTATGAGATTATCCAGGGTGAAAGGAGTGTTTTAATTTAAACTCCTTTGCTGGTAGTTTGTTTGCCAAATGCGTTTATGCCCTTGGTACTAATATGCATGATTGCTTATAATATCCTAATCATAAAATAGCATAAAGAACCTGATTATATAAAAGTCCTAATAGACATAGAGCCTTTTTGAGGGGTGAAGGAGTCCTATTAGAAAACATAAGAAAAATTATTCTAAAGGTGGTTATTGCGTGCACCCCAATGTTCATCGCAGCACTGTTTATAATAGCCAGGACATGGAAGCAACCCAGATGCCCATCAGCAGACGAATGGATGAGGAAGCTGTGGTACATATACACCATGGAATATTACTCAGCCATTAAAAAGAATTCATTTGAATCAGTTCTAATGAGATGGATGAAACTGGAGCCCATTATACAGAGTGAAGTAAGCCAGAAAGATAAAGACCATTATAGTATACTAACACATATATACGGAATTTAGAAAGATGGTAACGATAACCCTATATGCAAAACAGAAAAAGAGACTCAGATGTATAGAACAGACTTGTGGACTCTGGGAGAAGGTGAGGGTGGGATGTTTCAAGAGAACAGCATCGAAACATGTATATTATCTAGGGTGAAACAGATCACCAGCCCAGGTTGGATGCATGAGACAAGTGCTCAGGCCTGGTGCACTGGGAAGACCCAGAGGGATCGGGTGGAGAGGGAGGTGGGAGGGGGGACCGGGATGGGGAATACATGTAAATCCATGGCTAATTCATTTCAATGTATGACAAAAACTACTGTAATGATGTAAAGTAATTAGCCTCCAACTAATAAAAATAAATGGGAAAAAAAAATAAAGGTGGTTATTGGGTTGACGTTTGCTTGCTGTGTTTTGCTTGCTGTGTTTTTGCTTTTAATGTGCTAAGGTTGTGTTATAGAAACCATTGTTAATATAGTTATAGATCTAGAAAAATAAGAGCTTAGCCCTAGTGTGGTAACAATGAAACGGTTGTTAATTATTAGTCAGGAGTGCTAGGCAGGGGCTGCCTCACCAAAGTCGCAGAGTCAGTGTGGGGTAAACTTCTTAGATAAACGCAACTGACAACTTCTGCAGAAGGATTAATTTTTATATTAACAAGGTTATACTTCTACTCTGTACTGTTGCCCTATGAGACTGCTACCTTTCAGTTAAGGTCACCATAGAAACGGAAAATAGGTTTACATTCACCTGACCTGCATAAAATGTTAATAAGCCCCAAGGCCAGAAGATCATGTGCTAAGATTTACTATAGAATTAGAAAGCAAAAAACATCCTGCTTTTCCTAAAAAACAAAATGATGTAATACTAATCCTGTGTAAGCATGAGTAAGCATCTTGTACCTTGAAAACGTTCTGAGTAAGGGTATAAAAGCTATGGTAAAAAATAAAGCATTGCCAGACCCTGCAAACACCCCCGTCTGGTCACTCTCTCTCTCTCTCTCTTTCTCTCTCTCTCTCTCGTTCATCCTGAGACTTGGCCCTATCAAGGCTGGTCTCACGTGTCTTCTCTCTCTCTCGCCGACGCCGTTCATCCTGAGGGTACCCCCTGGATCCTGCCGAGACTGGACCCCGGCATGAAGCGACTTAGCAACAGCTTGATTCCATTGCCATTTACTTTGTTATTTTGGGTTCGAGTTTATAAACCTTTTCTGTGTTTCCTGTCTAGTCAAGATCCTTTAGCATTTGTTGAAGAGCTGGTTTGGTGGTGCTGAATTCTCCCAGCTTTTGCTTGTCTGTAAAGCTTTTGATTTCTCCTTCATATTTGAATGAGATCCTTGCTGGGTTTATTGGACTTGGGTGGCTATTTCCTTCCCCATTTTAGGGAAGTTTTCAACTATTATCTCCTCAAGTATTTTCTCATGCCCCCCCCCCCCTTTTTTTGTATTCTTCTGGGACTCCTATGATTTGAATGTTGGGCATTTAACATTTTCCCAGAGGTCTCTGAGGCTGTCCTCATTTCTTTTAATTCTTTTTTCCTCTCTGCTTCATTTATTTCCACCATTCTATCTTCCACCTCACTTATCCTCTCTTTGCCTCAGTTATTCTACTGTTGGTTCCCTCCAGAGTGTTTTGATCTCAGTTATTGCATTATTCATTATGGATTGACTCTTTTTTATTTCTTCTAGGTCCTTGTTAAACATTTCTTGCATCTTCTCAGTCCTTGTCTCTAGTCTATTTATCTGTAACTCCATTTTGTTTTCAAGATTTCAGATCATCTTTACTATAATTATTCTGAATTCTTTTTCAGGTAGACTCCCTATCTCCTCCTCTTTGGTTTGGTTTGGTGGGCATTTATCATGTTCCTTTACCTGCTGAATATTTCTCTGCCTTTTCATTTGTTTAGATTGCTGTGTTTGGGGTGGCCTTTCTGTAGGCTGGAAGTTTGTGGTTCCTCTTTATTGTGGAGGTTGCTCCCTGTGGGTGGGGTTGGATGAGTGGCTTGTCAAGGTTTCCTGGTTAGGGGAGCTTGTGTCTGTGTTCTGGTGGGTGGAGCTGGATCTCTTCTCTCTGGAGTGCAGTGAAGTGTCCAGTGTGAATTTTGGGGTGTCTATGGGTTTGGCGTGACTTTGGGCAGCCTGCCTTTTAATGCTCAGGGCTGTGTTCCTGTGTTGCTGGAGAATTAGCATGGTATGTCTTGCTCTGGAACTTGTTGGCTCTTGGGTGGAGCTTGGTTTCAGTGTAGGTATGGAGGCTTTTGGATGAGCTCTTGTCATTAATGTTCCCTGGAGTCAGGAGTTTTCTGGTGTTCTCAAGTTTTGGATTTAAGCCTCCTACCTCTGGCATGCAGTCTTTTTTTTTTTTTCCATTTATTTTCATTAGTTGGAGGCTAATTACTTTACAACATTGCAGTGGTTTTTGTCATACATTGAAATGAATTAGCCATGGATTTACATGTATTCCCCATCCCGGTCCCCCCTCCCACCTCCCTCTCCACCCAATCCCTCTGGGTCTTCCCAGTGCACCAGGCCCGAGCACTTGTCTCATGCATCCATCCTGGGCTGGTGATCTGTTTCACCCTAGATAATATACATGTTTCGATGGCATGCAGTCTTATTCTTACAGTAGCCTCAAGACTTCTCCATCCATGTAGCACAGATGATAAAACATCTAGGTTAATAGTGAAAAGATTCTCCACAGTGAGCAGACACCCAGAGAGGTTCACAGAGTTACATGGAGAAGAGAAGAGGGAGGAGGTGAGATAGAGGTGACCAGGAGGAGAAGAGGGGAGTCAAAAGGGGAGAGAGCAATCTAGCCAGTAATCACACCCCTAAGTGAAAATGCTCACTGAAGATTGTATTCTTAAAGGTACAAAATGAATAACAATACCAAAGAGCAAAGATTGAAACTCTAGTGTAGATTTTCAGGTTAGATTCTCAAAAATACCATATTAAAAATACAAAATAAAATCTATCTATCTTTATCTATGAAATTTGCTTTAATAGTAGGGTCTTTTTTGAAAGGTAATAGTAGGTTATAAAAATGAAAAAGGAGTAATAAAGAACTAAAAAATAAAAAACTAAAAAAATTAAAAAATGATAATAGTAAAAATGTATCTAGGAATTTCTCTGGAGCTGTTGAGGGCAGTGTGGGGTCAGTTCAGTTTCAGATAGTTCCTTGTTCCAGCTTATACTTCTTCTCAAGGTCTATAGGCCCCTCCAATGCTTAGTCAATGCTAACTACAGGGTTTTAATCTGTTGCACCTGTCACTTCCAGAGCAGTTCCCTCTTCTTTGTTTATTTTGGCTTTCTCTGTTTGCAAGTCTCTTCAGTGTCTAATTTCCACCCTGACACAAGGGGGCGAAGGTGGTCACTTATTTAGGCTCACTTGTTCAGTTGTGGCGAGGGAGTTCAGTTCAGTTCAGTCACTCAGTCATGTCCGACTCTTTGCGACCCCATGGACTGTAGCATGCCAGGCCTCCCTGTCCATCACCAACTCCCTGGAGTTTACTCAAACTCATGTCCATTGAGTCGGTGATGCCATCCAACCATCTCATCCTCTGTCATCTCCTTCTCCTGCCTTCAATCTTTCCCAGCATCAGGGTCTTTTCAAATGAGTCAGCTCTTTGCATCAGGTGGCCAAAGTATTGGAGTTTCAGCTTCAACATCAGTCCTTCCAATGAATATTCAGGACTGATCTCCTTTAGGATGGACTGGTTGGATCTCTTTGCAGTCCAGGGGACTCTCAAGAGTCTTCTCCAAACACCACAGTTCAAAAGCATCAATTCTTTGGCGCTCAGCTTTCTTTATAGTCCAACTCTCACATCTTTACATGACTACTGGAAAAACCATAGCCTTGACTAGACAGACCTTTGTTGGCAAAGTAATGTCTCTGATTTTTAATATGCTGTCTAGGTTGGTCATAACTTTTCTTCCAAGGAGTAAGCATGTTTTAATTTCATGGCTGAAGTCACTATCTGCAGTGATTTTGGAGCCACCAAAAATAAAGCCTGTCACTGTTTCCACTGTTTACCCATCTATTTGCCATGAATTGATGGGACCAGATGCCATGCTCTTAGTTTTCTGAATGTTGAGCTTTAAGCCAACTTTTTCACTCTCCTCTTTCACTTTCATCAAGAGACTCTCTAGTTCTTCTTTGCTTTCTGCCATAAGTGTGGTATCATTTGCATATCTGAGGTTATTGATATTTTTCCCAGCAAGTCTTGATTCCAGCTTGTACTTCATCCAGCCCGGCATTTCACTAGGATGCACTCTGCATGTAAGTTAAATAAGCAGGGTGACAATATACAGCCTTGTTATACTCCTTTTCTATTTGGAACCAGTCTGTTGTTCCATGTCCAGTTCCAACTGTTGCTTCCTGACCTGCATGGAGATTTCTCAAGAGGGCAGTGAGGTGGTCTTGTATTCCCATCTCTTTAAGAACACTGCAAACAAATATCACTGGCATGTGTAGGGAGTGTTCATAGTGTATGGACCACATGGGGTTTGCCCCAGCTCACGGTGGCGTGTTTTCCCGGTCTACACTGCTCAGGCTCCAGGTTGCTCTGCAGGGGAACTGTCCAAAGCGGGCCCTGTGTTTTGTTCACTTCCCAGGTCTGAGCTGCTCAGATTCAGGTTCTCAGGCATTCTGCAAGGGCACGGACTTGGTTGGGTGTGCGCTTTTTGCCCTTCCCAGGTCCAAGCAGCTCATGCAACCAGGTGCTTGGCAAGTGCACTGTCCCAGGTGGACCATGCATCTTAGTCTCCTCCATAGTCCCAGCTGCTCGGTGTCCCAGGTGTGCCATGAGAGCGCCGTTTCTGGTGTGCCGTGTGTCTCCTCTGGGGAGCTGATGTCAGGCTGTGACACTCCTGGCAGATGTCAACTGTCCAGGATCCCAGGAAGATGTGATTAGCAACTGGAGGCTTGCTCACAGTTTGGTGGAGGATGCCATCTCTGGGGCTGGGTTGCTATCTCATGTTAGCTCCCTCAGATTGTCCTCAGGGCATTCAGGCCTGGTCCTTACCCTAAGCATGCAACCCGTGCCTCCCTGTCCCCCACTTGCTGGTGGCAGATGCAAGCATCTGGGCTACTTCTCTGCTGGGAGTGGTGGTTAGGTGCGTATTGTGGGTTTTCTTTTTGTTTTCTTTATCTCAGTTATGTTGCCCTCTGAGATTCCAAAACTCCCCACAGACCTGCCTGGTGAGAGGGTTTCCTGCTGTTTGGAAACTTCTCCTTCATGACTCCCTCCCCAGGACAGGTCTCCATCCCTAACTCTTTTGTCTCTCTTTTTGTCTTTTATATTTTGTCCTACCTCCTTTTGAAGAGAATGGGCTGCCTTTCTGGGTGCCTGGTGTCCTCTGCCAGTGTTCAGAAGTTGTTTTGTGGAAGTTGCTCAGCATTCAAATGATCTTTTGATGAATTTGTGGGGGAGAAAGTGGTCTCCCTGTCCTATTCCTCTGCCATCTTAGGACCGCCCCTAAATTGGCAAATTTTTTCATAAACATTGTTCCTAATGTGCTATGCTTAGTCGCTCAGTCATGTCCAACTCTTTGCAACCCCATGGACTGTAGCCTGCCAGACTCCTCTGTCCACAGGGATTCTCCAGGCAAGAATACTGGAGTGGGTTGCCTTGCCCTCCTCCAGGGGATCTTCCCAACCCAGAAATCGAACCCAGGTCTCCCACATTGCAGGAAGATTCTTTACCATCTGAGCCACCAGGGAAGCCCAAGAATACTGGAGTGGGTAGCCTATCCCTTCTCCAGGGGATCTTCCCAACCCAGGAATCGAACCAGAGTCTCCTGCATTGCAGGAGGATTCTTTACCAGCTGAGTTACCAGAGATGCCCTTAAACCACCTGGTCTGTGGTATTTTACTATTATTTTATTATGCCAGGCTAAGCTGACAAATGGGCTTCCCAGGTGGCTCAGTGGCAAAATAAAGCATCTACCTGCCAAGCACGAGACATGAATTCAATCCCTGGTTCGGGAAGATCCCCTGAAGAAAGAAATGGCAACCCACTCCATTATCCTTGCCTGGAAAACCCCATGGACATACAGAGAGGAGCCTGCTGTGCTACAGTTCATGGGGTTGCAAAAGAGGTGGGCACAACTTAGCGACTAAACAACAAGCTGACAATATCAGGGTAGTAAGTCAGAAACTGGACACTTTCATACCCAACTGGTTGGGGTCAAATTGATGCAACCTTTTTGGAGGGCAATTTGGTAACATGTATAAAACATTTAAAAAAGAAATTACTTTTTTTTTTCCTTTCAACTTGCTTTTTTTTAAATTTTAATTTTAATTTTTATTATTATTTTTTTTATTAGTTGGAGGCTAATTACTTTACATCATTACAGTAGTTTTTGTTATACATTGAAATGAATTAGTCATGGATTTACATGTATTCCCCGTCCCAGTCCCCCCTCCCACCTCCCTCTCCACCCGATCCCTCTGGGTCTTCCCAGTGCACCAGGCCCGAGCATTTGTCTCATGTACCCAACCTGGGCTGGTTATCTGTTTCACCCTAGATAATATACATGTTTCAATGCTGTTCTCTTGAAACATCCCACCCTTGCCTTCTCCCAGAGTCCACAAGTCTGTTCTATACATCTGAGTCTCTAAAAAGAAATTACTTTTTGACCCAACAATCCCCCTCCTTTTTTTTTTCTTTTTTATTTATTAAAAAATTTTTTTTTCATTTATTTTTATTAGTTGGAAGCTAATTACTTCACAACATTTCAGTGGGTTTTGTCATACATTGACATGAATTAGCCATGGAGTTACATGTATTCCCCATCCCGATCCCCCCTCCCACCTCCCTCTCCACCCGATTCCTCTGGGTCTTCCCAGTGCACCAGGCCCGAGCACTTGTCTCATGCATCCCACCTGGGCTGGTGATCTGCTTCACTATAGATAATATACATGCTGTTCTTTCGAAACATCCCACCCTCGCCTTCTCCCACAGAGTCCAAAAGTCTGTTCTGTACATCTGTGTCTCTTTTTCTGTTTTGCATATAGGGTTATCATTACCATCTTTCTAAATTCCATATATATGTGTTAGTATGCTGTAATGTTCTTTATCTTTCTGGCTTACTTCACTCTGTATAATGGGCTCCAGTTTCATCCATCTCATTAGAACTGATTCAAATGAATTCTTTTTAATGGCTGAGTAATATTCCATGGTGTATATGTACCACAGCTTCCTTATCCATTCATCTGCTGATGGGCATCTAGGTTGCTTCCATGTCCTGGCTATTATAAAACAGTGCTGCGATGAACATTGGGGTGCACATGTCTCTTTCAGATCTGGTTTCCTCGGTGTGTATGCCTAGAAGTGGGATTGCTGGGTCATATGGCAGTTCTATTTCCAGCTTTTTAAGAAATCTCCACACTGTTTTCCATAGTGGTTGTACTAATTTGCATTCCCACCAACAGTGTAAGAGGGTTCCCTTTTCTCCACACCCTCTCCAGCATTTATTGCTTGTAGACTTTTGGATAGCAGCCATCCTGACTGGTATGTAATGGTACCTCATTGTGGTTTTGATTTGCATTTCTCTGATAATGAGTGATGTTGATCATCTTTTCATGTGTTTGTTAGCCATCTGTATGTCTTCCTTGGAGAAATGTCTGTTTAGTTCTTTGGCCCATTTTTTGATTGGGTCATTTATTTTTCTGGAGTTGAGCTGGAGGAGTTGCTTGTATATTTTTGAGGTTAATCCTTTGTCTGTTGCTTCGTTTGCTATTATTTTCTCCCATTCTGAGGGCTGTCTTTTCACCTTGCTTATAGTTTCCTTTGTTGTGCAAAAGCTTTTAAGTTTCATTAGGTCCCATTTGTTTATTTTTGCTTTTATTTCTAAAATTCTGGGATGTGGGTCATAGAGGATCCTGCTGTGATTTATGTCAGAGTGTTTTGCCTATGTTCTCCTCTAGGAGTTTTATAGTTTCTGGTCTTACATTTAGATCTTTAATCCATTTTGAGTTTATTTTTGTGTATGGTGTTAGAAAGTGTTCTAGTTTCATCTTTTACAAGTGGTTGACCAGTTTTCCCAGCACCACTTGTTAAAGAGGTTGTCTTTTTTCCGTTGTATATCCTTGCCTCCTTTGTCGAAGATAAGGTGTCCATAGGTTCGTGGATCCATCTCTGGGCTTTCTATTCTGTTCCATTGATCTATATTTCTGTCTTTGTGCCAGTACCATACTGTCTTGACAATCCTTCTTAACTCAGAATTATTGTACATCATGTGTTGGTAGTAGTCATTTAGTCACTCAGGCATGTCTGACTCTTACAACCCATGGACTGTAGCCCACCAGGCTCCACTGTCCATGGGATTTCCCAGGCAAGAATACTGGAGTGGGTTGCCATTTCCTTCTCCACATAATATGTTACACAAAAGCAAATGTACAGGATATCCATTTCAGGTTTGTTTATAATACTGAAATTTCAAACAGCCTAAAGACCTATATACAAGAGATTGGTTAAAATAACTATGGATTACGCATTCTGAGGAATATTATACAGCTCTTAAAGTACTATGGATGACACAGGCTTTGCCGTATCTACTATATGGCCCAGTTTTGGGTCAATTCTGGGTGCCCTTTCTCGAAAAGGATGGTCTTCCTCCTTGTCCCCTTTCTCTAGCTGCCCCTTGCAGTGTCCCTCCCCTCCTTTGACTCTTTGGGCTCCTTTTCCACCATGTTATGAGTTGATCAGCAAGGAGCTAATCCATTAGCAACAAAATAGGTCTATTTCTCCCTTGAAGTAATAAAGAAGGACCAAGTCTTCAGACCACGTTAATTAAGTAAGAAAGAAAATTATGATTCTTCAATTCACTAATAGTCAAGACTTTGCTATTGCAAGTGAAAAACAAGTAGAACAAAATGACCAAGAACATCCACATTGGTTTTTAAGCCAAAGGGAGAATTTCTGGGTCTGTGCAACTACAAGGTACAGAAGTAGTTCTGTCTAAAGGCATGGCTGGATCCAGCATTTTGTTCCCTGAGATTTACCATCTTGCTCCAGTTCACGCTCTGTCCTTTGCCAACCTGCCTCCCCTAGAGACCCAAAGTGTCACTGGTTGGATGATATCACCACAGCAGGAGGAAAGCAGTGCTCCAATTGGGCAGGCCTGGGCCACATGCCCACCCCTGGAATCAGAGGTGAAGTCAACTCTATCACAGTCACAATGGCCGAGAGAAAAGGAAAGGGGCAATTTTCCAGGGTGACAGCATACCAGTACCATGAGAAGGAAAATGGTTGCTGGGATACAAAACTCATACATGTCCTTGACAGTGGTATACACTTTTCATCAAGTTCAAAATCAATTTCCAATGTTCTAAAGGAAAGACTGGGAAAGATTATTTCTTAATCTAAGAGAGCAGGCATGCTTAGTCACTCAGTCATGTTCAACTCTTTGCTACCCCATATACTGTAGACCACCAGTCTCCTCTGTCCCTGGAATTTTCCAGACAAGAATGCTGGAGTGGGTTGCCATTTCCTTTTAAGGGATCTTCTCGATCCAGGGATTGAAACTGCATCTCCTGCATTAGCAGGCGGATTCTTTACCACTGTGCCACCTGGGAAGCCCATTAATCTAACAGAGCAGATGATTATTATCCGAAATAAAGAAAATACTTACTTCAGGGACTTCCCTGGTGGTCCATTGGATAAGACTCCACAATTCCAATGCAGGTGGCCCAGGTTCAATTCCTTGTGAGCTGACTAGATCCCACATGCTGCATTGAAGATCCTGCATGCTGCAACTGAGACCCACACAAATTAAAAAAAGGTCAAAAGTAATACCCAGTCACATAGTGGGAGCATACTCTTAAAACAGGAATGTATCATCTCTTCACACAGATTCTCAACTTCTGATTTCTTTATTGTTTTGTTGTTTAGTTTCTCAATTGTATTCTATTCCACAACCCTATGATTGCAGCCCACCAGAATCCTCTGTCCATGGGATTTCCCAGGGAAGAATACTGGATCAGTTGTCCTTTCCCACTCCAGGAGATCTTCCTGAATCAGTGATGGAATCTTAGTCTTTTGCATTGGCAGGTGGGTTCTTTACCACTGAGCCACCAAGGGATGGGCTTATTCTAACTTACTGAATCTTTATTCAGTGAAGATGCACATTTACTTTCTTTCTGTTTTAACACTGTGCCACTTCCCAGATGGCACAGTAGTAAAGAATCTGCTTGCCAATGCAGATGTGGGCTCGATTCCTAGGTCAGGAAGATCCCCTGGAGGATGACAGCCCACTTGAGTGTTCTTGCCTGGAAAATTCCATGGACAGAGGAAACTGGCAGGCTATAGTCCATGTGGTTGCAAAGAGTTGGACACAACTGAGTGACTGAGCACAACTTATCTGCAGATAACCTGATCATACATGTAGAAAATGCAGTGTAATTCAGAGAACTACTAACACTATCAGCAAATTTGGTGAGGTTGCAGGAAATACTAGACATTGGAGGAAGCTAACTGCTCCCCCAAAGACTTAACTAATTGTCCCCAAACTTTTCTACATTGATCTGAAATGAGGTAAATAGGCCATAAAGTTAGAGTTCTAGTGTTTCTGAGTTGTTTGATCTTCTGCAAGCTAAGCTTTTTACTTTGGGAGGAATCAGACCTACTGATAAAAGGTGGTCGGCAAACTAGAATTCTGGGGGGAGGGGGAGGCACACATTTGAGTAGCAACCACCTACTCTAGGCAAAAAGCCTTAAAAAATCAATAGAAAAGTAAATTTTTAACTCAGTACTTCTACCCTTGGGAATATATCTTGAGGATATAACCAGTCAGGCAGACTTATACAGAAGAATTCCACTGAAGCATTATTAGGGGCAAATGGAAACATTAAATGTTTAACAAGAGATGGGAATACTAGACCACCTGAACTTCCTCTTGAGAAATCTGTATGCATGTCAGGAAGCAACAGTTAGAACTGGACATGGAACAACAGACTGGTTCCAACAGGGAAAGGAGTATGTCAAGGCTGTATATTGTCACCCTGCTTTTATAACTTTGATGCAGAGTACATCATGAGAAACGCTGGGCTGGAAGAAGCACAAGCTGGAATCAAGATTGCCAGGAGAAATATCAATAACCTCAGATATGCAGATGAGACCACCCTTATGGCAGAAAATGAAGAAGAACTAAAGAGCCTCTTGATGAAAGTGAAAGAGGAGAGTGAAAAAGTTGGTTTAAAGCTCAACATTTAGAAAACTAAGATCATGGCATCCGGTCCCATCACTTCATGGCAAATAGATGGATAAACAGTGAAACAGCGGCTGACTTTATTTTTTTGGGCCCCCAAATCACTGCAGATGGTGACTGTAGCCATGAAATTAAAAGACGCTTACTCCTTGGAAGGAAAGTTATGACCAACCTAGACAGCACATTAAAAAGCAGAGACATTACTTTGCCAACAAAGGTCCATATAGTCAAGCTATGGTTTTTCCAGTAGTCATGTATGGATGTGAGAGTTGGACTATAAAGAAGGCTGAGTGCTGAAGAATTGATGCTTTTGAACTGTGGTGTTGGAGAAGACTCTTGAGAGTCCCTTGGACTGCAAGGAAATCCAACCAGTCCATCCTAAAGGAGATCAGTCCTGAATGTTCATTGGAAGGACTGATGTTGAAGCTGAAACTCCAATACTTTGGCCACCTGATGAGAAGAACTGACTCATTTGAAAAGACCCTGATGCTGGGAAAGATTGAAGGTGGGAGGAGAAGGGGATGACAGAAGATGAGATGGTTGGATGGCATCACTGACTCAATGGACATGAGTTTGGTAAACTCCAGGAGTTGGTGATGGACAGGGATGCCTGGCATGCTGCAGTCCATGGGGTTGCAAAGAATTGGACACGACTGAGTGAGCAACTGAACTGAACTGACTGAACACTTACATTATGCTACTTCTTATATGCATTCAAGTACATGTTTTTGAAGAAATTTTTGAAAGAGAAAGTGCTTATATGTTAAATAAAAGCAATTTGAGGAAAAATTAATCCTGAACATGCAACAATTACATTATTGTTATATATGAAGTGACAGTCTCTCAGTTGTGTCCGACACTGCGATCGCATGGACTATACAATCCATGGAATTCTTCAGGCCAGAATGCTGGAGTGAATATCCTTTCCCTTCTCAGGGGATCTTCCCAACCCAGGGATCGAACCCAGGTATCCTGCATTGCATGCATATTCTTTACCACCTGAGCCATATAAATGCCTGTATAAAACTAAGAAAATATTCCAAAGTACTGACCACAGTTAATGCTGAATGAGAAGTCACAATACATTTTAATTTTCTCTCATTTCTTAAATTGTCTTCAGTTACACTGTACTACTAGACTATCTGAAGCCCAGACCCTTCCCTTGAAACCAAGACAAAGGCAAGAAACTGTGGAGGTGCAGTATTTGAAAATATATTCAGACACAGAATGATACTTCGGCTTTATTTTATGCTACAAGAAATACTGAAACACCCTCCTCCTCCAGCCAGAGGAAAACAACAGGGCCAAGAGTGCCCAAAGGCCAATACAGGCAAACAGTTAGGCCCCCTTAATAAATCAGCAACCAGTGTAGGAATCAATGCCCTGGGGAAGGATGCACTGCCTAGGTTAATCTTAGGCGCTCTTTCTTGGCCTAGGCTTAGGGATAACCAGGGACACAAAGTACCCTGTAATTGGCTGGTTGATCTCAACCAACGGGAAAAGCTGCCTGAGACAGGAGATGATAGAAATTTGGAGGTGGCCACCTTTTTTAGCAGCCAGCTGGCTAAAAGGGAGGGAAAAAGAAAATCAAATTAAATGTGGGAACTGTTCCTCTAATTCTCTCTGCCCCCTCAGCTGGTGACAGGCTCAGTGCACATATCTACATCCTTAGACTTCACCTTTCAGGGGTCTCCAGTTGACTATTAGAATGACCCCAGACACCTGCCACCCACCCAGGCCCCTTTGCAAGCTAACATTGCCAGGATATTGCTGTTCACTGTGAGCACCTTCCTTACTGCCCTGTGGTAGGGCTGGGCGTGTGGGCTCAGGGACTAGCGGGCCATCTCTGCCTCCATGGGTAACAGGAAGAGCACTATGCTGGAGCTGGTGGCGGCGAGGTTAAGGGACCATCTCACATCAACCTTGCCTGTACCTCAGGCCTACTCTTCATTTGGAGGCCTTCTGAAGGGAACTCTTCTGTTTCCTTCTGGCACTTGTCTCTATCCCCACTCCAAGTCTGCTCCCAGCCCTTCCAGTCTCTCAGGCCATCTCCCCTTTCCATCTCTCCCTGCCACCCCTGACCTATACCTGCTGAGGCCAGACCCTCCAGCCGTCTTCTTGGTCTCCCTCCCCACAGCCTTTCCTATCCCCAGGCTGACCACTTTCTCTCCATTCCAATGTCTATAGTAGGCCCGTTCCTCCCCGGTCCAACCCCTCGCCTCTATTCAAATAGGATACAAACTGAGAAGGTGGCTTCTTGGCCTTCCGGCCACGGGTGGCACATGCCCACCAAGTCCCAATGCAGAATGTCCACCAGGCCACGGACCAACGTGTCCTCCTGGCCCCAGGGTGGTGTACCACCAGGCCCTGGCACCACATGTCCACCTGGTCATGGGACGGTGTGGCCACCCGGCCCTGGCATGGCTTGTCCACCTGGCCAAGGCACGGCCTGTCCGTCCAGGCCCGATAAGGTGTCTTCGCCAGGTCCTGGAGTGTGAGGTACCGGCGCCAGCTCTGGGGCTCCAGCCGAGGCTGCACCTGCTTCTCCCATGCCTGTGAGGCCCTGGTGCCTTTCAGGGCCATTTGGGTCACCAGGTTCATCCGTGCCTCCCTGGCCTTCAGCACCTCTTGCCACGCCACCTCTGCTGGCACCTGGGTCTGTGGCCTCCAGAACCACTCATGCTGCAGTTCAGCCCACCAAGGCCAGCTGGACTGTATGAGGGGCTGAGGCACCCAAAGGAAACCATGTCCCTGGGCAGGTGACGGTACTGTGGGGGCCGAGAACACCTATTCAGTCAGGCTCTGACAGCAGTCTCTGGATGGCCCTCCTAGGTGGTTATGAGCACATGACTGTTTCCCACCAAAAGTGGAAACACCAAGTGAGCCCCTTCACCTTACATCTCTGCTGCCATGTTCACAGGTGACCAGCCTACTGACTTCAACTTCTGGAAGGGAGTCAAGCACCAGGGCTAGGCCCAGTCTGTCCCATTCGTCTCCCACATGTAGGTCAAGTCTGTGTCTTTGTCTGTGCATGTGGGCATGTGCAGGTGCGTGCACATGGGAGTGCGCTGGGACCCATCCCTGGGGTCCTGAGACCAGGGATGCCAGAGTGGGCTGTTCCTGTCCACCTGGAGAGGGAAGCGGGGACTCCTGCTGGGCCCACTGGGGAAGGCACGGTGCAGGGCCGCCTGGGGTCCGGGCACAGAGACTGCAGGAACTCCAGGCTGTGGGCATGCCCTGGGCCCCTCAGAAGCACCAGAGGAACCAGCTAGACTCAAGGGCAGAGGGAAGGGCCATGTTGCCCTGGACACCCGCAGTGTCTTGCCCTCTGCTGGCACAACTCTCATGGCCTTTCCCTCCCCAGGAACAATGTCTTAAGGCTGTCCGGAGGGCTGGAGGTACCGGGGGACCTCAAATGCGAGGTGATCCTGTGTCTGCTGGCCTGCTGGGTGCTGGTCTACTTCTGTGTCTGGGAGGGGTTCAAGTCAACAGGCAAGGTACAGCCAGGCGAGACCCCGGGGCTGGGGCAGCACTGCCTGGGCACTGGCTTCATCTGTCAGGGAACCACTGGTGCCACGGGAGGTGACTGCATCAGGGATTGTACTTCAATCTGGCCCCTGAGCCCCACGCCCTGGCGGGAGAGTCCTCTCGGCCCTCCAAGTCCAAGGCCAGCAGCCGTCCCCATCCCCACTGGAGGGGAAGAGGCACCAGCTATGGCTGACCGTTTCCTGTGTGTGGGGCATCCCTGTCCCACCTTCCCACCCTCCAAGTTTCTGTTGATTCTGGCCCCCAGTCAGTTTTAGGGTGTGCGAAGACCTGCCCTACTGCCTGTGTCTGTTCGCTGCTCTGTGGCCAAGAGGACCCCAGTGGGGTGCCTGGGCATGTCAATGTATGGCAAAACCAATACAATATTGTAACATAATTAGCCTCCAATTAAAATAAATAAATTTATATTAAAAATGAAAAGATAATTTAAAAAAGAAGTAAACACTTAGGTCAGTATTTCTAACTCTTGGAATACATTAACACTTTTAAGAAATAACCATTAATGGAAAGATTTATAAATTCCACTAAATCATTAACCATAGTAATGAAAAAAGTGGAATCAACTTAAATGTTCCATAATTACATTCTTTTTTTTAATTTAAAGACCCAATCTTAATTTTTTGGCCATGCCACATAACATGTGGGATCTTAGGTCTGCTGCCAGGGATTGAACCTGCAGCCCTTACGCTGGAAGTGCAGAGTCTTATCCACTGGACTGCCTAGAAGTCCCAATAATTACATTATGATGCATCTTCTATCTATTCAATAACACATTTCTGAGAAGATTTTAGAAAGTGCAAAAGCCAGTACACTAAATAAAAAAATTTAGGAAAAATTTTTTTTTAGGAAAAAATTTAAAGCTAAACTTTGTAACTTCTACATCACATGCTGTTATACATTTGATGTGCAAGTACAACCAGAAAATATTCTTAAATGTTGACAGTATTTAATGCTGAACATAGGGCTCGATTTTCATTTTCCAAAATGGTTTTCAATTCCTTTGTAATTGAATTCAAATATCTGAATTTGAGAACCTTCCCTCTAACACGAGAACAAAGATAAAAAGTGTTTTTAAAATCCAGAAGGGCATTAGCTGAAAAGAAACTGGGGCGCAAAAAGTGACTTAGCTTTATTTTCTGCTGTAATAAACACTGAAGCATCCCACTCCTCAAGCAGCAGGGAAACAAAGCAAGTGAACCAAGAGAGGCCAAAGGCCAGTACAGGCAAAAACTTACACTCAAATAACAAAGTGGCAATGACTCTTAGGTTGAATTCCCTATGCCCACTGAGTAGGGGACACAAGGTTAGGCCTCAGCCCCTCTCCTCAGCTTAGGCTTTGGCGAGGTGGGAGCCCAAGTCTCCGAATGTTCCGAATCACCAGGGAAAGCTGATCGAGGAATGCGTTCATGGAAAGTCGGATGGAAGCAAGGTCTTCAGCAGTCCATCTACTAAAAGCAGGGAAAAGAAAATCAGATGAAAGGGAAGAGTGCTCCTGTAGGTCCAGGGTACCAGCCCCCCTCCTTAGACCAAGCCCCTCAGTGTCTCCATCATAGCATGCTTAAGAGGGAGCTCAGACCACAGCACCTGCCACCCCAAACTCCCCAAGGCAAACTCGTCTGGAACTGACACAAGCAGGTCACTGCCATTCACTGCAAATTCCTTCCAAATCAATCCTTGGTGGCGTTGGGCATCTGGGAGCAGAGATCTGCGAGCCATGTCTGCCTCCAGGGGCGACTGGAAAGGCACTCTGAGTGTGCTGGGAGAGACACGGTTAAGGCACCATCCATTACTGAATTTTCTGGTATCTCGGGCTTCCTCACACCTAAGAGGCCCGTTTTTACCCCAGGATGCCCATGCTCCCGACCACAACCTGTGACCACCCTGAGCTGCCTCCCTAACCCTTCGGTCCATCTTCCCCACCCTCCAGGCTCCTCGGGCCTTGACAATTCCCATTCCGGCCAATGGGTGGCCCAATCCTGCTGCTCCGGGTTGCCCACATGCTCCCTTCTATCCCTTCGTCAGGCTGTCGGCAAGTTTCCCACCACCATACCACTGACCGTGCCCAGGGAGGCTCCATGAAAAGGATACAGCACCACTTGTCCACGTCTAGGCCTTACAGCCAAGGGCGCCACATCTCCAGCAGGTCCTAGGCCACCTGGTGCCCGCTCACCCCGGGGACGAGCTACAGCAGCTTCCATCGCCTCTCTTCCTCTGCCAGGCCCACCCTGGCCTTCTGGGGCCCGGTGACCATCCTCACCTTCAGCCCTGCCTGAACCACTCTGGGAAGCAGGTGTTCTGGAGCTATGCTGGTCATCTCGGCCCTCTGCACCACCCGCGCCACCACCCGACGCCTGCATGGCTGCCGCGCGTCTCTCTCAGACGGAAAATAAGGGGCGGAGAGATTGGGCCCCTCACGAAGTCCCTCCCCTTCTGCGCAAGTACGCCAGAATTGCGCCTGCGCATACACCCCAGCCACCCACGGGCTGCTATGGAGACCCCGTGAGGCTGGAGGGACTCAGCTCCCTCACAATGCCACGCTCCTTTCAGGTGCCCCCGATGCGCCTGCGCACACGGGCCCCTCCAGTGCCGGCTCAGACAGCGTGGAAGAGACCCCGCCAAGTGTCCACAGAGACACCACTGAGACACAAATGCCAACTTTCCAGTTTCAAGGCCTAAAGCTAGTTCCACAATGCAACTTTGATTTCTCCAACGTATGCCACAGAAGGGTCTCACTGGACTAAGGTGGGAGTCGAGAGCTAGGGGCCAAGCCACACGACCCACCAGCGTCCCCTCTCTGCCCACTCCACATCATACCTGTGCTCTTTGACCATAGTGATAGCTAGCACTTCCTATGGTCCATGCGTTATTTCAGGTGCTTCCATGTGTTCGTCCATCACGTCAGTTTTCAGACAGTATTTCCATGGCTCAGGCCTCCCTTGTGGCTCAGCTGGTAAAGAATCCGCCTGCAGTGTGGGAGACCTGGGTTTGATCTCTGGGTTTTGGGAAGATCCCCTGGAGAAGGGAAAGGCTACCCACTCCAGTATTCTGGCTTAGAGAATTCCATGGACTGTATAGTCCATGGGGTTGCAAAGAGTTGGACACGACTGAGCGACTTTCACTTCACTACACTTCATATAGTGAGAAAATATTCCAAAATTAATACTGAATGGCAATACACTACTGTCTTATTCTCCTGCTTCTTACATTGTCTTCACTAATGTTGCACTCCTTGAATATCTGGATCTCAGAACCTCCCCTCCAACCAGAAGACAAATACAGTATTAGGAAGTGCAGAATCTAAAACTAAAGTCAGAGATAGCACAGTAGCTCAGTTTTATTTTCTGCAGTTAACAATCACCAAAGAAGCTATGTGGACCCTGAGCCCCCCAAGCAGCAGCAGAGGCACAAGATGAAGCCCGATCCATCTACTGCAGAAATAAATGCCCTCGGGAAGGACACTTGAGGCTAGGGCACGTAGGCTAGATTTAACGCCGACTTTCGTGCAGAGGCTTGGTAAAAAGGGTGGGGGGTGCACATAGTGCTGCAAGGTCCGCATCACTAGGGAAATCTTCTGCAGACAGAGGACGATGGACGTCTGGAGCATGACATGGTCTTCAGCACTCAATTGGCTAAAAGGGAGGGAAAATGAAATTCAGGTTCCCGATGAGAAGGCGGAAGAGGAGCATGTCCTTCCTCTGTCCCGGCACACTGACAAACCCAGAGCACCACACTTCTCCTTTAGGCTTAACCCTCCATTATGGCTCCTCCTGGGCCAAGACTGGCGCTGGCCACTGGCCACTGCCCAGCACCACCTCCCCAGCCCCCTTTAGAACTGACAGAACCAACTGGCAGCCATTAACATTGAGCTCCTTCTGAACTGGCGCTCACAGTTGAGTACTTTGAGATAGGAAGTTGTGGGCAATTTTTGCCTGAGCGAGCAATTAGAAAGGTACGGTGAGGCTGCTGGTGGAGATCTGGTTAAGGCACCATCCACATTTCTCATTTTGCCTGTCTGTCAGGCTCCCTGCTCATGGTGACCCACCTTCTCCCACAAGGCCTTCGCCGGACACCCTGGATATCACCGCCCCGACCCTCTGGATCCCTTCAGGTTGCTTTTCTTCACCACCATGCCCGGGCAGCCAGGCCACCCCTGACCCATACCCTCCAGCCCCCCAGAGTACCCTCCACCTACACTTTAGGCCCCGCCAACTGCAATCCCCCAAACCACCCCTAGTCCACACCCCAACCCCTGCGACTGAGGCTCCTGGAATAGGACACAACTGAAGGGGTCCGTTACTCAGAACTCTGGCTCCGGGTGCAGTGTCTCTTCCACACCCTGGTGCGTGGAGCGACCCCAGGATCTGCAGAATGTCACCGGCTGCGCCACGTGACTTTCCTGCAGTGCTGGGGCCTCTGGGATCACCTGGGTTTCCGGGGCTGCCAGGGACTGTAGGACTGACGGTGTCACCAGGGCCAGCTGGGTTGCCAGGGCCATCGCCGCCACCATCACCACCGCGTACACCTTGGCTGACATGTGCCATGCCCGCTACAGAGCCCATGGCACCTGCGTCTTCATCGGCTGCCCTCATGGCTCCACCACCATGTGCCTCGGACTCCATCTTGAACCCCTCTCTCCCTCCCTGTGCGTCAGGAAAGACTGAACCCTCCCTATAGAACCCAGCTCTGTAGTGCGACCTGCAACTCAGCATCGGCAGAGCGCCTGCACAAACACACCCTGGTCCTGCCTCACGATTGGTTCCCACCAACCATTGGATCCCACGGTGGCTGCAGTCTCTCAGGCAATAGGCACTCTCTGCAGAAGCTTCACACGTTCACGTGCCGTGTCGCCCCAGTGAGCCTGCACAGACATACCCACGTGGTCTGGTCCCTCTAAGTCAGCCCTGCCTCAGGCTCGGAAACCTGGTAAATGGCTTAGCCAGGAGGCCTCTAGGTGGCGCTCCACCCTTTAGTGTGTCCGCAGCTCCTCAGTGCGCATGCTCAAACAGACCATGCCCCACTCCTCAGGGCACGTCCCTGTTTCCGGTCCAAGCCTGCAAACCCCAAGTGAGCCCCGGTCCCTGTGCACCTCCAAGACTGCACTGCTGCCAACCTGGCCATGCTCACAGGTGAGCATCCTGCTGAGCGCAGGTCCTTATCTTCAACTTCTGGAGGGGAGTCGGGAACCCCTGGGTCAGACCTGGTCTGTCCCTCTGGTGTCCCGCACATAGCTCACGTGTGTGTGTGTGTGTGTGTGTGTGAGTGTGCGTGTGTGTGTGTGTGTGCATGTGTGTCCATGTGCACGTGGGCAAGTGCATGCACATGGGCATCTGCTGTGCATGTCTCTGTGTGCCCGAGAGAGAGAGTGCCTGTGCAGAGGTGCACGCACATAGGTCTGTGCATGTGTGTTTGTGGAGATGCTTGCAAATGGGCGTTCGCATGTGCATGTGTGTGAAAGAGAGCGTGTGGTTAGGTGCATGCACGTGGATGTGTGTGTGTGTGTGTGTGTGTGTGAAAGAGAGCACGAGTCAGAGGCATGCGCACTGGCGTCTGTGTGCTTGTGTTCATGTGCAGGTGCCTTTGCGTGGTGGTGCATGGGGACCCGGTCCTGGAGTCTAGAGAAGAGGAATGTGGAGTGTGATGTGCTTGCCTGCCTGGGGAGGAAAGCCGGGACTGCTGTTGAGCTCACTGGGGATGGCATGGGGAAGGGCCACCTGGGGCTCCAGGCACACAGACTGCAGGGACTCCAAGCTGGGAACGAACAACAGGCCCCCTCAGAAGCACCGGCTGGACCGGCTGCACTCAAGGGCTGCTGGAAGGGCAATGTCCCCCATCACACTCCCAGTCCCTTGGCCTCTGCTGGCACAAAACTCATGGGCTTTCCCTCTCCAGGATCAAAGTCTTGTGGCTCTCCGGAGAGCTGGAGGTGCCGGGGACCCTCAACCGGGAGGTGACCCTGTGTCTGCTGGCCTACTGGGTGCTGGTCTGCTTCTGGTCTGGAAAGGGGTCACATCAACCCACACAGTACAGCCAGGGTTGATGATGGGGCTGGGGCACCACTGCCTGGGAGGTGGAACCACTGGTGCCACGGGAGGTGACTGGATCAGGGCCACTGCCCAAGGAGGGGACAGGTACTTCAATCAGGCCCCTTGATCCCCAACCCCTGGCTGGATAGGCCTCTCCACGTCCCTTTGAATCCCAGGCCAGCAGCCTTCCCCCACCCTCGGTGGAGGGATTAGATTTTCCTCCATTATCACGTTAGCTGTAGGAGTTTTGTAGTTTACCTTGATCAGATTAAGAAAGTCTGTTTGTAGTCCTAGTTTTCTGACAGCTTTTATCATAGTGGTTGTTGAATATTATCAAATGCTTTTATGGCATCTATCGAAATGATAACATGGTTTTTCTCCTGTGTTTGCTTAATATGATGAATAACACTGGTTGATGAGTTTTTAATGCATAACCAATCTTTCATTCTTGGGATAGATCTCATTTGGTCATAATGCTTTATATATTGCTGGATTAAATTTGCTAACATTTCATTTTTTGTGCTTAACTTAATGAGGATAGTGCTCTATGGCTTTCTTTTCCTGCAATCTCTTCATCTGGTTTTGGTATTTTGTAAGGCTGGCCTCATGAGATGATTTGAAAAGTGTTTCCCCTCCTCTCCTTTCTGAAAGAATTTGTATGGGGTTGGTGATATTTCTCCTTTACGTATTTCATAGCATTCACTAGTTAAGTCACATGGGCCTGGAGTTTTCTGTTCCATATCTTTGATAGATTTAGGGATATTTAGGTTTTCCACTTTCTTCTTCAGTTAGTTTTGGCAATTTGTGTCATTCAAGGAATTTGTTAATTTCATCTAAATTGGCAAATTTATTCACAAACCTTGTTCCTAATGTGTTGTGGTTACTCGCTCAGTCCTGTCTGACACTCTGCAACCCCATGGACTGTAGCCTGCCAGGCTCCTCTGTCCACAGGGATTCTCCAGGCAAGAATACTGGAGTGGGTTCCCATGCCCTCCTCCAGGGAATCTTCCCAACCCAGAGATTGGAACCCAGGTCTCCTGCATTGCAGGTGGATTCTTTACCTCCAGGGGATCTTCCCAACCCAGGAATGGAACTGGGGTCTCCTGCATTGCAGGTGAGTTCTTTACCAGCTGAGCTACCAGGAAAGCCCTTAAACCACCTAGTCTGTGGTATTTTATTATTATTTTATCATGTCAGGCTAAGCTGCCAAATGGGCTTCCAGGTGGCTCAGTGTTAAAGTATCTCCCTGCCAAGCAGGAGGTGGGAGTTGGATCCCTGGGTCAGGAAGATCCCCTGAAGAAGGAAATGTTAACCCACTCCATTATCCTTGCCTGGAAAACCCCACGGACATACACAGAGGAGCCTGGTGGGCTACAGTTCATGGGGTTGCAAAAGAGCTGGGCACAAATTAGAGACTAAACAACAAGCTGACAAATACAGGGTAGGAAGTAAGAAAATGGACACTTTCATGCCCAATTGTTTGGAGTCAAATCGAAGCAACCTTTTTGGAGGGCAATTTGGTAACATGTATAAAACATTTTAAAAAGAGATTACTTTTTGACCCAACAATGCTCCTTCTTAAATCAGAATCATTGAACATAATGTGTTGGTGGTAGTGGTGTCGTTACTCAGGCATGTCCAACTCTTGTGATCCCATGGACTGTAGCCCACCAGCCTCCTCTGTCTATGGGATTTACTCCAATTTACTGAATATTTACTCAGTGAAGATGCATATTTACTTTCTTTCAATTTTAACACTGTGCCACTTCCCAGGTGGCACAGTGGTAAAGAATCCGCCTGCCAATGCAGGGGACGCAGGGGTTTGATCCCTAGGTCAGGAAGATCCCCTGGAAGAAGAAATGGCAACCCACTCCAGTATTCTTACCTGGAAAATTCCATGGACTTAGGAGCCTGGCAGGCTATAATCCATGGGGTTGCAGAGAGTGGAACACAACTGAGTGACTGAGCACAACTTATCTGCAGATAACCTGATCATACATGTAGAAAATACAGTGTAATTCACAGAACTACAAAACTATCAGCAAATCTGGTGATGTTGCAGGAAACACTAGATATTTGAGGGTGCTAACTCCTTCCCCAAATACTTAACTAATTGTCCCTAAGCTTTTCTACATTGCTCTAAAACAAGGTCTGTAGTTTACAGATCTAGTGTCTCCGAGTTGTTTGATCTTCTGAAAGCTAAGCTTTTTACTTTGGGAAGAATCAGACCTACTGATAAAAGGTGGTGGGCAAACTAGAATTCTGGTGGGGGGGCATACTTTTGAGTAGCAGCCACCTACTGTAGACCAATAGCCTTAAAAGGAAATAGAAATGTGGACTTTTAACTCCGTACTTCTACCCTTTGGAATCTATCTTAAGGAAATAACCAGTCATGCAAAGACTTATGCAGAAGATTTCCACGGAATCATTAATAAGGAAAAATGGAAACATATTAAATGTTTAACACTTATATTATAGTACTTCTTTTATGTATCCAAGTAAATGTTTTTGAAGAAATTTTAGAAAGAGAAAAATGCTTACATGTTAAATAAAAATAATTTGAGGAAAAATTAATCCTGAACATGCAACAATTACATTATTGTTATATATGAAGTGACAGTCTCTCAGTTGTGTCCGACACTGCGATCGCATGGACTATACAATCCATGGAATTCTTCAGGCCAGAATGCTGGAGTGAATATCCTTTCCCTTCTCAGGGGATCTTCCCAACCCAGGGATCGAACCCAGGTATCCTGCATTGCATGCATATTCTTTACCACCTGAGCCATATAAATGCCTGTATAAAACTAAGAAAATATTCCAAAGTACTGACCACAGTTAATGCTGAATGAGAAGTCACAATACATTTTAATTTTCTCTCATTTCTTAAATTGTCTTCAGTTACACTGTACTTCTAGACTATCTGAAGCCCAGACCCTTCCCTTGAAACCAAGACAAAGGCAAGAAACTGTGGAGGTGCAGTATTTGAAAATATATTCAGACACAGAATGATACTTTGGCTTTATTTTATGCTACAAGAAATATTGAAACACCCTCCTCCTCCAGCCAGAGGAAAACAACAGGGCCAAGAGTGCCCAAAGGCCAATATAGGCAAACAGTTAGGCCCCCTTAATAAATCAGCAACCAGTGTAGGAATCAATGCCCTGGGGAAGGATGCACTGCCTAGGTTAATCTTAGGCGCTCTTTCTTGGCCTAGGCTTAGGGATAACCAGGGACACAAACTACCCTGTAATTGGTTGGTTGATCTCAACCAACGGGAAAAGCTGCCTGAGACAGGAGATGATAGAAATTTGGAGGTGGCCACCTTTTTTAGCAGCCAGCTGGCTAAAAGGGAGGGAAAAAGAAAATCAAATTAAATGTGGGAACTGTTCCTCTCTCTGCCCCTTCAGCTGGTGACAGGCTCAGTGCACATATCTACATCCTTAGACTTCGCCTTTCAGGGGTCTCCAGTTGACTATTAGAATGACCCCAGACACCTGCCACCCATCCAGGCCCCTTTGCAAGCTAACATTGCCAGGATATTGCTGTTCACTGTGAGCACCTTCCTTACTGCCCTGTGGTAGGGCTGGGCGTGTGGGCTCAGGAACTAGCGGGCCATCTCTGCCTCCATGGGTAACAGGAAGAGCACTATGTTGGAGCTCGTGACGGCGAGGTTAAGGGACCATCTCACATCAACCTTGCCTGTACCTCAGGCCTACTCTTCATTTGGAGGCCTTCTGAAGGGAACTCTTCTGTTTCCTTCTGGCAGTTCTCACTTGTCTCTATCCCCACTCCAAGTCTGCTCCCAGCCCTTCCAGTCCCTCAGGCCATCTCCCCTTTCCATCTCTCCCTGCCACCCCTGACCCATACCTCCTGAGGCCAGACCCTCCAGCCGTCTTCTTGGTCTCCCTCCCCACAGCCTTTCCTATCCCCAGGCTGACCACTTTCTCTCCATTCCAATGTCTATAGCAGGCCCGTTCCTCCCCGGTCCAACCCCTCTCCTCTATTCAAATAGGATACAAACTGAGAAGGTGGCTTCTTGGCCTTCCGGCCACGGGTGGCACATGCCCACCAAGTCCCAATGCAGAATGTCCACCAGGCCACGGACCAACGTGTCCTCCTGGCCCCAGGGTGGTGTACCACCAGGTCCTGGCGCCACATGTCCACCTGGTCCTGGAGCGGCGTGACCACCCGGCACTGGCATGGCGTCTCCACCAGGTCCCGGAGCATGAGGTGCCTGCACCAGCTCTGGGGCTCCAGCTATGGCTGCACCCGCCTCTCCCGCGCCTTCGAGGCCCTCGTGCCCTTCAGGGCCATTTGGGTCACCAGGCCCATCCAGACCTCCCTGGCCTTCAGCATCTCCCGCCACACCACCCCTGCCAGCACCTGGGTCTGCGGCCTCCATGACCACTCACGCTGCAGGTCAGCCCACCACTGCCACCTGGACCGTCTGAGGTATCCAAAGGAAACCATGCCCCTGGGCGGGTGACGTCGCTATGGGCACTGAGGACACCTGCGCAATCAGGCCCTGACGCAGGTCCCCGGATGTCCCTCTTAAGTGTTTATGAGCACGTCAGTGTTTCCTGCCAAATGTGGAAACATCAACTGAGCCCCTTCCCTTTACACCTCTGCTGCCATGTTCACATTGTGACCATCCTGCTGACTTCAACTTCTGGAAGGGAGTCGAGCACCAGGGCCAGGCCTGGTCGATCCCATTTGTCTCCCACACATAGCTCAAGTCTGCGTCCTTTTCTGTGCATGTGGGCATGTGCAGGTGCATGCATATGGGGGTGCGAGACCAGGGATGTGGAGTGGGCTGTTCCTGTCCACCTGGAGAGGGAAGCGGGGACTCCTGCTGGGCCCACTGGGGAAGGCACGGTGCAGGGCCGCCTGGGGTCCGGGCACAGAGACTGCAGGAACTCCAGGCTGTGGGCATGCCCTGGGCCCCTCAGAAGCACCAGAGGAACCAGCTAGACTCAAGGGCAGAGGGAAGGGCCATGTTGCCCTGGACACCCGCAGTGTCTTGCCCTCTGCTGGCACAACTCTCATGGCCTTTCCCTCCCCAGGAACAATGTCTTAAGGCTGTCCGGAGGGCTGGAGGTACCGGGGGACCTCAAATGGGAGGTGATCCTGTGTCTGCTGGCCTGCTGGGTGCTGTTTACCTCTGTGTCTGAAAGGGGTTCAAGACAACAGGCAAGGTACAGCTGGGAGTGACGACCAGGCTGTAGCAGCACTGCCTGTGTGTGAGGTGCATCTTCCAGGGGCCACTGCTGGCACAGAAGGTGACTGAAGCAGGAGTTGTACTCAATCTGGCCCCTGAGCCCCACACCCTGGCCAGAGAATCCTCTCGGCCCTCCAGATCCAAGGCAAGCAGCCTTCCGTCCCACCCCCTTGGAGAAGGGAGGCACCAGCAATGGCTGACCCTTCCCTGTGGGTGGGGCATCCCTTTCCCACCTTCCAACCCTCCCAGTTTCTGTCGATTCTGGCTCCCATTTTTAGGGTGTTGGTAGACCTGGTCTACTGCCTGTGTCTGTCCCCTGCTCTGTGGCCAAGAGGACCCCAGTGGGGAGCCTGGACACATCTCTCCCTCAGGGCCTCACTGTCAGGTTGGGGGGACATTTGTACGAATAGTCATGCTGTAGAAGGGGGCTCACTAGACTACGATGGACTAGAGGGTGAAGAGCCAAGACATAAGACCCACCAGTGTGCCCCGTCTGCCCACACCACATCTATACTTGTGCTCTTCCGTAGTGAAAGCTAGCACTTGCTATGGTCCATGCACTGTTTTAGGTGCTTTCCAATGTGTTGGTCCACCAGGTCAGTTTTCAGACAGTATTACCATGTTTGTCTCTGGTCTCCCATGATGCAGCTCTCCAAACAAATCATATAAACCCACTCTCTCCCCAACACCAGCAGCTCAAAGTCTTGTGCATTTTGATTGCTCCATTTCTCAAGTCTGATTACTACAGTGCTCCATCAGGCATGGGACCTAAGTTGGGTCTGAATTGTGAGATCTGCAACAGAAAATGATAATGACAATGACAAATAATACGTGTGGCAAGAGAGTGACAGATGTATGAAGAAAAGACAGTGTGTGATAGAATGAGTTTGAGATTTTACCACTGTGACAGGTGAATGGTTTTGAGTGAGTGTGACAGACTGAATGTGTGATTCGGACAGGAGTTTAAAAAGACAGAATATGATGGGAAGCGACCAAGTTGCAAGTGATAGTGATAGTGGTAGCGAGCCCCCAAGATGACAGATGATAACTTAACGTGTATGGTGAGTGGTGAGTCGTATAGCCAGAAGAGACTGTCAAGACACGAAATAACTACTACATTAGGTAGCCTTTGGGTATGTGGTGAGAACTCTGGCCAGAACTGCAGTAGGAGAAAAGAGAGGGAGCGCTTCGAGGAGCGGTTCTCCATTTTCAACTGGGTGGTCGGGTTGTGAAGTAGATGCGGAGTGAAAACTTGAAGGAGGTTTGGGAGGGTCAGGAGACGTGTGGCTGGAGCAGAGTGGGTGAAGAGGAGAGCAGCAGGACAGGGGGCCAAGAGCTGACAGGGACTGGATGTATAGGCCTTAGGGCCCATGGTGAGGGCTTGTGCTCAGAGTGAAGCGGGTAGGTGATGGATGGTGGCTGTGGATTGGATTGTGTGCCCCAGAAAAAGATGTTGAAGTCCTAACCCCTGGAGCCTGTGAAATGTGAAAAAATGATGCCACTTTGAAAAATTCACTGTTTTTACTATTTCATTTCTGGCATTAATAAAAGTTACAAGGAAGAATCATGACCTAAGCGTCCTCTTATTTAAGTAATGACCTTGGAACACGTTTTGAAAGCTGAGGGTTGAAAATAGACTTCCCTGCTGTTATCAAGTACAACAGGCCTAACCTGACTCACATGGAATGCCCCACATCCATGTTACTTTGCTGCAAGCAGTTCAGCAGGTGGCTGTAACAGGCACTGCTCCTGGTCAGCCAAACCACGTCTTTTTTCTGGGTCAGAAACTAGCTTCAGTAGTTGACAATAAAATCAACGGCTCTGCCAGATACCACAGATAAGGTGAACTTCGCTACTGACATTAAAAGGCAACAGAACCCAGCCTGCTTTCCCACAGCAGGGGCCTCTTGTGCTCTCACGTCTCTTTTCCCCACAGTTGATGCTCCCAGCTGCCCTGGGTGCCAGGTCAGCAGCGTCTCTATGCCATGATGTAAGGCAGAGACAACCAGAGTAGCTGGGGCTCAGGTTTCAGGGAACCAGGCCAAAGGCACAGACCCTACAGTCAAGGGGAATCCTGGTGCTGAGAGAAAGGAGGAGAAGCCAAGTGAACTTCCTCACCCTGGTCAAGAAACAGGCCAGTTACCACGAATGGTTTTTCCTGACACTCCAGACCAAGCCCCTGATCTAAAGAAGGGTATGTTGGCCCACAAGGCTCACCTGAGAAGCTAGGGCTGGGAAACCTAACCTGAAGGTCTCTGAGCCCCAGGCCCCTTGAACACAGGCCCCTTTACTTCACCAGGCACCTTCCTAAGTTTCCAGCTTTCTACTTTATTTTCTTTGCTCTTAAATTGCATTTATTATTATTTCTTTATTTTAATTGTGCCATTTGTTTTTATAAATTTAGTTTTTATTTTCTGAGACAGAGTGGCACTGTGCAGGCTGAGCAGGGGGCCCGATGGGAGAGAGCAGCTGAGACAGAGACCCCTCCCACATGGGCACCTCACTGATGGCAGATGGGGCACTGGAGAGCCTAATGGACAGGTGGCCTTTCCAATCAAGGCTGCCTGTCATTGGAACTCCACGAGGCTGATCGTGAACCCAGTCCCACTCTGGCACCACACACAGACATCGCTTCCTGGGAGACCTCTGTGGGGAAGGCAGGCCAATCCATGGGATGTGTCCCTCCATTTGGCTTCTGTCCAGCACTGTGTTCTCATGGTGTGTTTCATGGTCAAAACCTCTTATTTGAATGAGTTTTAGCCTCTGTTTACTTTCACACAAAGGAGCACAACCTAATTGTTTTATATCTGTCTTGAAATTTTAAATATTTCCATTTCTTTGGTCTTCAATAAGACTTTTAATTCATTTTCATACTCTATGGTGATAGAAGTCAGAATAGTGATTCTCTCTATTGGGAAGAAGCAGGAAGGAAAACACATTTGTAAATTATACTGTATCATAGAAGGTGATGAGTGGTGTGGGAAAGCAAAGAACAGCGTGAAGAGGATTGACTGCCCACCGGGCTGTGGGGAGGGTGGCTGCAGGGGGAAGTCGGGTGAGAAGATGAGACCTGGGCAGACTCGGAAATGATGGGTGACCAGGAGCTATATTTGAGAGTGTAGTCAAGGCAGGGAGAACAGACTATGCAAAAGCACTAAGTCCTCTGAAAACCTGGAATGTTGAGGGTGCAGCCTAGAGGCCAGTGTGGTTGGCATGGAGTGAGCAAGAGTGTGCACAGCAGAGGAGGTAAGGAGGGAATGGGGTTTCACAGATGAGAATGTGGGGCCTTTCTGGGCATTAGAAGGACCTCTGGCTCATATTCTGAGCGAGAATAAAGCCAGTGAAGGGAACTGAACAGGGGAGACACATCTGGCTCACACTTTGAAAGGAAGGATCATTGTAGCCACCCACCAGAGCTGCTGGGTGCTGGCGGGTGAGAGACTCCATCACCGTCACCCCCAGGACCATTGCCACCATCCCTGGCAGCAGCACCTGCCTCCCTCCAGTGCACAGGGTCAGAGCTCTCTGGGTTCTGTCACGGCAGTCTCTATTCATGCACATGGAGGAACAGGAAAGGTTGTGCCCTGCCACTGGCTTCAAAGATCCCCTTAAAAGTGGCCAAAATATATGAAGCTCAGGCTGTGAAAAAACTGGGCATCAGGCCAGGGAGGATCAGCAGTGATCTCTGGGAGCTGAAACACGGAAGAGACGAGCTGTGCAGCTGCCCCAGCTTGCTATCTACACAGACTGCCCAGGCCATGTCCAGCTGTCCCCCTGGGTGTCAAGGGGGAATTGCAGAGCACAGGCTATTGGAGCTGGCAGGCAGTGGACCAGAGAGAAGAGGGCGGCAGAGGGAGGAGAGAACCCTGCACGTGGGCAGAGAGTCTGCTGGAGCCATAGCAGAAACTCTTCATTCAGGTGACATCATATACAGTACTCAGAAGGCTCTTGTCTCAAACTCCCACTGATCAACCCTTAAGGCAAGACTCAACAGGATCAAAGTGTTTCTAAGTAAGTAAACAGTAAGTAAGCTTTAAAACATTTTTAAAAGTTGTGGAATATACCTAGGGAAAAATATACCCAGCACCCAAGGAAAAGAGTATGCCAAGAATGAGAAATATTCAAGCCATTATGAGGAGAGAAATCAATTGATAAAAGACATCTAGATTGGCCCATTTTTTGAACAGTTCATTTATTTTTCTGGAATTGAGCTGCATGAGCTGCTTGTATGTTTTTGAGATTAATTTGATTGGCAGGGGAAAGTGAAACTATCTGCAGACATGCTTGTTTATGCAGAAAATCAAATGGAATCTACAAAATATTGACAAGAACTAATCAGTGAATTTAGCAAGTTTGCAGAATAAAAGATATATTAAGAGAGAGCTAACTCCCCATGCCCAATCACTCAACTAATTGTCCCAACACTTTTCTTCACTGACTTAAGTACAGTCAGCCACAAAATTCTTATTTTAGTGTGCCTAGGTGTTTTCTCTCCTCATGCAAAGTAAGTGTTTTATTTTATTAGGAAACCAAGTCTATTGTGACAAGGATGTTGGGAAACCAGAAATCTGGTAGCAGGTATATTTTCTGAAGAAAAATTGTGATCAAGAGTTTTTGTGTTTTTTTTTTTTTAAAGAGAATCTGTTTCCTCTCTGTCTTTTGTTTTGTTTTGCTGCATCTCATGGCTTGTAGGATCTTAGTTCCCTGACCTGGGACCAAAGCCATGCCTCCTGCAGTGGAAGCCTGGAGTCCTGACCACTGGACAGCCAGGGAATTCCCTGTGATCAAGGCTCTTAAAAAAGAAATGGAGAAGTAAACATCTGTGAATATTTCTGGCTTTTGGAATATATTAATACTCTAAGGAAAGAACCATTAACGGAAAGAATTATATACATGAATTCCACTGAATCATTAACCACAGTAATGAAAAAATTGTAAACAGCTTAAATGTTCAATAATTACATTATTATTGTTTTTATTTTAAAGACCCAATTTTAATTTTTTCGCCACGCCACATGGTACGTGGATCTTAGTTCCACTACCAGGAATTGAACCTACAGCCCTTGCACTGGAAATGCAAAGTCTTAACCACTGGACTTCTTGGGAAGTCCCCAATAATTAATTATGATGCATTTATATCTAGTCAATAACACACTTTTGATGAGCTTTTAGAAAGTGGAAAAGTTAGTATATTAAATGAAAAAAAGTCAGGAAAATCTTTAATGCTAAACTTGATAGATGGCAATAAGGGATGACAGAGGATCAGATGGTTGGATGGCATCACCGACTCAATGGACATGAGTTTGAGCAGGCTCAGGGAGGTGGTGATGGACAGGGAGGCCTAGTGTGCTGCAGTCCATGGGGTTCCAAAGAGTTGGACAAGACTGAGCGACTGAACTGAACATTACATGCTGTTATAAATTTTATGTGCAGGTACAACTAGAAAATATTCTTAATGTAGACAGTATTTAGTGAACATAGGGCTCGATTTTAATTTTCCTAAATTGTTTTCAATTACCTTGTCCTACTGGAATATCTGAATTTCAGAACCTTCCCTCTAACACGAGAACAAAGACAAAAAGTTTTTCTTTTTAAATCCAGAAGCACATTAGCTGAAAAGAAACTGAGGCACAAAAAGTGACTTAGTTTTATTTTCTGCTGTAATAAACACTGAAGCATCCCATGCCTCAAGTAGCAGGGAAACAAAGTGAACCAAGAGATACCAAAGGCCAGTAAAGGCAAAAACTTACACTCAAATAACAAAGTGGTGATGACTCTTAAGTTTGAATGCCCTATGCATTGCCGAGTAGGGGGCACAAGGTTAGGCTTCACCCTCTTTCCTCAGCCTAGGAAAGGTGGGATCCCAAGGCTCCGAATGTTCTGAATCACCTGGGAAAGCTGATCGAGGAACAGGTTGATGGGAATTCGGATGAAAGCAAGGTCTTCAGCAGTCCATCTACTAAAAGTGGGGAAAATAAGGTTAAGGGGAGATGTTCCTATAGGTCCAGGGTACCAGCCCACCTCCTTATACCAATCCCCTCAGTGTCTCCATCATAGCACTCTTAAGAGAGAGCTCAGAAAACAGCACCCGCTGCCCTCCCCCCACTCCACAAGGCAAACTCATCTGGAACTGACACAATCAGGTCATTGCCATTCACTACAAATTCCTTCTGAGTAATTCCTTGGTGGCGCTGGACATCTCGGAGCAGAGACCTGCGAGCCAAGCATGCCTCCAGCGGGGATTGGAAAGGCACTCTGACTTTGCTGGGAGAGACACGGTTAAGGCACCGTCCATTACTGAATTTGCTGGTATCTCAGGCTTCCTCACACCTCAGAGGCCTGTTTTTATCCCAGAATGCCCATGCTCCCGACCATAACCTGAGACCACCCTGAGCTGCCTCCCTAACCCTTCGGTCCGTCTTCCCCGCCCTCCAGGCTCCTCAGGCCTTGACAACCCCATTTCCTGCCAGGCTGCCTACTCCTGCTGCCCCGGATCGTCCCCGTGCTCCCTTCTATCCCTTCCTCAGGCTCCCGGCATGTTTCCCACCACCATACCACTAACCCTGCCCACGGAGGCTCCATGAAAAGAATAAAATACTTAGCAACAGATCTACCGAAAGAAACAAAAGACCTATATATAGAAAACTATAAAACATTGATGAAAGAAATCAAAGATGACACAAATAGATGGAGAAATATACCATGTTCATGGATCAGAAGAATCAATATAGTGAAAATGAGTATACTACCCAAAGCAATCTATAGATTCAATGCAATCCCTATCAAGCTACCAACAGTATTTTTCACAGAACTAGAACAAATAATTTCACAATTTGTATGGAAATACAAAAAAAAAAACCATTGAATAGCCAAAGCAATCTTAAGAAAGAAGCCTGACTTCAGACTATACTACAAAGCTACAGTCATCAAGACAGTATGGTACTGGCACAAAGACAGAAATATAGATCAATGGAACAAGCTAGAAAGCCCAGAGATAAATCCATGCACCTATGGACACCTTATCTTTGACAAAGGAGGCAAGAATATATAATGGAGAAAAGACAATCTCTTTAACAAGTGCTGCTGGGAAAACTGGTCAACCACTTGTAAAAGAATGAAACTAGAACACTTCCTAACACCATACACAAAAATAAACTCAAAATGGATTAAAGATCTAAATGTAAGACCAGAAACTATAAAACTCCTAGAGGAAAACATAGGCAAAACACTCTCTGATGTAAATCATAGCAGGATCCTCTATGACCCACCCTCCCAGAGTAATGGAAATAAAAGCAAAAATAAACAAATGGGACCTAATTAAACTTAAAAGCTTTTGCACAACAAAGGAAACTATAAGCAAGGTGAAAAGACAGCCTTCAGAATGGGAGAAAACAATAACATGTGAAGCAATTGACAAAGAATTAATCTCAAAAATATACAAGCAGCTGGAAAATCCCATGGACAGAGGAGCCTGGTAGACTGCAGTCCATGGGGTCCCTAAGAGGGACGTGACTAAGCGACTTCACTTTCACTTTTCACTTTCATGCATTGAAGAAGGAAAAGGCAATCCACTCCAGTGTTCTTGCCTGGAGAATCCCAGGGATGGGGGAGCCTGGTGGGCTGCTGTCTATGGGGTCGCACAGAGTCAGACATGATTGAAGCAACTTAGCAGCAGCAGCAGCAGCAGCATGCAGCTCAATTCCAGAAAAATAAGCAACCCACTAAAAAAATGGGCCAAAGAACTAAACAGACATTTCTGCAAAGAAGACTATACAGATGGCTAACAAACACATGAAAAATGCTCAACATCACTCATTATCAGAGAAATGCAAATAAAAACCACAATGAGGTACCATCTCACGCCAGTCAGAATGGCTGCTATCCAAAAGTCTACAAACAATAAATGCTGGAGAGGGTGTGGAGAAAAAGGAACCCTCTTACACTGTTGGTGGGAATGCAAACTTGTACAGCCACTATGGTGAACAGCGTGGAGATTCCTTAAAAAACTGGAAATAGAACTGCCATAAGGCCCAGCAATCCCACTGCTGGGCATATACACTGAGGAAACCAGAATTGAGACACATGTACCCCAATGTTCATCACAGGACTGTTTACAGTAGCCAGGACATGGAAACAACCTAGATGTCCAATGCCAGACAAATGGATAAGAAAGCTGTGGTAAATATACACAATAGAATATTACTCAGCTATTAAAAAGAATGGATTTGAATCAGTTGTAACGAGATGGATGAAACTGGAGCCTATTATACAGAGTGAAGTAAGCCAGAAAGAAAAACACCAATACAGTATACTAGCACATATATATGGAATTTAGAAAGATGGTAATGATGACCCTGTATGTGAGACAGCAAAAGAGACACAGATGTAAAGAACAGACTTTTGGACTCTGTGGGAGAAGGCAAGGGTGGGATGACTTGAGAGAATAGCATTGAAACATGTATATTATCATATGTGAAATAGATTGCCAGTCCAGGTTCGATGCATGAGACAGGGTGCTCAGGGCTGGTGCACTGGGATGACCCTGAGGGATGGGATGGGGAGGGAGGTGGGAGTGGGGTTCAGGATGGGGAACACATGTACACCCATGACTGATTCATGTCAATGTATGGCAAAAACCACTACAATACTGTAAGTAATTAGCCTCCAATTAAAATAATTTTTTTTTTTTAAAGAAAAGGATACAACACCAGCACTCCACGTCTATGCCTTACAGCCACTGGTGCTACGTCTCCACCAGGTCCTGGGGCACGTGGGGCCCGTTCACCTCGGGGACGAGCTCTAGCAGCTTCCATCATGGCTCTTCCTCTGTTAGGGCCACCCTGGCCTTGTGGGGCCCGGTGACCATCCTCACCTTCAGCGTTGCCTGAACCCCTCCGGAAAGGACGCGTCCTGGCGCTCTGCTGGTCATCTCGGGCCTGTGCGCCACGGGTGGAAATAACCGTGGTTCGCATGGCGGCCGTCCGTCTCGATCAGACGCCAACGGAAGGGGCGGAGAGACTGAGCCGCTCACCAAGTCCCTCCCCCTCTGCGCAAGGACGCCAATAGTGTGCTTTTGCAGACACCCTTCAGGGTGCCTCCTTGCACTGGATTGGTTACCGCCCAGCCTGCTGGCCTCCACCAGGCTGCTATGCAGACCCCGTGGGACTTGAGGGACTCGGCTTGCTCGCGAAGCCACGCTCCTCTCAGCTGGGCCCAATGCGCCTGCACACAAGAGCCCCTCCAGGGCTGGTCCAGACGGTGTGGAATGGACCCTGCCAAGTGTCCACAGAGACACCACCAAGACACAAATGACGGCTTTCCAGTCTCAAGGCATAAAGCTAGTTCCACAAAGCATCTTTGATTTCTCGAACATATGCCACAGAAGGGTCTTACTAGATTAAGTTGGGAGTCGAGGGCAAGGGGCCAAGCCACACAACCCAGCAGCATTCCCCCTCTACCCACTCCATATCTATAGTGAAATTATAGATGATTTCATATCTATATGAAATTCCAGCAGAACTTTGCAAATCCCTGAAGGAGGATGCCGTCAGGGATTTGCGTTCATTATGTCAGCAAATCTGGAAGACCACAGGACTCTAAAAGGTCAAGCCTCTGATTCGTTTCAATGTATGACAAAAACTACTGTAATGATGTAAAGTGATTAGCCTCCAACTAATAAAAATAAATGGAAAAAAAAATAAATAAAAGGTCAATCCTCATCCCAATTCCCAAGAAGGGTAGTACCAAAGAATGTGCTAACCATCAGACAAATTGCACTCATCTCCCATGCTAGTAAGGTCATGCTTAAAATCTTGCATGCTAGGCTTCAGCATTATGTGAACCAAGAACTTCCAGATGTCCAAGCTGGGTTTAGAAAAGGAAGAGGAACAAGAGATCAAATTGCCAACATGCACTGGCTTATATAGAAATCAATGGAATTTCAGAAAATCACCTCACAGTGTTTCCTTGACTAGGCTAAAGCCTTTGACTGTGTGGATCATGACAAACTGTGGAAAGCTCTTAGAGAGATGGGAATAGCAGACCATCCTACCTGCCTCTTGAGAACCCAGTGTGCGGGTCAAAAAGGAACAGAACCCTGTATGGGAAAACTGATTGGTCAAGATCGAGAAAGGAGTATGACAGGGCTGTCTTCTGTCACCCTATTTGTTTAATCTATATGCTGAGCACATCATGAGAAATGCCAGGCTGGATGAGTTACAAGCAGGATCAAGACAGGTGGGAGAAACATCAACAACCTCAGATATGCAGATGATACCACTCTAATGGCAGAAAGCAAAGAGGCACTAAAGAGCCTCTTGATGAGGGTGAAGGAGGAGAGTGAAAGAGCTGGCTTAAGACTAAATATTAAAAAACTAAGATCATGGCATCTGGCCCCATTACTGCATGGCAAATAGAAGGGGAAAAGGTGGAAGTAGTGACAGATTTCCTCTTCTTGGGCTCCAAAATCACTGTGGATGGTGACTGCAGCCATGAAATTAGAAGATGATTGCTTCTTGGCAGGAAAGCGATGACAAAACTAGACAGGGTGTTGAAAAGCAGAGACATCACTCTGCGACAAAGGTTCATAGAGTCAAGGCTATGGTCTTCCCAGTGATCACATATGGTTGTGAGAGCTGGACCATAAAGAAGTCAGAGCCCCAAAGAATCTGGGCCTTCAAACTGTGGTGCTGGAGAGGACTCCTGAAAGTCCCTTGGACAGCAAGAAGATCAAACCAATCAATATTAAGGGAAATCAACCCTGAATATTCACTGGAAGGACGGATGCTGAACCTGAAGCTCCATTATTTTGGTCATTTATGGGAACAGTTGACTCACTGTAAAAGTCTCTGATATTGGGAAAGCTTGAGGGCAGAAGGAGAAGAGGGCATCAGGGGATGAGATGGCTGGATGGCATCAGGGATCCAATGAACATGAACTTGGGCAAACTCCAGGAGATAGTGAGGGACAGGGAGGCCTGATGTGCTGCAGTCCATGGGGTTGCAAAGAGTCGACACATGACTGGGCGACTGAACAACAAAAACTGCCCAAGCCACGGTCTTGCCGATCAGATTCATCAGTAATAAAGCTGATATTTAGGTTGAAACACATGTCAAGGGGGATGTGTCAAAAGATGCAGAGGCTAAGCTCCACCTGTTTGAAAGGAGTGGGAAAGGACAGGCAGCAGGCATGAGTGGATGGTGTCAGTGAACTTGTAGAGGAAATGATTCAGGTGGTCCAATTTATAAAGCCCCACACTTTCGTTCAGGCTTTTGAAAGACAGGTGGCGCTAGTGGTAAAGAATCCTCCTGCCCAAGAAAGAGACGCAACAGACAGAGTTTCAGTCCCTAGGTGGGCAACACCCCCTGGCGAAGGAAATGGGAACCCACTCCAGTATTCTTGCCTGGAAAATTCCTAGGAGAGGAGCCTTGTGGGCTAGAGTCCATGGGTTGCAAAGAGTCAGATACGATTAAGCCCACACATACATATACACATATACTTATACACATATACATATACACATATCTAATCCAGGAGAAAGCAGAGGTTAAAGAAGTGGTTACAATTCAGGACAGAGTGAGAAAAAACATGAGAAGGACTTCCTTGAAGGGTTCAGTGCATAGGAATCCATGTGTCAATGCAAGGGACATTGCTTCGATGCCTGGTCGGGGAAGATCCAACATGCCATGGAGCACCTGAGCCCATGCCCCACAACTACTGAGCATGTGCTCTAGAGCCCATGTTCTGTGATAAGAGAAGTGACCGTCATGAGAAGCCTGTGCACAGCAACTAGAGAGTAGCCTCCATTCCCTACAACTAGAGAAAGCTTGTATGCAGCAAGGAAGACCCAACACAGGCAAAAATAAATAAAATCAACCCGAGGAGAAGAGAGTAGGCCAGCTTCTCTGACTAAAGGGCAGTGCGGAGTTGGACTAGGGATCCTGTACAAAAGCCAAGTGTGAAGTACAGCCTTGCAGGCGCTTACAGATGACTAAATGAGCTTTCCATCCCAGGTTCCTCTGTGGGTGCTGCAAAGCAGGAGCATTTGCAGGCATTGTTACAGTTTTAGTTGTTGGTTTAGCAGATATTAATAGGGATCACCACAATACCTGGAGAAAACTGTGTCAGGGCAGAACCAGATTCACATGGGTACATAGAGTAGGTGTGGACACTCTGGTCAGACATGTGGGAGGAAAGCCCAAAGAACGTACTGAGCAAGGGTCTAGCGTGTTGACTTCTGCTGTCATCCATACACAAGTGGAAACTCATGAATTAACCAGATGCACCTGAGGGTCTGACATTAGAGCAGAAGAACAGTCAGTGGGACCTCTAGGTGGCACTGACTCCCGCCTCCACAGGTGACACTGTGAGGACACCCTCATACACCCCCACTGAGGGGACTGGTCACAGTTCCCAGGACCAGAAATGCTGGGGTTCAGGGATGTGCAGGCTTCACTGGATTCAGTCGTGCCAGGCTGCTCACTGCAATGGCTGCCACCCTTCTGCACTCCTACCATATCCTGTGACCTTTGGGGGTGTCCTCTTCTATAATTAACCCATTTATACCCTTTGCCCATTTCTACAAATTAGAATTGCATTTATCTACTTGATGATCAGAGGATATGAAAAATATCAGTATATTCTTGATATTATTCTGTTGTGGGCTTAAAACAATGTTTAGGAAGTACTTCCCCACTCCTAGCTCACAAGGATATTTTCTTACATTTTCTATAGTAGCTTTAGTTATTTGATAACTCAAGGAACATTTTTTGTTAGACACCGTTCCAGGTCTCCATGGCGGTTACAGTGTAGCTGGGAGAGACTGTCAAGAAACAAAAAAACTTGGGAGAACAAGATGGTGGAGAGGTAGGTGGACACGGAGCACATCTCTCCCCATGGATACATCAGGAATACACTTTCAGACACAGAAGTGCATGAAGAACACCGGCTGAGAACAGACAGAAGTACCTGAGCAGCAGAAAAGAGTATATAGAACCATGCAAAACTTGGTAGGACAAAGGAACTAGGGGGAAAACAGGAGTGTTAGTAGGATTAGAACTGGTCTCAGTGGGTGGGGGAACGGATGCATGGGACCAATCCCCATATCCAGGCAATTGTCTGAGTTAGGGGAGAAACATCTAAGGCTGGGAGTAAAACAGCTGATCTTTTGCAGCCTAAATGGAATGAGAATCAGACAGTCCTTGCTGCCGCCATAGGTAGCCCAGATTGGGATGCAGGTTCCCTGGAAGGCATAGCCATTCAGAGCTGAAATTTAGGGAATGTGGAATAATCCAAGGGCGAGGGCTGCTGTTGACTACAGAGAGACGAATTGAAGGGATGTGAGGGAGGAGATTGTGGTGGGAAATACCTCTGGAGGAAAGTCGAGCAGCCAAGGAAGCAAGATGATACTGCAGAGTCATGGGTATGGGGTGGAGCCATCACCATAGCCTCTCTCTCCCCACATGCCAGCATCAGCAGCTGAACAATAGAGAGGCTGGCCCATCAAATGCCTGATGCACTGAACTACAGAGTAGGACCCCACCCAGGGTGCCCCTTTAAGTGCCTGATGCACTGATCTACAGAGTAGGACTCCAGCCAGTGGGGACCCTCAATGTGCCTGACGGGCCAAACAACAGAGAAGGACCCCAGGCACGGGAGGGCACTAAGTGCCTGAACAGGCAGGGCTATGGAGAAAGACTGGCCAAAGAGGCCTTCTGATCACCAGCTGCAAGAGCTCAAAAGAAGACTCAGAAAAGGCCATAACCATTGATGGCATAACCACGCCCCGACTAGTAATGCTGAAGAAGGTGAAGCTAAACGGTTCTATGAAGACCTACAAGATCTTCCAGAACTAACACCCAAATGAGATGTCCTTTTCATGATAGGGGTGTGGAATGCAAAAGTAGGAAGTGAAGAGATACCTGGAGTAACAGGCAAATTTGGCTGTGAAAAACAAAATGAAGCATGGCAAAGGCTAACAGAGTGTTGCCAAGAAAAAGCACTGGTCATTGTGGATACCCTCTTCCAACAACACAGAAGAAGACTACACATGGACATCACCAGATGGTCAATACGGAAATCAGACCGATTATATTCTTTGCAGCCAAAGATGGAGAAACACTCTACAGTCAGCAAAAAGAAGACTGTGAGCTGACTGTTGCTCAGATCATGACCTCCTTATTGCCAAATTCAGACTTCAGTTGAAGAAAGTAGGGAAAAGGCCATTCAGGTTTGACCTAAATCAAATCCCTTACGATTATACAGTGGAATTGACAAATCGATTTAAGGGATTAAATCTGATAGATGAGTGCCTGTAGAACTATGGACATTAGTGACATTGTACAGGAGGCAGGGATCAAGACCATCCACCAGAAAAAGAAATGCGAAAGGGTAAAATGGTTTTCTGAGAAGGCCTTACAAATAGCTGAGAAAAGAAGAGAAGTTAAAGACAAAGGAGAAAAGAAAAGATACACCCATTTGAATACAGAGTTCCAAAGAATAGCAAGGAGAAATAAGAAAGCCTTCCTCAGTGATCAGTGCTAAGAAAATAGAGGAAAACAATAGAATGAGAAAGACTAGAGATCTCTTCAAGAAAATTCGAGAAACCAAGGTAAAATTATATGCAAAGATGGGGAAAATAAAGGACAGAAATCATATGGACCTAAGAGAAGCAGAAGATATTAAGAAGAGGTGGCAAGAATACACAGAAGGTCCAACTAATAAAAATTAAAAAAAAAAAGAATACACAGAACTATCTAAAAAAGATCTTCATGACCCAGATAATCACGATGGTGTGATCACTCACCTAGAACCAGACATCCTGGAATGTGAAGTCAGGTGGCCCTTAGGAAGCATCACTAAGAAAAACACTAGTGGAGGTCATGGAATTCCAGCTGAGCTATTTCCAGTCCTAAAAGATGATGCTGGGAAAGTGCTGCACTCAATATGCCAGCAAATTTGGAAAAGTTAACGGTGGCCACAGGGCTGGAAAAGGTCAGTTTTCCTTACAATCCCAAAGACAATGTGAAAGAATCTTCAAACTACTACACAATTGCACACCTCTCACATGCTAGCAAAGTAATGCTAAAAATTCTCCAAACCAGGCTGCCGGGGTCTACAGTAATACCCAAGGGCTGAATGCCATCAGCGAAAAGAAGTGCACGGACTCTGGTTGCAATGCAAGAACTCTCTCTGTTTATTTTTTAACAGCTCAGATTATATAGAATTGTTTTTCTTGCCTCCCCCTTACCATCACCCCATGTTACATCAGATGTTGGTTTCATACTTCCGTCAACATTTTCCCTCATATCTTTCCCAATGACTTCATCTGGAACAATCCCGATTACAGGGTTTTTTCCTTGAATGTCCCGTACATAGTCTTCTTGCCTCAATGGCCTAACATTTTCACTCTGACAAAAACAATGTTCCATAGATTCCAGATATAGTATGAATTCTTTGGACAATAAAACAATACATGGGAAGGGTTATGAAAAACATGTTTGACATTTCTGAGAATAGTACCATGAGAAAACCTTGATATTTTTCTTTGTCTAAGACCACAAAACCTCAGTCTACAATCTTTAACTATGAAGCAGCAAAACACCTCTATTAATAGTGAGGTAATGGCAGTGAGGCTGGTTAATATAAATCTTCTATTGAAATCCTATGTAACACATTTCCTAACTCTACAAAAATACCCGTAATATTCTATGTTTATTAAGGGAATGGAAACAGTGGACAAATAGCAGCACTGAAATAGCAACAATGAAAACCCTCTCAACCAAGGAGCAAGTAAACTGAAGCAGTACATCTACTTCTGAATCTAAATGTCTCTACTCTTTTCTAATCTAGAACATTATAATCTTCTAAGCAAGCAGCCAAACTATGCCTGTGGCCTTTTCCTTTTTCTGCCCATAGCCATACCCTCAGCTTGGGCTATTCCGGGGAGGCCTGATTACTACATATTACATTTCCAAGATTTAGTAGAAAGCACAATAACAGTAAGACAGAAAGAGAAAGGGGACAAACTGGGTCCCCGGGGCGACCCCGAGGGGAAGAGCTGCCTTGCAGGTTCCTCTCTCATCCCGTGACCTTGTCACGGTCTGGGCACGTCCCGGCAGCTCCTGATACCAGGCTTCAACAGTACATGAACTGTGAACTTCCAGACGTTCAAGCTGGATTTATAAAAGGCAGAGGAATCAGAGATCAAATTGCCCACATCCATTGGATCATTGACAAAGCAAGAGAGATCCATAGAAACATTTGCTTCTGCTTTATTCACTATGCCAAAACCTTTGACTGTGTGCATCACAACAAACTGTGGAAAATTCTTCAATAGATGGGAAGTGACCACCTGACCTGCCTCCTGAGAAATCTGTATGCAGGTTAAGAAGCAACAATTAGAACTGAACATGGAACAATGGACTGGTTCCAAATTGGGAAAGGAGTACATCAAGGCTGTATTTTGTCACCCTGCTTGTTTAACTTATATGCAGAGTACATCATTAGAAATGCCAGGTTGGATGAGCACAAGCTGGAATCAAGATCACTGGGAGAAATATCAATAACTTCAGATATGCAAGTGACACCAGCCTTATGGTAGAAAGTGAAGAACTAAAGACCCTCTTGAACAAAATGAAAAAGGAGAGTGAAAAAGGTTGTCTTAAAACTCAATATTCAGAAAACTAAAATTACAGCATCGAGTCCCATCACTTCATGGCAAATAGATGGGGAAACAGTGGAAACATTGACAGACTTCTTGGCGGGGGGGGCGTCCAAAATAACTGCAGATGGTGACTGCAGCCATGAAATTAAAAGACACTTGATCCTTGGAAGCAAAGCTATGACCAACCTAAACAGCATATTAAAAAGTGGAGACATTGCTTTGCCAACAAAGGTCCACCTAGTCAAAGCTTTGGTTTTTCCAGTAGTCATGTATGGATGTGAGAGCTGGATCTTTTCACTTGTTCTGTGGATGCTTAAGGGTTTTTTTTTTCTTTTTTTTTCCTTTTTTTCTCCCCCTTTGTTTTAGTTGTCGATTTTATTGGCACTATGGAATCTAATTAAGCTTTTGAGTTTTTTTTTCCCCCTCAGTCATATTTTTTATTGTTATAAACCTCTGTCTCTACGTTCAGATTTTACAGTTCAGTTGAGTTTTCCTTTTTTTCTTCTTCTTTTAATTTTAACTTTTTAAACCTATTACTGTTTTTCTACATTTATTCCTTTGTTTGCTTTTTCCATTGTTTTTTTCCCCTTGCAGTTAAACTTCAATGTATATAAATCTTTTTTATCTACCTCTATTTAAATTTGCATATCTATTCTTTCCTTCTTTACTTTTTTTCCTTTCCTCTCAACAAATTTGTTAGTTTTACTTTCATTTCATTGCTTTATTCCCCAATTGGCACCTTGCTTTAGTTTTGTTTTCCAGTTTGTGCTTTAGTTAGTTTTGTTCTTAACTGGTAGATATAATTTTTGGTTTCCTTTGTTTCTGGGTCAATCTATTGTACTTTATTTTTGTTGGACTGTTTTGATTTTGCTTATGGGTGTATATGTATATGTGTATACTAAGTCACACTTTTTATTGTTGTTAGAAGCTCTGCATGTATGTTGGGCTTTTGCAGTTCTGTGGAGTTTGCCTTTTTATTCTTTTCTCTTTTTTTAATTTAATTTTTAAACCTATTTTTTACACATATTCTTTTATTTGTTTTTCTTACTCTTCTTTTCCCCTTGCTGTTAAAATTCAATGTATATAAATTTTCTTTCTCTACTTATATTTTACTTGGCATATCTATTCTTTCTTTCTTTCCTTTTCTCTCAATATTTGTTAGTTTTTTTTTTTTTTTCATTGCTTTATTCACCACTTGGCACCTTGCTTTAGTTTTGTTTTCCAGTTTGTGCTTTAGTTAATTTTGTTAACTGGTAGATATAATTTTGATTTCCTCTGTTCGCCAGGTCCATCTGCTGTACTTTATTTTTGTTGGACTCTTTTGACTTTGCTTGTGGGTATATATGTATATGTGTATATTCCATTATTTTAAATATTACTTGCTGATTTTATAACTGACATTTATCTGGGGTTCATCTTTGGCTTCTCCTTTTGGGGTATTCGTTTCAATCTCATTTAATGCCATAACAAACCAAGTGTGAATCTTCACTCCTGACCTGAGATAAAGCCCGGAGGCTTTGGAGTGGGAGCACTGACACCAAGACCTTAGACTACCAGAGAACTAACCTTAGTAGTTATCAAATAGCAATAACTCACAGAAAGGAAACCACTTCAGTACAAGACCTGGCATCACCCAGCCACCAGCAGCACCCTGTAAACAGCAAACAAACCAAAAATACAAACCCAGTCAAAGCAGACAGGATTACCACCTCACTCATCCTTGCCCATCAGATGAATAACATACAAACAAACAAACAAATTCTGCAGAAATCTTACCCTATATGAAGCTTACACAAACCACTGGACCAAACTTAGGAGGGCAGAAACCAAAAGGAAGAAAGAATTCAACCTTGAAGCCTGGGAAAAAGAGACCTCAAACACAATAAGTTAAAAAAAAATAATGAAAAGGCAGAGAAATACTACACTAATGAAGGAACAAATTAGAAAAACAGAAGTCCAAATACATAAAGAGGAAATAGACAAACTACCTGAAAAAAAATTCAGAATAATAATAGTAATCATGATCGACAACTTTGAAAAAAAATGGAGAAAGTGCAAGAATCACTTAACAAAGACCTAGAAGAATTATAGAATAAACATTCAGAGACAAACAACACAATTACTGAAATTAAAAATACTCCAGAAGGAATCAATAGCAGAATATCTGAAGTAAAGAACGAATCAGTGAGCTGGAAGACAAATGGTGGAAATAACTTCTGAAGAGCAGAATAAAGTAAAAAGAATGAAAAGAACTGAGGATAGTCTCAGAGACTTCTGAGACAATATCAAAGGCACCAACATTCAAATTAGAGGGGTCCCAGAAAAAGAAGAGAAAAAGAATGGGTATGAGAAAATTTTTGAAAAGATTATAAAATTTCCCCAACATGGAAAAGGAAACTGTCAATCAAGTTCAAGAGGCGCAAAGAGCCCCATACAGGATAAACCCAAGCAGAAACACACCGAGACACATACTAATCAAACTAAGAAAGACCAAAGACAAAGAAAGAATATTAAAAGCAGCAAGTAACATACAAGGGAAACCCCATACGTTTAACAGCTGATCTTTCAGCAGAAACTCTGCAGGCCCAGAAGGGAATGGCAGGATATATTTAAAGTACTGAAAGGGAAAAACCGACAACCAAATTTACTGTACCTGGCAAGGATCTCATTCAAAATTGATGGAGAAATCAAAAGTTTTTCAGACCAGCAATAGTGAAGAGAATTCAGTATCACCAAACCAGCTTGACAACAAAAGCTAAAGGGACTTGTATAGTCAAGAAATACAAGGGAAGGAAAAAGATCTACAAAATCCACCCAAATCAGTTAAGAAAATGGCAATAGGAACATATATATCAAAAATTACTTTAAATGTAAATGGATTAAATGCTCCAACCAAAAGACACAGACTGGCTGAATGGATACAAAAACAAGACCCATATATATGCTGTCTACAAGAAACCCACTTCAGATCTAAAGACACATATAGACTGAAAGTGAGAGGATGGAAAAATATATTCCATGCAAATGGGAAGCAAAAGAAAGCTGGAGTAGCAATCCTCATATCAGACAAAATAGACCTTAAAATAAAAGAAAATTACAAGAGATAAGGAAGGACACTACATAATGATCAAGGGATCAATCCAAGAGGAAGACATAATGATTGTAAATATCTATGCACCCAATATAGGAGCACCTCAATACATAAGACAAACACTAACAGACATAAAAGGAGAAATTGACAGTAACACAATAATAGTAGGATACTTTAACACCACACTCACACCAACACACAGATCATCAAAACAGAAAATTAATAAGGAAACACAAGTCATAAATCATACATTACATGAGATGAATCTCATTGATATCTCTGGGACATTCCATCCAAATGCAGGAGAATAAATATTCTTCTCAAGTACACATGGAATATTCTCCAGGATAGACCACATCTTGGGTCACAAATCAAACCTCAGTAAATTTAAGAAAATTGAAATTCTATCAAGCCTATTCTCTGACCACAGTGCTATGAACTAGTTACCAACTATAAGAAAAAAAAACTGTAAGAAACACAAACACATGGAGATTAAAGCTTTACGTTTCTAAAGAAGCAACAGGTTACTGAAGAAATCAAAAGGGGAATAAAAAAAATTCATGAAACAAATGACAATGAAAACACGACAACTCAAAACTTATGAGATGCAGCAAAAGCAGTTCAAAGAGGGAAGTTTATAGCAATACAATCCTACCTCAAGAAACAAGAAAAATATCGAATAGACAACCTAACTTTACACCTAAAACAACTGGAAAAAGAAGAAAAAAACCCCCAAAATTAGTAGAAGGAAAGAAATCATAAAGATCAGAGCAGAAATAAGTGAAAAAGAAATGAAAGAAACAATAGTAAAGATTAATAAAACTAAAAGTTTGTTCTTTGAGAAGACAAAGCAATTGACAAACCTTTGGCCAGACTCATCAAGAAAAAAGAGAGAAGAATCAAATCAACAAAATTAGAAATGAAAAAGGTGACATTACAACAGACAATGGAGAAATACAAAGGATTATAAGAGAATATTATGAACAACTGTATGGTAATAAGGCTTTCCTGGTGGTTCAGATGGTAAAGCATCTGCCTCCAATGTGGGAGACCTGGGTTCGATCCCTGGGTTGGGAAGATCCCCTGGAGAAGGAAATGGCAACACACTCCAGTATTCTTGCCTAGAAAATTCCATGGATGGGGGAGCCTGGCAGGCTACCGTCCATGGGGTTGCAAAGAGTCAGGATAACCTGGAAGAAATGGGCAGATTCATAGAAAAGTTCAACCTTTCAAGACTGAATCAGGAAGAAATATAAATTATGAACAACCCATTTACAAGCACTGACAGTGAAGCTGTGATTAAAAGTCTCACAAAAAACAAAATCCCAGGATCAGATGCCTTCACAGGAGGATTCTATCAAACGTTTAGAGAAGAGCTAATGCCTATCCTTCTAAAACTCTTTCAAACAATTGCAGACGAAGGAACACTTCTACGAGGCCACCATCACCCTGAAACCAAAACCAGACAAAGACAACACAAAAAAAGAAAACTGCAGGCCAATATCACCAATGAACGTAGATGCAAAAATCCTCAGCAAAATTTTAGCAAATAGAATTCAGCAACACATCAAAAAGCTCATACACCATGATCAAGTTGGGTTTATTCCAGGGATGCAAGGAATCTTCAGTACACACAAATCAATCAATGTGATATACCACATTAACAACTTGAAAGATAAAAACCATATGATGATCTCAATAGATGCACAATGAAAGCCTTGTCAAAATTCAGCACCCATTTATGATTAAAACTCTTAAAAAATGGGCATAGAAGGAACCTACCTCAACATAGTAAAGGCCATATATGATAAGCCTACAGCAAACATTATTCTCAGTGGTGAAAAACTGAAAGCATTCCCCCTAAGATCAGGAACAAGACAAGGGTGTCCACTTTCACCACTATTATTCAACATAGTTCTGGAAGTCTGAGATACAGCAATCAGAGAAGAAAAAGAAATAAAAGGAATCCAGATTGGAAAAGAAGAAGTAAAGCTCTCACTGCTTGCTGATGACATGATACTGTACATAGAAAACCCTAAAGAGAGTATCAGAGTTAATCAGTGAATTTAGCAAAGTAGCAAGATACAAAATCAATACACAGAAACCACTTGCATTTCTATATACTAACAAGAAATAATCACAAAGAGAAATTAAGGAATCAATCCCTTTCACCACTGCAACAGAAAGAATTGAATGTCTAGGAGTAGACTTCATAAGGAGAAAAAAGAACTGTACACAGAAAATTTTAAGACACTAATGAAAGAAATCAAAGATGACATAAACAGATGGAGAGATATTCCATGTTCCTGGGTAGGAAGAATAAATATTGTGAAAATGCTATACTATACTACCAAACACAATCTACAGATTCAACATGATTCTTATCAAATTATCAATGACATTTTTTCACAGAACTAGAACAAAAAATTTCAAAATTCATATGAAAGCACAAAAGACCCAAAATAGCCAAAGCAGTCTTGAGAAAGAAGAGTGGAGGTGCAGGAATCAACCTTCTTGATTTCAGATTATACTACAAAGCTACAGTCATCAAGAAAGTATGGTACTTGCACAAAAACGGAAATATAGACCAATGGAACATGATAAAACGCCCAGAAATAAGCCCATGCACCTATGAGTACCTTATTTTTTGACAAAGGAGGCAAGAATATACAATGGGGCAAAGACAGCCTCTTCAATAAATGTTGCTGGGAAAACGACAGCTACATGTAAAAGAATGAAATTATAACACTTCCTAACACCATACAGAAAGATAAACTCAAAATGGATTCAAGAGCAGAAATCACTTGCAAGACAATGGAATATCAGAAAGTATAAAACTCTTAGAGGAAAACATAGGCAGAACACCCGATGACATATATCAAAGCAAGATCATCTATGACCCACCTCCTAGAGTAATGGAACTAAAAACAAAGTAAACAAGTGGGACCTGATTAAACTTAAAAACTTTTGCACAGCAAAGGAAACACTAAGCAAGGTGAAAAGACAACCCTCAGAATGGGAGAAAATAATAGCAAATGAAACCACCAACAAAGGATTAATTTCCCAAATATACAAGGTGCTTATACAACTCAATACCAAAAAAGCAAACAGCAAACAACCCAATCAAAAAGTGGGGAAAGAGCTTAACAGACCTTTCTCCAAAGAAGACATACAGATGGCTAACAAACACATGAAAAGATGCTCAACATTGCTCATTATCTGAGAAATGCAAATCAACACTACAATGAGATATCACCTCATACCAGTCAGAATGGTCATCATCAAAAAGTCTACAGACAATAAATGGTGGAGAGGGTGTGGAGAAAAGGGAATGCTCTTGCACTGTTGGTGGGAATGTAAATTGATACAGCTACTATGGAAGACGGTATGGAGATTCCTTAAAAAACTAGGAATAAAACCACCATATGACCCAGCAATCCCACTGCTAGGCATATACCCTGAAGAAACCAAAATTGAAAAAGACACACGTACCCCATTGTTCATTGCAGGCACCATTTACAATAGCCGGAACATAGAAGGAACCTAGATATCCATCAACAGATGAATGGATAAAGAAGTTGTGGTAAATATACACAATGGAATATTACTCAGTCATTAAAAGGAATGCCTTTGAGTCAGTTCTAATTTGGTGGATGAACCTAGAGCCTATCATACAGAGTGAAGTAAGTCAGAAAGAGAAAGAGAAATATCATATTCTAACATATTTATATTTATATATACGGAATCTAGGAAAATGGTACTGAAGAGTTTACTTACAGGACAGCAGTGGAGAAACAGACAGAGAATAGACTCATGGACATGGGGAGAAGGGGGAGAGAGGGTGAGATGTATGGAAAGAGTAACATGGAAACTTACATTACCATATGTAAAATAGATAGCCAATGGGAATTTGCTGTATGGCTCAGGAAACTCAAACAGGGGCTCTGTATCAACCTAGAGGGGTGGGATGGGGAGGGAGATGGGAGGGAGGTTCAAAAGGGAGGGGATATATATGTATACCTATGGCTGATTCATGTTGAGGTTTGATAGAAAACAACAAAATTCTATAAAGCAATTATCCTTCAAGAAGAATACATAACATTTTTTTAAAATGTGAAAGGAAAACAAATGAAAACAGTAACTACACTATGTAACCTATGGGAAGGTGGTGAGAAGTCTGGCTGGAATTGCAGCAGGAGAGGGAGAGGGAGCGCTTGGAGGAGTAGTTTTCCATTTTCAACCGGGTGGTCAGTGTCGGCTCTGTTGTGAATCAGAGACTGAGTGAAGACTTGAGGGAGGTTTGGGAGCGTGAGGAGACCAGTGTGGCTGGAGCAGAGTGGGTGAAGAGGAGAGCAGCAGGACAGGGGGCTGAGAGCTGACAGGGACTGGATGTGGAGGCCTCAGGAGACATGCTGAGGGCTTGTGCTCAGAGTGAAGTGGGAGGTGGTGGAGGGTGGCTGTGGGTTGGATTGTGACCCCCAGAAAAATGTTGAAATCCCAACCCCTGGAGCCTGTGGATGTGACTTGCTTTGGAAATATGGTTTTGCAAATATAATTAGTTAAGATGAGGTCACACTGTGTTATGGTGGACCTAATCAAATGACTGGTATGCTTATAAAAGAGCCATGTGAACACACACACAGAGAGGCCATGTGAAGATAGAGGAAGAGTTGGAGTGAAGCCTCTACAAGGCAGAGAAGGCCAGGTGCTGCAGGCCACCACCAGAATCTACGAGAGAGGCCTGGAACTGACTCTCCGTAGGAACCATCAGAGGGAATCAGCCCCGCCAACCTCACAGTCTCAGACTCCTGGCCTCCTGAACTGTGAGAGAATACATTTCTCTTGTCTGAAGGCATCTCCTTTGTGGTACTTTATGATGGAAGCCCTAGGAACCTCATACAATTATCAATAGAGTATAGAGTGATACTCTATTAGTATAGAGTGTTATAATGGTAGTATAGAGTGGTGTGTGTGTATATATATATATATATATATATATATATATATATATATATATATATAATAGTAGTATAGAGTGATATAATCTGACTGATATTTTTGATTGGTGATGTCTGGGTTCATATTGTTCTTTTTGTTCTTCATGCTTATTGATATTACCTTCAAACGTGAAAGACTTGCCTGCTGAAAGGTCACAAAGTTCTCATCTGAGTCTTTGATTTTTTATACTTTTAGATCTTGCATGTAGATCTCTGAGCATTTGAATGTAATCTTTGTGAGTGATGCAAGGTAAGTACACAAGGAAATGGAGGTTTGCTTCCTCCCATATGGATATTCCACAACCATTTGTTCAACAAAAGGCTATCCCCCCTCCATTGAATTATCTAGACTCCTCTGCCAAGTATCCATTGACCACATACATATGTCTGGAAATGCTTCTGGACTGTCAGTCCTGTCCCATGGATCCACAGCTCCAGTACTGGACATGTAGAGTAAGCTATGAAATTAGGCTGTGTTAGTCTTTTCACTTTGTGCATAGTCACAATTCTTTAGGCTATCGTCGGGCTTCTGATCTCACATAAATTGCAGTATCAGCTCATGAGGGACTTCTCCAGTTGTCCACTGGTTGAGATTCTACCTGCCGATGCAGGAGACACGGGTTCAATCCCTGAGCTGGGAAGAGCCCAAAAGCTACAAGGCCACTAACCCTGAGCAACACAACTGCTGAGCCTGTGCTCTAGAGCCTGGGAGCTGCAATTACTCAGCTGGAGCACCTAGAGCCTGTGCTCTGCAACAAGAGAAGTCATCACAATGAGAAGCTTATCTGCTGCAACTAGAGCATAGCCCCCACTCACCACAACTAGAAAAGCCCCATGTGTACAGTAGCAAAGACCCAGCCCAAACAAAATTGCAAAAACAAACAAACAAATGACTTCTTTTAAAAAACAATCTGCTTGCAATGTGGGGGACAATGCTTCAATCTCTGGTCGGAGAACTAAGATCCTACATGCGGTGGAGCAACTACTGAGACAGCATCTCGACTGGAGTGCCTGTGCATTTCAACAAGAGATCCTGTGTGACACAATGAAGTTTCCACATCCCCCAAGTAAGACCCAATGCAGAGAAATAAAAAACTAAAATATTTGTTTAAGAAATCAGCTCATCAATTTCTACAAAAATATTTGCTGGCATTTTGAGGGAGTCTACAGATGAGTTTGGGGGAAACTGAGGCCTGAACAATATCAATTCTTCTCATCAGACATTATTGAAGAACATGAATGTGATACATCTCTGTATTTTTAGGTTTTCTTCAATTTCTCCCATGGTTTTCACACGAAAATTTGTGTGTGACCAATTTTCTTAAATGGACCTTAATGTTTCATAAAGGGAAAGGAGCCCTGTGTGTCTGGATCCAAGTAGGCAACGGGGTATGAGGAAGGGAAGTTATGAAGCCAGAGAAGATGCAGGCTGGAGCACATAGGACTTAACAGGCCACTGAAAGGCTGTGGCTTGAACTCTGAGAGGGAGCCTACTGGAGGATTTGGAACTGAGTAATTACAGGACCTGACAGGTTTTAAAGCAACCTAGCAGCTTCAGTAGTCCATGTATGGGGTCAAATTTAGCTGAATGATTCCAAGTTTGCTGACAGAAGAAGGGAGAATCAGACAGAGAGTCCCATCCCCCTGGTGAACTGACTTCACCATTCTGGGCCATTTTGGGGAGCATTGTCTATAAAGGGCTGTCCCCAGTGCCCCTTCTCCAATTTTTGCTCTTTCCTCCATCTGCCCATTGTAAATACTTCCCTCCCCCGTTGGCGATTTACCAACAAAAACTCTCATTTGTCTCCTTTTTTACCATATGGCTTGGTGGTCTCTTAGCTATGCCTTAGTGAGATCCTATTAGCAAGAGAGAGAGAGAGCGAGTCCCTTAGCAAGAAAATTAATACATAAAACTGTGGTACCTCAATTCAATAATAGTGAAGACTTTGCTATTACAAAAAAAGGAAGAAATCAATAAAAAATAACTACCTTGGTTTAAGCCAAAGGAAGAATTTCTGGGTCTATGTAACTACAAGGTACAGAGGTAGTTTCTGTCTTCAGGCAAGGTTCAGGCAAGGCTGGATCCACCATTTGGTTCTCTGAGATCTGCCTTCTTGTTTCAGCTCCCCTTCTGTCCCTTGCCAGCCTGCCTCCCCTACAGCTCCCAAAATTGTCACTGGTTGGATGTTATCACCATGGCTGGAGGAAAGCAGCGCTCTGATGAGCCACCTGCCCACTCCTGGAATCAGGGGTGAAGTCAACTCTATGATAATCATAATGGGTGAGAGAAAAGGAAAGGAGTGATTTCCCAGGGTGACAGGAGGATACCAGAACCAAGAGAAGGAAAATGGATGCCAAGTGACAAAACCCATAGATGTGCTCGAAGTTGGTATAGACTTTTCCTCAAATTCAAAAATCAATTTTATTTTTTTTAAGTGAGATAGGAAAGATTCTTCATTAATGCAAGCATGGGCCCTGCTACAGGCCCTCCCATCAGCTTCCGTTCCCTGATGCTGGGGGTCCACATCCACTTCTTGGGGGTGTCATCTTCCCAATGCTCCCTCACAGACCTTTGCTGAATTAAAGTTTCTAAGGAAGAGGTTTTTTTTTCAACAGGGAAATGGAGCAGACCATTATTTTCCAAAGCAACATCATTTCAAAAGTCATGATTGCTTATGAAGTTATTTAATCAACATGGAAACCTAAATACTTAAATGTTTTTCCCTAATGTCCAGTGATGACATTGACAGTTGAGGGGGATTCATGCTGGGTGGTTGTACTCAGCATTATCCCGCATGTTCATATGGTCAGAATGTACTGAAAGACAGAAATATGCAAGACCCAGAATTCTGCAATTTGCTTTCATATTTTTCCATATTAGTTCCCAGCTATCTGATTTGCTCTCTGATTGCCACATGTTATTCCAGCAGGCTTGACTTCCCCTGATTTACTCAACATTTCCCCCTGGATTTACATTCTACCAAATTTTCACAATGACAAACAATGCAGTAATTAATACTATGGTCGATTCTGCCTTGTTCACATATACAAGAATTTTCCTATGATAGACTCCAAAAGTGGGTCAAAGGATATGTGCATCTTACATGTAATAGAAAGTGCCAAAGAAATGTCCAGATAGATTTTACTAGCACTCTGATACTGTATAAGGGTCCTTGTTTTGGCTTCCCTGGTGGTCCAGTGGTAAAGATTCTGCCTGCTAATGCAGGGCACATGGTTCAATCCCTGGGCTAGGAATATCCCACATGCCTGGGGCAGCCAAGCTCGTGTGCCACAACAACTGAGCTCACCACTATCTAAAGTCTGTGCTCCTCGACAAGAGAAACCTCTGCAGTGAGAAGCCTGAGAACAGCAATTAGAGAGTAGCCCCTGCTGGCTGCAAGAACAGAAAACCTGCACACACTTAACAAGACGCAGCACAGCCAAAAATAAAGAATTTTCATAAATAAAAACTTTTAAAAAGAGTCCCCGTTACCAGCCATAGCCTTCTTGGACAGTGAAAATTTCAGTTAAGTTCATCCTACACTAAGATCTGCTCTAGTCCTATAGAGTCAATCTTAAAAAGTAAGACCCCCAAAGATCAAACTGTTTCCAAGCAACTTAACAGGATTCCAGAATAAAGCTCAGGAATAAGTTTAGGCATAGAAAAATATTAAGCATGCAAGGGAAATTTGATATTGCTTGGCATCCAATCTAAAATTACCAGGAGGCAAAGAAGCAGGAAAGTCAGATCCATTAAGACAGAAATCAGTGTGTTGTTGTTGTTCAGTCGCTCAGTCATGTCTAACTATTTTTGACCCCATTAATTGCAGCAGGCCAGGCTTCCCTGTCCTTCACTATCTCCCAGAACTTGCTCAAACTCATGTCCGTTGTTGTGATGCCATCCAACCATCTCATCTTCTGTCATTCCCTTCTCCTCCTGCCTTCAATATTTCCCAGCATCAGCGTCTTTGCCAATGAGTTGGCTCTTCATATCAGGAGGCCAAAGTGTTGGGAGATTTCATTTTAACAGAAATCAGTTAAAATCCATTAACTGGAAAGGAAGAAACAAATGTGCATGTATTTACAGACAAAAGGATTGTCTAAGAGGGAGTTCAATGGGATCTAAAAAAGAGCTATTACAATTATTAGTGTATTTAGCAAGGTTTCATGATACAAGGATACTCTTGAGAGTGCCTTGAACTGCAAGGAGATCAAACTAGACAATCCTAAAGGAAATCAGTCCTGAATATTCAGTGGAAGGACTGGTGCTGAAGCCAGAGCTTCAATACTTTGGCCAGCAGATGCCAAAAGCTGACTCACTGGAAAAGACTGTGATGCTGGAAAAGATTGAAGGCAAAAGGAGAAGGGGCCACAGAAGAGATGGTTAGATAGCACCACCGACTCAATGGACATGAATCTGAGCAAATTCCAGGAGACAGCGGGGACCCAGAGCCTGGTGTGCTACAGTCCATGGGATCGCAAAGAATCATCTGGACACAACTTAAGAGACTGAACAACAACAACAACATTCTGGTGTTTTATATATAAATGTAACTATAAAACTGACAAAATATTCCAAAATCAATACTGAATGGCAGTACACAACATTCTTATTCTCCCATTTCTTACATTGTCTTCACTTATGTTGTACTCCTTGAATATTTGGATCTCAGAACCTCCCCTCCAACTAAAAGACAAATGCAGTATTAGGAAGTGAACACACTAAAAACAAAGTCAGAGACAGCACAGTAGCTCAGTTTTATTTTCTGCAGTTAACAATCACCAAACAAGCTATGTGGATCCTGAGCCCCCAAGCAACACCACAGGCACAACATGAAGCCTGATCAAACTACCGTAGAAAGCAATGCCCTGGGGAAGATCACTTGAAGTTAGGGCAGATAGGCTGGGTTTAAGCCCCTCTTCTGTTCTGAGACTTAGCAAAAACGGGGAGCACAAAGTGCTGCAAGATCCGGATCACCAGGGAAAGCTGCTCCAGACAAAAGGCAATGGACGTCTGGAACAAGCCAGGGTCTTCAGTAGTCAATTGGCTAAAAGGGAGGGAAAACGAAATTCAAATTCCCACTGAGACAGAGGAAGAGGAGCATGTCCTCCCTCTGTCCCCGCACACTGACAAGCCCGGAGCACCACACTTCTCCTCTAGGCTTAACGCTCTATTATGGCTCCTCCTGGGCTGAGACTGGTCACCGCCCTCCACTCCCTCCCCGGCCCCGGCCCCCTTTAGAACTGACAGAACCAGCATGCGGCCATTAACATTGAGCTCCTTCCAAATCTGCCCTCGCAGTGGAGTTCTTCAAGACAGGAAGAGGCCAGCGATTTCCACTTGCACGAGCGATGAGAAAGGCATGGTGAGGCTGCTGGTGGAGATATGGTTAAGGCACCATCCACATCACTCATTTTGCCTGTCTGTCAGGCTCCCTGCACACTGAGACCTGCCTTTTTTTACAAGGCTGCCGCCTGGGCTGTCCGGACCTCCCAGCTTATACCCTGAGGACACCCTGGATATCACCACTCTGACCCTCTAGATCCCTTCAGGTTGCTTTTCCTCACCATCATCCTCACTAGTCATTTTTCCCGTACATCAGGCTCCCTGCTCACGGAGACCCACCTTCTCCCACAAGGCTGCTGCTGGACACCCTGGATATCACCACCCGACCCTCTGGTTCCCTTCAGGTTGCTTTTCTTCACTACCTTCCCCTGACAGCCAGACCACCCCTGACCCATACCCTGCAGCCCCCCAGAGTACCCTCCTCCTACAGTTTAGTCCCAACCACCTGCAACCCCCTAAACCACCCCTAGCCTGCACCTCGACTCCCCAGGCTGCCCAGCCCACTGGGGTTCCTGGAATAGGATACGACTGGAGGGCTTGGTTACTCAGAACTCCAGCTCTGGGTGCAGCGTCTCCACCAGGCCCTGGTGCTTGGGAGGCCCCTGGGATCTGCAGAATGGCACTGGCTGTGCCACCTGACTCTACTGCAGTGTTGGGGCCCTGGGATCAGCCAGGTGGCCGGAGCCGCCAGGGACTCCAGGACTGATGGCATCACCAGGGCCAGCTGGGTCATGATGGCCATCTGGGCCACCAGCACCACCTGGCACTCTGTGACCACCATGTTCTGTGCCCACTGCAAAGGCCATGGCACCTGCGTCTTCATCGGCTGCCCTCGTGACTCCTTCACTGTGTGCCGCATACTCTATCTTGAACCACTCTCTCCCCCCCTCCACGGTGGGAGAGACTGAACAGTCCCTACAGATCCTATCCCTGTAGTGAAATTTGCAGTTCAGCATCAGCAGAGCGCCTGTGCAAATGCACCCTGGTCCTGCCTCACGATTGGTTCCCACTGACAATGGCCCTACTGAAGCCTCATGCATTCACTCACCACGTAGCCCCAGTGCTCGTACGAAGACGCCCACCCACGTGGTCTGGGCCCTCTAAGTCAGCTCCGCCTTGGGCCGGAAAGCTGGTAAACCACTCAGCCCTGAGGCCTCTGGGTGGCGCTCCAGCCTTTAGTGTGGGGGCAGCTACTCAGTGCGCATGCTCAAACAGATCCCGCCCCACTCCTCAGGGCACGTGAGTGTTTCCAGTCCAAGTCTGCAAACCCCAACTGAGCCCAGGTCCGTGTGCACCTCCAAGACTGCACTACTGCCAACCTGGTATCGCTCACAGGTAACCATCTAGCTGGGCGCAAGTCCTTGTCATTGACTTCCAGAAGGGAGTCGGGCACCCCTGGGTCAGGGCCGGTCTGTCCCTCTGGTGTCTCACATGTAGGTCACGAGTGTGTAAGTGCATCTGTGTGCATGAACGCATGGGCAGGTGCATGCACATGGTCGTGTGCATTGGTGTGTTTGTGAGAGAGAGTGCATGCACAGATTCACACACATAGGTGTGTGCATGTGTCTGTTTTTGGAGGTGTTTGCACATGGGCATGTATGTGTGGGCAAGAGAGTGTGTGGTCAGGTGCATGCACATGGGTGTGTGAGTATGCATGCCTGTGTGTGTGCCAAGAGAGAGTGCCTATGCACAGGTGCCTGCTCATGGGCGTGTGTGTGTGTGAGTGCCTGCACAGCTGCATGTACATAGGTGTGTGCATCTGTGTGTGTTTGAGAGAGAGAGAGCACTTGAACAGGTGCATGCACACAGACATGTGTGTGTGTGAGAGAGAGGCAGAGTGAGCACATGCTCAGGTGCTTGCACATGGGCATGTATGTGAGTGCCAGAGGGAGTGTGGTCAGGTACATGCACATGGGTGTGTGTGTGTGAAAGAGAGAGCCTGGGTCAGATGAATGCACATGGGTGTCTCCATTTGTGTGTTCTTGCACAGGTGCCTTCACATGGGAGTGGGCGACCTGGCTCTGGAGTCCTGAGACTAGGGATGTGGAGTGGGCTGTGTCTGCCCACCTGGGGAGGTAAGCAGAGACTTCTGTTGGACTTATTGAGGATGGCATGGGGCTGGGCCACCTGGGGCTCCAGGTACACAGACTGCAGGGACTCCAGGCTGGGAACTTACTCCAGGTGCCCAAGAAGCACCAATGATACTGGCTGAATTAAAGGGCTGTGGGAAGGGCAGTGTCCCCCAAGACTCCCCCAGTCTCTTGGCCCTCTGCTGACACAACTCTCAGGGGCTTTCCCTCCCGAGGAACAAAGTCTTGGGGCTGGAGGTGCCAGGGGCCCTCAACTGGAAGGTGACCCTGTGTCTGCTGGCCTGCTGGGTGCTGGTCTGCGTCTGTCTGGAAGGGGGTCAAGTCAATAAGCAAGGTACAGCTGGGGATGATGAGGGGCTGGGGCAGCACTGCCTGGGTGTGGGGTGTGTATGCCAGGGAACTGCTGGTACCACAGAAGGTGGCTGGATCAGGGTCACTGCATGAGAAGGGGGCAGGTACTTCAATCCGGCCCCTTGATCCCCATCCCCTGACTGGATAGGCCTCTCGGTGGCCCTCCAAATCCCAGACCAGCAGCCTTCCCCCACCGTGAGTGGAAGGATTAGATTTTCCTGCATATCATGTTAGCTGTAGGAGTTTTGTAGATTACCTTGATCAGATTAAGAAAGTCTGTTTGTAGTCCTAGTTTTCCGACAGTTTTTATCATAGTGGTTGTTGAGTATTGCCAAATGCTTTTTCAGCATCTATTGAAATGATCATATGGGTTCTCTCCTGTGTTTTCTTAATATGATGGATAACACTGATTGATTTTTTTTAATGCATAACCAATCTTTCATTGTTGGGATAGATCTTATTTGGTCATAACGCTTTATATATTAATGGATTAAATTTTCTAACATTTCATTTTTTTGTGCTTAACTTAATGAAGGATATTGGTCTATGGTTTTCTTTTCTTGCAATGTCTTCATATGGTTTTGGTATTTTGTAAGACTGGCCTCATAAAATGGTTTGGGAAGTATTTCCTCTCCTCTACTTTCTGACAGAATTGGTATAGGATTGGTGATATTTCTCCTTTAAATATTTCATAGCATTCACTAGTTAAGTCACATGGGCCTGGAGTTTTCTGTTCCATATCTTTGATAGATTTAGGGATATTTAGGTTTACCACTTCCTTCTTGAGTTAGTTTTGGCAATCTGTGTCATTCAAGGAATTTGTTATTTTCATCTAAGTTGGCAAATTTATTCACAACATTGTTCCTAATATGCTGTGGTTACTTGCACAGTCCTGTCCCCGACTCTTTGTGACCCCATGGGCTATAGGCTGCCAGGTTCCTCTGTCCATAGGTATTCTCCAGGCAAGAATATTGGAGTGGGTTCCCATTTCCTCCTTCAGGGGACCTTTCCAACCCAGGGATTGAACCCAGATCTTCTGCACTGCAGGTGGATTCTTTACCGTCTGAGCCACCAGGGAAGCCCAGGAATACTGGAGTGGGTAACCTATCCCTTCTCCAGGGGATCTTCCCAACCCAGGAATGGAACTGGGGTCTCCTGCATTGCAGGTGGATTCTTTACCAGCTGAGCTACCAGGGAAGCCCTTAAACCACCTAGTCTGTGGTATTTTATTATTATTTTATTATGCCATGCTAAGCTGACAAATGGTCTTCCCAGGTGGCTCAGTGGTAAAATAAAGAATCTTCCAGGCAAGCAGTAGATGTGAGTTCAATCCATGGTTCGGGAAGATCCCCTGAAGAAGGAAATGGCAGCCCACTCCATTATTCTTGCCTGGAAAATCCCATGGACATGGACAGAGGAGCCTGGTGGGCTACAGTCCATAAGGTTGCAAAAGAGTTCGGCACAGTTTAGTGACTAAACAACAAGCTGACAAATTCAGGGTGGGTAGTACAAAAATGGACACTTTCATACCCAATTGGTTGGAGTCAAATCGATGCAACTTTTTGGAGGGCATGGGAATATGTATAAAACATATTTGGTAATATGTATAAAGCATTTTAAAAAGAGATTACTTTTTGACCCAACAATCCTCCTTCTTAAATCAGAATTATTGTACATAATGTGTTGGTGGTAGTGGTTTGGTCACTCAGCCATGTCCGATTCTTGCAACTCCACAGACTGTAGACCACCAGGCTCCTCTGTCCGTGGGATTTCCAGGCAAGAAAACTGGTGTGGTTTGCCATTTCCTTGCTCACATAATATGTTACACAAAAACAAGTGTACCGGAATGTCCATCCCAACATTGTTTATAATACTGAAAAGTTGCAAACGACCTAAAGGCCTAGTTACAAGAGATTGGTAAAACTAACTGTGGATTACACATTCTGAGGAATATTATACAGCTCTTAAAAGTACTGTGGATGGCACAGGCTTTGCTGTATCCATGATATGGCCCACTTTTGGGTCAATTCTGGGTGCCTTGTCTGGAAAGGGGTTGTCTTCCTTCTTGTTCCCTTCCTCCAGCTGGCCCTTTCAGTGTCCCTCTTCTCCTTTGACTTATTTGTCTCCTTTTCAAGCATGATATGAGTTGATGAGCAAGCAGCTAACCCCTTAACAATGAAATAGGCCTGTTTCTCCCTTGAAGTAGTAAAGAAGGGCCAAGTCTTCACACCACATTAGTTAAGTAAGAAAGAAAATGATGATCCCTCAATTCACTAATAGTCACGACTTGCTATTGCAAGTGAAAAATAAGTGGAAGAAAACACATTGGTTTATAAGCCAAAGGGAGAATTTCTGGGTCTGTGTAACTACAAGATACAGAGGTAGTTTCTGTCTTCAGGCATGGTTGGATCCAGCAGTTTGTTCCCTGTGATTTGCCTTCTTGCTCCAACTCCCCCTCTGTCCTTTGCCAACCTGCCTCCCCTAGAGACCCAAAGTGTCACTGGTTGGATGATATCACCACAGCAGGAAGAAAGTGATCCTCCAATGGCCAGGCCTGAGCCACATGCCCACCCCTGGAATCAAAGGTGAAGTCAACTCTATCACAATCACAATGGCCTAGAGAAAAGGAAAGGGGCAATTTTCCAGAATGACAGCACACTAGTACCAAGAGAAGGAAAATGGACACTGGGTTACAAAACCCATACATGTCCTCGACAGTGGTATAGACTTTTCATCAAATTCATAATCAATTTCCAATGTTTTAAAGGAACAAGACTGGGAAAGATTATTTCTTAATCTAACAGTGTGTGCATGCTCAGCCACTCAGTCATGTTCGACTCTTTGCGACCCCATAGACTGTAGCCCACCAGGCTCCTCTGTCCATGGAATTTTCCAGGCATGAATACTGGAGTGGGTTGCCATTTCCTTCCCCAAGGGATCTTCCCACCCAGGGACAGAACCTGCGTCTCTTTCATCTCCTGCATTAGCAGACGGAGTCATTACCATTGTGCCACCTGGGAAACCCATTAATCTAATAGTGCAGACTATTATTTTCCTAAATAATAAAAAATACTGATGTCAGGGACTTCCCTGGTGGTCCAGTGGTTAAGACTCCACACTCCCAATGCAGGGGGCCCAGGTTCAATTCCTGGTGAGAGAACTGGATCCCACATGCTGCAACTTTTAATTAAGAGCCCATATGCATCAATGAGGATCCTGCATGCTGCAACTAAGACCCACACAGTCAAATTTTTAAAATGTCAAAAGTAATACCCATAATCACCTGGTGGGAACATACTCTAAGAATGGGAATGTATCATATCCTCACACGGATTCTCAACTTGTTCGGATTTCTTTTATGTTTTGTTGCTTAGTTGCTCAGTTGTGTTCTACCCCACAACCCTATGGATTGTAGCTCACCAGAATCCTGTCCATGGGATTTCCCAGGCAAGAATACTGGAGTGGGTTGCCATTTCCTACTCCAGGGAATCTTCCAGACTCAGGGATGGAACCCACGCCTTCTGCATTGGCAGGTGGGTTCTTTACCCCTGAACCACCAAGGGATGGGCTTACTCCATTTTACTGAATCTTTACTCAGTGAGGATGCACATTTACTTTCTTCCAATTTTAACACTGCACCACTTCACACGTGGCACAGTGGTAAAGAATCCACCTACCAACTCAGGGAATGCTCGATCCTTAGGTCAAGAAGATCCCCTGGAGGAGAAAAATGGCAAACCACTCGAGTATTCTTACCTGGAAAATTCCATGGACAGAGGAGCCTGGAGGGCTATAATCCATGGGGTTGCACAGAGTTGAACACAACTAACCGAACATAACTTATCTGCAGATAACCTGATAAGTTCAGTTCAGTCACTCAGTTGTGGATTGCAGCATGCCAGGCCTCCCTGTCCATTAACAACTCCCGGAGTTTACCCAAACTCATGGCCATTGAGTTGGTGATGCTATCCAACAGTCTCATCCTCTGTCATCCCCTTCTCCTCCTGCCCTCAATCTTTCCCAACATCAGGGTCTTTTCAAATGAATCAGCTCTTCCCATCAGGTGGCCAAAGTATTAGAGTTTCAGCTTCAGCATCAGTCCTTCCAATGAATATTCAAGACTGATCTCCTTTAGGATGGACTGGTTGGATCTCCTTGCAGTCCAAGGGACTCTCAAGAGTCTTCTCCAACACCACAGCTCAAAAGCATCAATTCTTCAGCGCTCAGCTTTCTTTATAGTCCAACTCTCACATCCATGCATGACTACTGGAAAAACCATAGCCTCGACTAGACAGACCTTTGTTGGCAAAGTAATGTCTCTGCTTTTTAATATGCTGTCTAGGTTGGTCATAACTTTCCTTTCAAGGAGTAAGTGTCTTTTAATTTCATGACTGCAGTCACCATCTGTAGTGATTTTGGAGCCCCCCAAAATAAAGTCAGCCACTGTTTTCACTGTTTCCCCATCTATTTGCCATGAAGTGATGGGACTGGATGCCATGATCTTACTTTTCTGAATGTTGAGCTGTAAGCCAACTTTTTCACTCTCCTCTTTCACTTTCATCAAGAGGCTCTTTAGTCCTTCACTTTCTGCCATAAGGGTGGTATCATCTTCACATCTGAGGTTATTAATATTTCTTCCGTCAATCTTGATTTCAGCTTGTGCTTCATCCAGCCCAGGGTTTCTCATGATGTACTCTGCATAGAAGTTAAATAAGCAGGGTGACAATATACAGCCTTGACGTACTCCTTTCCCGATTTGGAACCAGTTTGTCGTTCTATGTACAGTTCTAATTGTTGCTTCCTGATCGGCATACAGATTTCTCAAGAGGCAGTTCAGATGATCTGATATTCCCATCTCTTTCAGAATTTTCCACAGTTTATTGTGATCCACACAGTCAAAGCCTTTGGCATAGTCAATAAAGCAGAAATAGATGCTTTTCTGGAATTCTCTTGCTTTTCCGATGATCCAGCGGATGTTGGCAGTTTGATCTCTGGTTCCTCTGTCTTTTCTAAAACCAGCTTGAACATCTGGAAGTTCACAGTTCACATATTGTTGAAGCCTACCTTGGAGAATTTTGAGCATTACTTTACTAGTGTGTGAGATGAGTGCAATTGTGCGATAGTTTGAGCATTCTTTGGCATTGCCTTTCTTTGGGATTGGAATGAAAACTGACTTTTTCCAGTCCTGTGGCCACTGCTGAGTTTTCCAAATTTGCTAGCATGAGTGCAGCACATTCACAGCATCATAGTTTAGGATTTGAAATAGCTCAACTGGAATTCCATCACCTCCACTAGCTTTGTTTGTAGTGACACTTCCTAAGGCCCACTGAACTTCCCATTCCAGGATGTCTGGCTGTAGGTGAGTGATCACACCATCGTGATTATCTGGGTTGTGAAGATCTTTTTTGTACAGTTCTTCTGTGCATTCTTGCCACCTCTTCTTAATATCTTCTGCTTCTGTTAAGTCCATACCATTTCTGTCCTTTATTGAACCCATCTTTGCATGAAATGTTCCCTTGGTATTTTTAATTTTCTTGAAGAGATCTCTAGTCTTTCTCATTCTATTATTTTCCTCTATTTCTTTGCACTGATCACTGAGGAAGGCTTTCTTATGTCTCCTTGCTATTCTTTGGAACTCTGCATTCAGATGGGAATATCTTTCCTTTTCTCCTTTGCTTTTACTTCTCTTCTTTCCACAGTTATTTATAGGGCCTCTTCAGACAGCCATGTTGCTTTTTTTATGTCCTGTTCTTGGGAGTGGTCTTGATCCCTCTCTTCTGTACAATGTCACGAACCTCCGTCCATAGTTCATCAGGTATTCTGTCTATCAGATCCAGTCCCTTAAATCTATTTCTCACTTCCACTGTATAATCATAAGGGATATTATTTATGTCATACCTGAATGGTCTTGTGGTTTCCCCCACTTTCTTCAATTTAAGTCTGAAGTTGGCAATAAGGAGTTCATGATCTGAGCCACAGTCAGCGCCTGGTCTTTTTTTGTTGTTGTTGACTGTATAGAGCTTCTTCATCTTTGGTTGCAAAGAATATAATCAGTCTGATTTCAGCATTGGCCATCTGGTGATATCCATGTGTAGAGTCTTCTCTTGTGTTGTTGGAAGAGGGTGTTTGCTATGACAAGTGTGTTCTCTTGGCAAAACACTATTACACTTTGCCCTGCTTCATTCTGTACTCCAAAGACAATTTTGTCTGTTACCCCAGGTCTTTCTTGACTTCCTACTTTTGCATTCCAGTCCCCTTTAATGAAAAGGACATCTTTTTTGGGTGTTAGTTCTAAAAGGTCTTGTAAGTCTTCATAGAACCGTTCAGCTTCAGCTTCTTCAGCATTACTGGTCAGGGCATAGACTTGGATTACCGTGATATTGAATATTTGCCTTGGAAATGAACAGAAATCATTCTGTCATTTTTGAGATATCATCCAAGTACTGCATTTCGGACTATTGTTGACTATTATGCCCACCCCATTTCTTCTAAGGGATTTCTGCTCACAGTAGTAGGTATACTGGTCATCTGAGTGAAATTCACCCATTCCAGTCCATTTTAGTTCGCTGATTCCTAGAATGTCAGTGTTCACTCTTGCCATCTCCTGTTTGACCACTTCCAGTTTGCCTTGATTCATGAACCTAACATTCCAGGTTCCTGTGCAATATTGCTGTTTACAGCATTGGACCTTGCTTCCATCACCAGTCACATCCACAACCGGGTGTTGTTTTTGCTTTGGCTCTGTCTCTTCATTCTTTCTGGAGTTATTTCTCCACTGATCTCTAGTAGTATTTTGGGCACCTACCCACCTGGGGATTTCATTTTTCAGTACCCTATCTTTTTGCGTTTTCATGCTGTTCTCGACAAACCGATGGACTATAGAGTCCATGTAATTCTTAATGCCAGAATACTGGAGTGGGTGGCCTTTCCCTTCTCCAGGGTATAACCTGATCATATATGTAGAAAATATGATGTAACTCACAAAACTAGTAAAACTATCAGTCTATTTGGTGAGGTAGAGGGAAACACTAAACATTGGAGGGAGCTAAATCCTCCCCCAAAGACTTAACTTATTGTCCCAAACTTTTCTACATTGATCTGAAACAAGATCAGTAGGCTATAAAGTTTCAGTTCTAGTGTTTCTGAGTTGTTTGATGTTCCGCAAGCTAAGTTTTTTACTTTGGGAGGAATCAGACATACTGGTAAAAAGTGGTGGGCAAACTAGAATTCTGGTGGGAGGGCACACTTTTGAGTAGCACCATCTACTGTAGACCAATAGACTTAAAAAAAATCGTTAGAAAAGTGAATTTTTAACTCAGTCATTCTACCCTTTGCAATCTATCTTGAGGACATAACCAGTCAGGCAGAGGCTTATACAGAAGAATTGCACTGAATCATTAATAGGGAAAAATGGAAACATTAAATGTGTAACACTTACATCATAGAAGTTCTTTTATGCATCCAAGTACTTGTTTTTGAAGAAATTTTAGGAAAAACTTATATGTTAAATAAAGGTAATTAATGAAAAAGTTAATCCTGACTTTGCAAAAATTAATTATTGTTATAGATAAATGCCACTATAAAAGTAAGAAAATGTTCCAAAATACCGACAGCAGTTAATGCTGAATACAGAACATAATGCGTTTTAATTTTCTCCCATTTCTTAAATTGTTTTCAATTACATTGTACTACTAGAGTTTCTGAAGCCCAGAATCTTCCCTTGAAACCAAGGAAAAAGGCAGCCAACTGTGGAGGTGCAGTATTTGAAAACATATTCAGACACAGAATGATAGTTCAGCTTTATTTTTTGCTATAAGAAATACTGAAACACCCTCCTCCTCCAGCCAGAGGAAAACAACAGGGCCAAGAGTGCCCAAAGGCCAATATAGGCAAACAGTTAGGCCCCCATAATAAATCAGCAACCAGTGTAGAAATCAATGCCCTGGGGAAGGATGCACTGCCTAGGTTAATCTTAGGCGCTCTTTCTTGGCCTAGGCTTAGGGATAACCAGGGACACAAAGTACCCTGTAATTGGTTGGTTGATCCCAAGCAACAGGAAAAGCTGCTTGAGACAGGAGATGATGGAAATTTGGAGCTGACCATTGTCTTCAGCAGTCAGCTGGCAAAATGGTAGACGCACATGGGTGTGCACCAGGACCCGGCCCTGGAGTCCTGAGACGAGGGATGCAGAGCAGGCTGTGCCTGCCCATCTGGGGAGGGAAGCAGGGACTGCTGTTGGGCCCGCTGGGAGTGGCATGGGGCAGGGCCTCCTGGGGTTCTGGGCACACAGACTGCAAGGACTCCAGGCTGTGGGCATGTCCCGAGCCCCTCAGAAGCACCGGAGGAACTGGCTAGACTCCAGGGCTGAGGGAAGGGCCATGTGCCCCTAAACTCTGCCCAGTCTCTTGCCTGCTGCTTGCACAATGCTCATAGGCTTTCCCTCTCCAGGAACAGACTTGAGGTTCTCCAGAGGGCTGGAGGTGCCAGGGGCCCTCAACTGGGAGGTGGCCCTGTTTCTGTTGGCCTGCTGGGTGCTGGTCTGCCTCTGAGTCTGGAAGGGGGTCAAGTCAACAGGCAAGGTACAGCCAGGAGTGACGATGGGGCTGGGGCAGCACTGCCTGGGCATGGGGGACATCTGCCAGGGACCACTGGTGCCACGGGAGGTGACTGCATCAGGGACTGTACTTCAATCTGGCCCCGGAGCCCTACTCCCTGGCCAGAGAGTCCTCTCGACCCTCCAAATCCACGGCCAGCGGCCTTCCCCAACCCCCAGTGGAGGGGGAGAGGCACCAGCAGTGGCTGACCCTTCCCTGTGGGTGGGGCATCCCTGTCCCACCTTCCCACCCTCCCAGTTTTTGTCGATTCTGGCTCCCAGTCAGTTTCAGGATGTGTAAAAACCTGGTCTACTGCCTGTGTCTGTCCCCTGCTCTGTGGCCACGAGGAGCCCAGCGGGGGGCCTGGATACATGTCTCCCTCAGGGGCCCACTCTCATCTTGGGGGGGGTATTTGTAAAGATAGTAGTGCTGTAGAAGGGGGATCACTAGACTACGATGGACTAGAGGTTGAGGGCCTAAGCCACGCAAACCACCAGTGTCCTCCCTCTGCCCATTCCACATCTGTACCTGTGCTCTTCATCCACAATGATAGCTAACACTTGCTACAGTCCATGCACTGTTTCATGTTCTTTCCCTGTGTTTACCCATCATCAAGTCAGTTTTCAGACAGTATTGCCATGTCAGTATCCTGTCTCCCATGATGCAGGTCTCCTTCAAAAAAATCACACACACCCTCTCATTCACCAACACCAGCGGCTCAAAGTCTTGTGCATTTTGGCTTCTCCATTTCTCAAAACTGATGACTGCAGTGCTCCATTAGGCATGGGACTTAAGTTATGTCTGAATTGTGAGATATGCAAAGGAAAATAATAATAACAATGATAATAACATGTGTGACAAGAGAGTGAAATAAGTATGAAGGAAAGACAGTGTATGATAGAATGACTTTCTCAGAGAGTTTACCACTGTGACAGGTGAATGGTTTTGAGTGAGTGTGACAGAGATAATTCTTAAAAGTCCTTTTTGAATATTTCCAGTCCTCCATGGAGGTTCCAGTCCAGCTGGGAGAGACTGTCAAGAAATGAAAAAACAACTACACTAGGTAGCCTATGGGAAGGTGGTTTGAGAACTCTGGAAGCGCAGCAAGAGAAAAAGATAGGGAGAGCTTGGAGGAGTGGTTTTCCATTTTCAACGGGGTGGTTGGGAACGGCTTCATTGTGAAGCAGAGACTGAGACAGGACTTGAGGAGGTTTGGGAGGATGAGGAGACGTGTGGCTGGAGCAGAGTGGGTGAAGAGGAGAGCAGCAGGACAGGGCCTGAGAGCTGACAGGGACAGGATGTGTAGGTCTCAGGGCACGTGCTGAGGGCTTGTGCTCAGAATGAAGTGGTGGAAGGTGGCTGTGTGTTGGATTGTGTTCCCCAGAAGAAGATGTTGAAGGCCCAACCCCTGGAGCCTGTGGATATGACTTAATTTTGAATTAGGGTTTTGCAGATATAATTAGTTAAGATGAGGTCACACTGTTCTACGGTGACTGTAATCCAATGACTGGTGTGTTTATAAGAAAGCCATGTGAACACACACAGAGAGGCCACGTGAAGACTGTGGAATCAGAGCAGTCTGGCCTTGTCCACCTTTGTGCCCTGTGTCCCTGAGGTCCAGCTGCTGATACTCCGGACCCAGAAAGTAAAGGTGGCCCAGATCACGTCCTGCCAACCAGGGTCCTTTTCTCTAATTGAAAATGGCCCAAAGCTTCCTGTAGTTACTTCAGACAAGATGTAGAGAATGAACAGACTATTCAGCAGGTGATCGATCAGTAATATCAGAAAAATATACACATTTCCTAACAGTCTGTGTAGGGATCGTCCTGATTCATGGTATAGTGTGACTTGTAGAATCAGACACTGCTGTGTGATTTCTAGCCAAGCTGTTTATTAGCTCCGTGGAAGCTGGGGAACCATTTGACTTCTGACCATCAGTGTCCTCCTGTGAAGTACAAATAACCCTTGGTTCCAGGGGCGGCTACAGGAAATGGATGAGAGGACATGGTCAGGTGCTTGGAACAGGGCCTGGCACAGGGCCTGGTGGTTGGCAGATGTCAGTGTTACTGTCATCATTCCTGTCAATCATAGACACTGCAGCCTCTAATGAAACTGATGCTACATGTTTCCATGTAAGAAGTGAAATGCCTCTGCTACTGCTGGTTCTAGAGAGATAGGATAAAACCTTGCTCCCTCCTTGTATCCAGTCTTAACGCACCATCAGCATAGCATCAGGCAACTTGAACGAGGCTGGTCTGCTGAAGCTTGTTTTCCAGCAAGAGGTGAGGAGTGTTGTTGGCGGCCGCAGATGCCACCGCTGCGTCTCTGCTTTCCCCTCCCTGGAGGTCAGGGAGGTGGCTGAGTTGGGGGGCCTCACCTGCTGGGACTCTGTGTTTGGAGAACCCAGAGGTGATGTCACATGGAAACGTCTATTTCAGGTGGTGATGTGAGAGGAGCGTCCCTGGCCTTCAGGCGTGGTGATGACTGGGCTGAGTAAACCTTGGATCTGCATAGAATTTGGCTTCGGCTTACAGATGAGCCACCAGCACTGGGTGGAGTTTTGGCCAGGGGCTCGCTACCCTCCTTGAAGCTTGTCGGTTAGAAGGTTGAAAAGAAAGAGCGACTGGATGGCTGCAAATTGGGAGAAACCTTCCTTCAGAACCCTTTTGTGTAGATCACTCAAAAATAAGGCACCTATGCTGGAGGGCAGCCCCACAGAATCTTGTAAACTTTAAAATGTCTTTCAATCCAGCTGTCCCAGTTCTGAAAACTTAGATTGCGGGGCTGTTTACACACAGTGTGCACAGAGAAGTACACAGAAAAGTTCCTTGTGGTTTTATCTGTCATGGAAGAGAATCTGGAGATTGGCACATTCTAGGCCATCCTCCTGTGTTGTTAGAAGAAAGCGGTGGATCCACGTGTGTTGTCATAGAAAGATGTCAGGGATTGAGTAAAATACAAGTTACTGAGGTGTATGTGTGGTGTTACTATGCTGATGTGTGTAGAAAAAATCTACTTGAGTTTCTCTCTGGAGGATGAGATGGTGACACATTCTGTGTTGTATGTGTTTATTTTTACCTTGAGCATGTATTTATTTTCATAAACCAAAAGAAGGTTAAAAAAAAATCTCCTGTTTCAGACTGGTTAGCCTCTGAGGAGCTGTGAACCCTTGATCAGGAGGGAGAGTCTGGGGCCCTTCCACCCACTGTTATAGCCACCCTCATGGGAGATCCTCCTTCACTTTGTTGTTCACCCATTTGCTGTTCACAGTGAGCTTTCAGTCTTTGCAGGCAGAGGGCTCTGCAGGAAGGCAGAAGACTGGCCATCCTGTTAGGGGTCGGTGAGCAGACCTCACATGTTGTCCAGTTTCTCATTCTCTTGGACAGCCTAGGAGTCTGCTGGGGGGAGGTATTTTTATCCGCCAGAGGAGGTTGGAATGTGGAGGGACCCTGAGGCCATGGCCTGTCTGATCCTCACGTGTGTCCTGCCTTTGACCAGTTCCAGTGTGATGGCCTCTCAGCCACCGGAGTTGCTGCCACAGCCAGGTTTGCAGAAATCTGTCTCCAATTTGCAGAAGCCGACACAGTCGATCAGTCAGGAGGTAGGTGCTGGGGACCCCGTCACTGAGAAGGGTGGCTCCATGTGAGGTGCCCATTCCAGAGGCCAACCTGAAGAATGACTTTCAAGAAAGACCCCAGATTCAGGATAGAATGTAGATGTCTAGTTTGACTCCTGTTGGCATAGCTCAAGGTGAGTAACCTGGGCAGCTGCATGCTAAATCGGGGCCCTCAGTGTCTCCCTGGGAGCGAGAGCCATAAGGAGATAGCCAGCATTAGGCCACAGGAGGTTCAACAGTCTGGTGAGTTTGGAAAACGAAACAAAGCAGGCACCTTCACTGGGTTTCTTAGTATCAGACTTTCTGTGTCTTCAGTATGCTGAGGTGTCCTATGGGTCTCCAGGGGAAGGACATTGTGGACTGCAGTCCCCAAATTTACTTATCCTTCGAAATATCTTTTAGCAGACTATCTCTGGGGACTAGCGTTTCTCAGAACAAGCTTTGTGGACTATTGAGCTCTAATCCTTCATTTCTCCATGCATTTAAGACACCTCTCTAAACAGAAAGGCATGGTTTAATCAAGAGCTCGTATTGTACTTGGTCCGTCAGCGTCTGTGGGTTACAGAGGCCAGCAGCTGGTAGCTGGAAATCTGGACAGATACCTGGCACTTGCTGGCTCTCTTGAAAAGAACCACTCTGTGGGGATCGTTCACGGCTTTGCCAGAGGACACCCTCTTCCAGCCAACACTGAACTGTGCTTTCCAATCAAAGGAAAAGAAGAAGAAAAAAAATCCACATGTGTGTGAGACTCCATGTTCACTGGCCTAAGTCCACTGGGGCCTGTGAATTAGTGGGTAGCGTGGAGTTTGTGTCTCTTGCCCAGATTTGAAACCTAGTGCGGTTAAGGGGCCTTGGTTGTTCCTGCAACCCTGGCTCTACATCAGAGCTGGCTCTGTGAGTCTGTTAGAGATGAGCTTGCTGTGTTCCTGCCACACAGGGCCTGGCCTCCTGGGGAGAACGGGTGCTGTGGGGCTGTTGGGGATCAGATCAGGCCCTGTCCTGGAGTTGGCCCGCAGGCCCTCTGTCTGGCGCTTCCTGGCTTTCCTGTCCTGAAGAAATGGTGAGGGGAAGAGACCCCTAGTGTTTTCCAGCTTTGAAACCTCATCTCAGAGGCAGTTTGACTCTGGGCACAGTAATTAAGCCTTCCTTGGCTGGCCCCGTAGGCCTTCTCTTCCACTTTAGTGCCCTTGGTGGGTGAGGGCCAGGGGTCCTGTGACTGCAGACCCCAAGGGGTGGGTGTGGGATAACAGTGACCCGGGGCCTCTGCCTCCTGGTCTGGGGGCCCACCCAGCTCTTCATCCCCACCAGGGCCTGTGGGCATTCCAGGCTGCTCAAGGCAAGTCTATGTTAAATGTATTGTTGCTCCTGGTCAGCTCTGCCTTGGAGGCTGGAGAGACCACCGTCTGCCCTGACTGTGTGTGGAGGTGGCAGTGGGGGGAGGATGGGATGAGGGAATTATTTGATCTGGGATGCAATCCAGTGAGTGATGAGACGTCTTGCTGCATCAGCTCGGTTTTGTGTATCTTTACCTTCAGTTGTTAAGGCATGTTGCTGGGAAAGGCAGCTGAGCTCAGTGGTTAGGGATCTGAAGGGGCTTTGGACCCAGGCAGAGTGGGGACAATTCGTGGTCCTCCCTACCTAGCTAGGTGTCTAACCCAGGTGACCCCAGTGTGCTAGCACTTGGCCTGCATGTAGGGAGCTTTCAGCGGAGGTGCGCCAAGCTGGCGAGCCCAGATGAGGGGGGAGTGGAAGGCTGGGCTTGCAGAGTCGAGCCTTGGAGGATGACAGTAGCTGTGGGAAGTGGTGCCGGGCTGGCCAGGGACACAACAGGCACGTCAGCTTTCCCATACATGTGTTCTCTTTGCAGCGGCACAGTTTTTAAAGCATGCACTAGAATTGGGGTCTGGTCTTGTCCCTGGAGCAAGACAGAGGAGCTCTGTGGGGGCTCCTGTTCCAGGGTGTGACCCTGGGTTGGCTGCTTGCCCTTTGGCCTGCTCCACATCTGTCATGTGACCAGTGCTTCCTGAGCCTGGGCTGTTTCCTGAGTGGAAGGCTATGTGGCAGACACGTGTGTTTGGGTCCTGCCCGGCTGGTGGTAGTGGGTACAGCAGTGTAGCCTCAGGGCACCTTGCTCTGACATGGTCGGGATGTGGACAGCAGCCCGCTGGGCTGGCCCTGTTCTCATTCCCTTCCTTCTTTCAGAATACAAATTCAGCTCCAGGTGGACCAAAGTCATGGGCACAGCTGAATGGAAAGCCAGCAGGCCACGAAGGTGGAAACTGTGTGGCATCAGAGTGGGTCGTGGGAGGGATGGGTACCTTTTCTGGACTGTTCCGGTTCAGTCCAGGCAGTCTTCAGCCTGAAGCTTTGTGGACTCTCCTCGCTGAATGAGGTACTGTCTTTGCCCAGCATGGAGGCTCTGATTCTGCAGACCATGTCAGCTCTCTGGTCTCGTTGAACATTATCACTAAAGACAGTTCCCCAGGTGTGTGGAGGAGACCCCACCACTGGCCCTGCACACCCTGGTTGACTGAGCTGCTAATGGAACAAGCCCTCACTCAGCGAGCACCAGCCTCCTCCCTCGTGGGGTGAGGTGTCATGTGAGGGGTGCTGGCTTGTGGCCCGGGATTGTAAATCAGCAGCCCTGGGAGCTGAGCTGCTTGCTTTTGGACAGTGGGACTGAAGCAGGCAGAGGTTACGTGGGGTTTGTTGCCATGGTGTCCCACCTGACACAGGGAAACATTCAGATGGCTGTTCAGGCCAGGGAAGACAGAGAGTGTGTGGGAGGAGGAAGTGTCCAGAGCCTTAGGTCAGTGCCTAGCAGCATGCTGAGATGGCTCCAAGGCAGGCTGGGGTACAGTGGCTGTGTGGTGAGGCTAGGGGGCGGTGGGGCCAGGCAACCCAGGCTGCCTTGGGTCTGTGGGCCCAGGGTCAGCAGGTGTTTTTGCAGGGAACCAAACATCCAGATTTCTCTCTGAACTCTCCTGGTTTTCCAGTGTTGGGGGCATATTTCTAGCACGATGCACAGACGGTGCCAGGCAGCACCCAGAGCTGGAAGGAGAGGGACGGCGGTGTGAGCAGCTAGGCCGCAGCTGCCCTTTTTACCGTGACCAGCACAGGCCACTGTCTTTACCATCAGCCCTGTCCTGGCATTGCCTCTATCTTCTGTGCATCCCTGCTGGCTGAGGCCTTGCGAGGCCTCACGTGTCAGGGTTGAGAGTAGACACCAGCCCCATGCGCCAGCTGCCCTGCACACCTGGCTGCTCTGATGCCCTGAGCACGGGCCCTTCTGCGTTGGGTTGCTGTTGAGATGAAGGCTCGCCCTTTCCTCCAACTCCAGTGGGGATATCAGTCAGTCAGTGTGGCGGGGGACACGCAGCTCCAGCCTGGAGGGTGAGGTGGAGGGAACCAGACAAGCAGAGAGGGGTGGGTGGGGATAATGTGAAAAGGCCTTTCAGACCTAAACAAGGTCCTTCCAGAGGCTTCATGGAGACTCTTCACTGGGCTGTTCACAGTGGTTCTTTGCCCTCTGTAGCCTCTGTTTCTGTGAGGTTGAAATATTCTTAAGGAAATTGAATGTATTTGTTTTTAATTAACAGGAACGGCAGAGATTATTTAAATTAAAGTTGGCACAGTCCTTATGGAGGGCAGACTGGCACTGCCTATCAGTGCCAGCCTGATACCCTCTGACCTGGCAGTTCCACTGTGGGGCAATCACCCCACAAGTGATACCTGTTACAGTTCTGTGACACAAGATGACTCACTGCCACATTGTAGTTGCAAAAGATTGGAAGCAGCCACTTGAAACGTCCAGTAAACGATGGTACTCTAATGAAACGCTGTTTGGCTAGAAGGAAAAAATGCAGTTTTCTACTGATCTGGAAAGCTCTCCAGGACATATCCTTAAGCGACAAAAGTGTAAAATAGTACATGGAGTATTTTACCATTTGTGCAAAAAATCGGGAGGAGAGAAAATAAATTTCTAGAAAATGTTGTATGTGCATTATAAAAAAAAAAAAAACAGTCTCTGGAGGGAAACATAAGAGCAAGGAAGGGAGGGACGAAATAGGAAGGTACATATTTTGTGAGGACATTTGATGTGGATCTGGGCTTCCCTGGTGGCTCAGACAGTAAAGAATCTGCTTGGAATACAGGAGACCCCGGGTTGCATCCCTGGACTGGGAAGATCCCCTGGAGAAGGAAATGGCAACCCATTCCAATATTCTTGCCTGGAAAATCCCATGGACAGAGGAGCCTGGTGGGCTGTAGTCCATGGGTCTCAAAGAGTCCCACACAACTGAGCAACTAACATTTTCACTTTTCTTTGATGTGGATAGATGGGGCACCTGGGTGGGAGGAGGGCTTCTGTTGATTCTTCTTTAAGGCTTTCTACCTTTGAACCTTTGATCTACTTATGGAAATAAAACTTGGTTTAGAAAATAATTCTAAAACACAGTAAAATATCCTGTCAACATGCGGTAGCTTGTCTGGGAGGCGGCAGAACCCAGTAGCCCAAGAGGAAAGAATAGACGTATGCTGACTATGACCCCTCCTGTGTGGGGGTTATAGCCTGCTCCCCCTATATTGTCCTTAAATTTGCATAGTATCCGTCCTGCATTTAGATCTTTATCTTTCTTGACGTTTACTTTTGTGTATGGTTTGAGGCATATTCTAATTTCACTCTCATTTTCATTGTTGATGCATGTCCATGCTCTCCTCCATAGTGGCTTTCACCTATTTTGATTTCCAGCAATGGAGGTGGAGGGTTCCCTTTTCTTCATGGCATCTGGTGGATTTAACCTTCACAGAATGCTTGACAGTCACCATTCTGATTGGTGGTGTGAGGTGAGACTGAAGGCCCTTCCCTAATATTTAGCAATGTTGACATCTTTTCATGTGATTTTTTTTTTAATGTGTGAGTTAAAGGTACCTGTTAAAATTGGCTTTGTGGCAGTCTCCCCAGTTATGAATTCTTTTTTGATGACCCCCCAGGAGACTCCAGGAGATGAGTATTTGTTTATTTAGAAACACTTGGACCTTGTGAATATTGCATGCCCATCAACACGGCTTCCTGTTGATGGGCAAGGTTATGGCTCTCCCTGTTATTTCACCTGAGACCAAAGTGTGGTGGAGGTAATGAAGACAATGGCAACCTCCTTCAAAAGATCCCATGCACACACTGCTGCACTCAGTGCCCCTGACCCTGCAGCAGGCCACCACTGACCCACGCCTCTGCCAGAGACTCCTGGACACTCACAGGCAAGTCTGGGTCAGTCTCTTGTGGGGTCACTGCTCCTTTCTCCTGGGTCCTGGTGCACACAAGGTTTTGTTTGTGCCCTCCAAGAGTCTGTTTCCCCAGTCCTGTGGAAGTTCTGTAATCAAATCCCACCGACTTCCCAAGTCTTAATTCTCTGGAGGTTCTCAGTCCTTTTGCTAGATCCCCAGGTTGGGGAAATCTGCTTTGGGTCCTAGAACTTTCTTAACAGTGTAAGAATTTCTTTGGTGTAATTGTTCTGTTGTTTGTGGGTCGTCTGCTCAGGGTCTCTATGGTGAGGTTAATGGCCATCTCCTCCAAGAGGGCTTATGCAACACCCAGGTCTCCTGCACCCAGAGGCCCTGCCCCTGCAGCAGGCCACTGCTGACCCGTACCTCCACAGGAGACACTCAAACACTCAAAGGCAGGTCTGGCTCAGTCTCTGTGGGGTCTCCTGGTGCACACAAGGTTTTGTTTGAGCCTCTGGGTGTCTCTGGCAGGTATGGGGTTTGATTCTGAACACTGTTTCTCCCCTCCTACCATCTTGCTGGGGCTTCTCTTTTGCATTGAACATAGGGTATCTTTTTTGGTGGGATCCAACATTCTCCTGTCGATGGTTGTTCAGCAGCGAGTTGTATTTTGGAGTCTCACAGGAGAAGTTGAGCACATATCCTTCTACTCTGCCATTTTGTCACTTTAGATTAAAAATTTACTAAGCATAGCCCCGCCTATCAGAACAAGACCCTGTTTCCTCCATAGTTAGTCTCTCCCATGAGGAAGCTTCCACAAGCCTCTTATCCTTATCAGTCAGAGGAATAGTGGTCTGTGGTCTGTGGTCTGTGACTGACCTTGCTGGATGGAGGTGGGGTGGTCTGTGTGTTGACCTGGCATGGATGTTGCTGGGGTGGTCTGTGTCCTGACCTGGCTTGGATGGAGGTGGGGTGGTCTGAGTGGTGAGCTGACAAGGATGGAGGTGGGGTAGTCTGTATGCTGACCTTTTATCTGTGGAGGTTTTTGGCCTGTGTCTGTACCTGGCATGGATGGAGGTGGGATGTTTCTCTGCTGACCTGGCACGGATGTTGTTGGGATGGTCTGTGTGCTGACCTGGCATCTATGGAGTGGTCTTGTCCGTGTATTGACCTGGCATAGATGGAGATGGAGTGGTCTGAGTGGTGACCTGGCATGGATGGAGGTGGAGTGGTCTGTGTGCTCAACTGGCATGGATGGAGCTGTGGTGGGACCAGTCCATTTGTTCCTAAGAGACAGAGTTGAGCTGTGCTTGGCTGGTGGGTGGGTGAGCAGGTTAATGATCAGTAAGGGAGGAGGCATATACTTGGTGGTGAGATAGTCAATTTGTAAGCAGCTTGATAAGAAGTCTGGGTTCCCCAAAGAGGAGAAAGGGTCTGGGGCTCTCGAAGCCCAGATATGGGTCTGGAGTTCTCAAGGAGGAGGAAAGGACAAACTGTTTTTTTTCCCCCTCTGCATTCCTTAGTCTTTGTCACATAAAACATTTTTTTCTTTAAGCCTGGAACTGATGATACACAACAAACAACTCAATTTAAACTCTGTACTAGGGATTATATAACAACAATGTATCCTGCTTGAGGACAGTTTCTCCTTCCTGAAAACTTTCTGGCTAATCCTGTTATCATAAAATGTAAATTATGGGAGTGGGTCTAGTAAGATCTTTACAACCTTGAGACATTCTTTTGATTTATTGTAATAACTAATTAAAAAGTATATAACTCCCTTGCTAACACTAGCAAGGGGGGCATTCTCCATCCCCTTCTGATGTCTATGTCAGAAGCTTCTTCTGTCCCTTTTTCTTACTTTAATAAAACTCTTCTACACAAAAGCTCTTGAGTGATCAAGCCTGGTCCCTGGTCCCGAAGCTAAAATCTTCTTTGGAGATCATGAATCTGACATCGTTCACCATAAGCTATCAGAGGTGGGTTTGATTTTTCTTTTTACAAAAAATTTAATTGGAGGCTAATTACTTTACAATATTGTATTGGTTTTGCCATACATTGACATGAATCCACCACGGGTGTACATGTGTTCCCCATCCTGAACCCCCTTCCCACCTCCCTCCCCATCCCATCCCTCTGGGTCATCCCAGTGCACCAGCCCCAAGCACCCTGTATCATGCATCGAACCTGGACTGGCAATTTGTTTCACATATGATAATATACATGTTTCAGTGCCATTCTCCCAAATCATCCCACCCTCACCCTCTCCCACAGAGTCCAAAAGACTGTTCTATACATCTGTGTCTCTTTTGCTGTCTCACATACAGGGTTATTGTTACCATCTTTCTAAATTCCATATATATGCATTAGTATACTGTATTGGTGTTTTTCTTTCTGGCTTACTTCACTCTGTATAATAGGCTCCAGTTTTGTCCACCTCATTAGAACTGATTCAAATGTATCCTTTTTAATGGCCCAGTAATATTCCATTGTGTATATGTACCACAGCTTTCTTATCCATTCGTCTGCTGATGGACATCTAGGTGCTTTCCATGTCCTGGCTATTATAAACAGTGCTGTGATGAACATTGGGGTACATGTGTCTCTTTCAATTCTGGTTTCCTCGGTGTGTATGCCCAGCAGTGGGATTGCTGGGTCATATGGCAGTTCTATTTCCAGTTTTTAAAGGAATCTCCACACTGTTCTCCATAGTGGCTGTACTAGTTTGCATTCCCACCAACAGTGTAAGAGGGTTCCCTTTTCTCCACACCCTCTCCAGCATTTATTGCTTGTAGACTTTTGGATAGCAGCCATTCTGACTGGCGTGAGATGGTACCTCATTGTGGTTTTGATTTGCATTTCTCTGCTAATGAGTGACATTGAGCATTTTTCATGTGTTTGTTAGCCATCTGTATGTCTTCTTTGCAGAAATGTCTGTTTAGTTCTTTGGCCCATTTTTTGATTGGGTCGTTTATTTTTCTGGAATTGAGCTACAGGAGTTGCTTGTATATTTTTGAGATTAATTATTTGTCAGTTGCTTCATTTGCTATTATTTTCTCCCATTCTGAAGGCTGTCTTTTCACCTTGCCTATAATTTCCCTTGTTGTGCAGAAGTCTTTAATTTTAACTAGGTGCAATTTGTTTATTTTTGCTTTTATTTCCAATATTCTGGGAAGTGGGTCCTAGAAGATCTTGCTGTGATTTATGTCGGAGAGTATTCTGCCTGTTTTCCTCTAGGAGTTTTATAGTTTCTGGTCTTACATTTAGATCTTTAATCCATTTTGAGTTTATTTTTGTGTATGGTGTTAGAAAGTGTTCTAGTTTCATTCTTTTCCAAGTGGTTGACCAGTTTCCCCAGCACCACTTGTTTTTTTTTTTTTAAGTTTCTTTTTTTTTTCCATTTATTTTTATTAGTTGGAGGCTAATTACTTTACATCATTACAGTAGCTTTTGTTATACATTGAAATGAATTAGCCATGGATTTACATGTATTCCCCATCCCAGTCCCCCCTCCCACCTCCCTCTCCACCCGATCCCTCTGGGTCTTCCCAGTGCACCAGGCCCGAGCACTTGTCTCATGTACCCAACCTGGGCTGGTTATCTGTTTCACCCTAGATAATATACATGTTTCAATGCTGTTCTCTCAAAACATCCCACCCTCGCCTTCTCCCAGAGTCCACAAGTCTGTTCTATACATCTGAGTCTCTTTTTCTGTTTTGCATATAGGGTTATCATTACCATCTTTCTAAAGTCCATATATATGTGTTAGTATACTGTAATGGTCTTTATCTTTCTGGCTTACTTCGCTCTGTATAATGGGCTCCAGTTTCATCCATCTCATTAGAGCTGATTCAAATGAATTCTTTTTAATGGCTGAGTAATAATCCATGGTGTATATGTACCACAGCTTCCTCATCCATTCGTCTGCTGATGGGCATCTGGGTTGCTTCCATGTCCTGGCTATTATAAACAGTGCTGCGATGAACATTGGGGTGCACGTGTCTCTTTCAGATCTGGTTTCCTTGGTGTGTATGCCCAGAAGTGGGATTGCTGGGTCATATGGCAGTTCTATTTCCAGCTTTTTAAGAAATCTCCACACTGTTTTCCATAGTAGCTGTACTAATTTGCATTCCCACCAACAGTGTAAGAGGGTTCCCTTTTCTCCACACCCTCTCCAGCATTTATTGCTTGTAGACTTTTGGATAGCAGCCATCCTGACTGGTGTATAATGGTATCTCATTGTGGTTTTGATTTGCATTTCTCTGACAATGAGTGATGTTGAGCAACTTTTCATGTGTTTGTTAGCCATCTGTATGTCTTCCTTGGAGAAATGTCTGTTGAGTTCTTTGGCCCATTTTTTGATTGGGTCATTTATTTTTCTGGAGTTGAGCTGGAGGAGTTGCTTGTATATTTTTGAGATTAATCCTTTGTCTGTTGCTTCGTTTGCTATTATTTTCTCCCAATCTGAGGGCTGTCTTTTCACCTTGCTTATAGTTTCCTTTGTTGCCCAGCACCACTTGTTAAAGAGATTCTTTTCTCCATTGTGTATTCTTGCCTACTTTGTCAAAGATAAGGTGTCCATAGTTGCGTGGATTTATCTCTGGACTTTCTAGCTTGTTCCACTGATCTATGTTTCTGTCTTTGTGCCAGTAACATACTGTCTTGATGACTGTGGCTTGAAGTCAGGCAGGTTGATTCCTCCAGTTCCATTCTTCTTTCTCAAGATTACTTTGGCTATTCGAGGTTATTTGTATTTCCATATAAATTGTGAAATTATTTGTTCTAGTTCTCTGAAAATACTGCATTGGTAGCTTGATAGGGATTGCATTGAATCTATAGATTGCTTTGGGTAGTATACTCATTTTCACTATATTGATTCTTCCAATCCATGAACATGGTATATTTCTCCATCTATTTGTGTCCTCTGATTTCTTTCACCAGTGTTTTATAGTTTTCTATATATAGGCCTTTTGTTTCTTTAGGTAGATATATTCCTAAGTGTTTTATTCTTTTCGTTGCAACAGTGAATGGGATTGTTTCCTTAATTTCTCTTTCTGTTTTCTCATTGTTAGTGCATAGGAATGCAAGGGATTTCTGTCTGTTGATTTTATATCTTGCAACTTTACCATATGCATTGATTAGCTCTAGGAATTCTCTGGTGGGAGTCTTTAGGGTTTTCTATGTATAGGATCATGTCATCTGCAAACAGTGAGAGTTTTACTTCTTCTTTTCCAATCTGGATTCCTCTTATTTCTTTTTCTTCTCTGATTGCTATGGCCAAAACTTCCCTTGCCCTTTGTAAGTGAGAGAGTAGCTTTATGTGTGTGTGAAGTGAGTATTAATTAGCAACAGGTCGCTCTGACTCTCATTTTCTTAAACTGAGAGCATCAAAACCATTTTTGCAGTGACTTACATTAGCCTTAGGAAGCTCCATGCCTTGGCTCCACGACTTGTTCCTTGTTCAGGGAGGTTTAGTGCTTCTGACTGGCAAGCCCTTGGGAATTCCTGTGGAGTTCAGTGCTGACACTGCATTAGTGCCATGTATTGGTCTGTTCATTTGCTCTAATGTGCACTTTGCAAAGCCGTTATGAGATGTTCTCTTGAGATTTCTTATTCTCCTAGTTGTTGATGCAGTGTAGCTTGGAATAGATCCAGAAATCAGTAAATGGAATATAATCTATACCTGTCCTTCTTTTTTAAACAGAGTTTTATTTCATTTTTACTTGGAGAATAATTACTTCACAATATTTTGATGGTTTCTGCCATACATCAACATGAATCAGCCATAGATATACATATGTCCCCTCCCTCTTAAAATCCTCCCTCCAACTTTCCTCTCCATCCCACCCCTCTAGGTGTCACAAATTGGGGTCCTTGTGTCATAAAGCAAATTCCCACTGGCTATCTACTTTACATGTGGTAGTGTATATGTTTCCATGCTACTCTCTCAATTCATCCCACCCTCTCCTTTCTGCACTGTGTCTACATCTCTATATTTCTATGTCTGCATCTCCATTGCTGCCCTGAAAGTAGGTTCATCAGTGCCATCTTCTAGATTCCCTATATACATGATATTATACAATATTTGTCTTTTTCTTTATGATTTACTTCACTTTGTGTAGTAGCCTCTAGGTTCATCTACCTCATTGGCAGTGACTCAACTGTGTTCCTTTTTATGGCTGAGTAATATTCCATTGTGTACATGTACCACAGCTTCTTTATCCATTCATCTGTCGATGGACATCTAGGTCACTTCCGTGTTCTAGCTATTGTAAATGATGCTGCAGTGAATCATGTGGTACATGTATCTTTTCCAGTTATAGTTTCCTCAGGGTATGTGCACAGTAGTAGCATTGCTGTGTCATATGGTAGTTTTCATCCTAGTTTTTGAAGTAGTCTCTGTACTGTTCTCCATAGTGGCTGTATCAGTCTTTATTCCCACCAAGAGTGCAAAAGGATTCCCCTTTCTTCACACCCTCTCTAGCATTTATTGTTTGTGGACTTTTTGATGATGGCCATTCTGACTACTGTTGGATGGCACCAACTGTAGTTTAGATTTGCATTTCTCTAATAATGAGCAATGTTGACCATCTTTCTGTGTGTATTTTTAGCCATCTGTATGTCTTCTTTGGAGAAAAGTCTGTTTAGGTCTTCTGTCCAGTTGTTGATTGGGTTGTTTGTTTTTCCATTATTGAGCTGCATGAGCTGCTTGTATATTTTGGAGATCAGTTCTTTGTCAGTTGTTTCATTTGCTATTATTTTCTCCCATACTGAGGGCTGTCTTTTCACCTTGCTTTTCGTTTTCTTTGTTGTGCAAAAACTTTTAAATTACTTAGGTCCCATTTGTTTATTTTCATTACCCTAGGAGTAGGGTTGTAGAGGATGTTAAAGTTGATGTCCAAGAGTATTCTGTCTATGTTTTACTCTTAAGAGTTTTATAGTTTCTGGATTACATTTAAATCTTTAATCCATTTTGAGCTTACTTTTGTGTATGGCATTAGAAAGTGTTCTAATTTCATGCTTTTACATGTAGCTGCCCAGTTTTCCCAGCACCACTCAATGAAGAGACTGTCTTTTCTCCATTGTATACTTTTGTCTCCTTTGTCAAAGATAAGCTGCCCATAGGTGTGTGGATTTATCTCCAGGCTTTCTATTTTGTTCCCTTGGTCTATATTTCTATTTTTGTGCCAGTACCATACTGTCTTGATGACTGTAGCTTTGTAGTATTGTAGTAAAGTCTGAAGTCAGGACTGTAAACTTTGGTTGATTGTGGTGGCTGATTGTGATGGTCTATTCCTCCAGCTCCATTCTTCTTTCTCAAGATTGCTTTGGATATTCAGGGTCTTTTGTGTTTCCATACAGACTGTGAAATTATTTGTTGCAGTTCTGTGAAAAAAATACCATCAGTACTTTGATAGGGATTGTATTGAATCTATAGATTGCTTTGGGTAGTATAGTCATTTTCACAATATTGAGTCTTCCAATCCAAGAATGTGGTCATCTCTCCATGTCATCTTTGATTTCTTTCATCATTGCCTTACAGTTTTCTGCATACGGTGTTTTGTCTCTTTAGGTAAGTTTACTCCTGATTATTTTATTCTTATTGTTATTATTTATTTTATTCTTCTTGTTGCAACAGTGAATGGGATTGTTTCCTTAATTTCTCTTTCTGATTTTTCATTGTTAGTGTATAGGAATGCAAGGGATTTCTGTGTATTAATGTTATATCCTACAACTTTGGTAATTTCATTGATTAGTGCTAGTAATTTTCTGGTGGCATCTTTAGGGTTTTCTATGTCAAGAATCATGTCATCTACAAACAATGAGAGTTTTACTTCTTCTTTTGCAATATGGATTCCTTTTATTTCTTTTTCTTCTCTGATTGCTGTGGCTAGGACTTCCAAAATTATGTTGAATAGTAGCGACAATTGGGCACTCTTGTCTTGTTCCTGATTTTAGAGGAAATGCTTTCAATTTTTCACCATTGAGAATAATGTTTGCTGTGGGTTTATCATATATGGCCTTTAATTATGTTGAGGTATATTCCTTCTATGCCCACTTTCTGGAGAGGTTTTATTTTTATTCATAAATGGATGTTAAATTTTGTCAAAAGATTTCTCTGCATCTACTGAGATGATCATATGATTTTTATCTTTCAATATGTCTATATGATGTATCACATTGATTGATTTGTGTATAAGAAAGAATCCTTGCATCCCTGGGATAAAGCTCATTTGATCATGATGTATGATCTTTTTAATGTGTTGGATTCTGTTTGCTAAATTTTGTTGAGGAGTTTTGCATCTATGTTCTTCAGTGATACTGGCTTGTAACTTTCTTTTTGTATGTGTGGTATCTTTGTCCAGTTTTGGTATCATAGAATGAGTTTGGGAGATTTCCTTCCTCTGGAATTTTCTTGAAGAGTTTTGGTAGGATAGATGTTAGCTCTTCTCTCGTCTTTTGGTAGAATTCATCTGTGAATCCATGTAGTCCTGGGCTTTGTTTGTTGGAAGATTTTTGATTACAGTTTTCAATGTCCATATTTCTGGTTGGTCTGCCCATTTTTTCTATTTCTTCTTGGTTAAGTTTCAGAAGGTTATACTTTTTAAAGATTTGTCCCTTTCCCCTCCCAGGTTGTCCATTTTATTGGTTTATAGTAGCTCATAGTAGTCTCTTATGATCCTCTGTATTTCTATTTTTGTTGTTTTTGTTGTATCTTCTTTTTAATTTCTAATTTTATTGATTTGAATCTTCTCTTTTTTTCTCTTAGTGAGTCTAGCTAAGAGATTCTCAGTTATGTATATCTTCTCAAAGAACCAACTTTTAGTTTTATTGATCTTTGCTATTGTCTCCTTCATTTCTTTTTCATTTATTTCTGCTATGTTTCTTTTTTGTTTCCTTCTGCTGGTAAATCTTGATGATTTCTTCACTTGTACTTAGGATGTGTTGTTGTTGTACTTCTTCTTCTAGTTGCTTTAGGTGTAAGATTAGATTATTTGATAGTTTCTTGAGGTATATTTGTATTGCTATAAAGTTCATTCTTGGCATAGTTTTTACTGCATCCCATAGGTTTTGACTTGTGTTTTCATTGTCATTTATTTCTAGGCATATTTTGGTTTCTATTTTGATTTCTTCAGTGGTCTGTTGGTTATTCAGAAGCATGTTGTTTAGCCTCCATGTGTTTGTGTTTGTATTTTTTTTTCTATAGTTGATGAGTTGATGTGTAATCTTACAGAGCTGTGGTCACACAAGATGCTTGAAATTATTTCAGTTTTTAAAAATTTACCAAGGCTTGATTTGTGGCCCAGTATGTGATCTGTCCTGGAGAGTGTTCATGTGCACTTGAGAAAAAAGTGAAATGTATTGTTTTTGGATGAAATGCTCTATAGGTATCAATTAGGCCTAACTGGTCCATTGTATCATTTATAACTTGTGTTTCCTTATTAAAAAGATGGTAATGATAACCCTATATGCAGGACAGAAAAAGAGACACAGATGTATAGAACAGACTTTTGGACTCTGTGGGAGAAGGTGAGGGTGGGATGATCTGAGAGAATAGCATTGAAACATGTATATTATCAAGTGTGAAACAGATTGCCAGCCCAGGTTGGATGCATGAAACAAGTGCCCAGGGCTGGTGCACTGGGAAGACCCAGAGGGATGGGATAGGGAGGGAGGCGGGAGGGGGATCAGGATGGGGAACACATGTAAATCCATGGCTGATTCATGTCAATGTATGCAAAACCCACTACAATATTGTAAAGTAATTAGCCTCCAACTAATAAAAATAAATGAAAAAAATTATCTGTCTGGATGATCTGTCCGTTGGTGTGAGTAGGTTATATACAGTCTCCCACTATATTGTGAAGTCTCCAACTACTATTAATGAAGCAAGGCAAAGGCTAATAGAGTTTTGCCAAGAGATTTCACTGGCCATAGCAAATACTATCTTCCAACAACACAAGAGAAGACTCTACACATGGATCTCACCAGATGGACAACACTGAAATCAGATTGATTATATTCTTTGCAGCCAAAATGGAGAAGCTCTATACAGTAAGTAAAAAAAGACAGGGAGCTGACTGTGGCTCAGATCATGATCTCCTTATTGCCAAATTCAGACTTAAATTGAAGAAAGTGGGGAAAACCACTAGACCATTCAGGTATGACCTACATCAAATCTCTGATTATACAGTGGAAGTGAAAAGTAGATTTAGGGGCTAGATCTGATAGACAAGAATGCCTGATGAACTGTGGAGGGAGGTTTGTGAAATTGTACAGGAGACAGGGATCAAGACCATCCCCAAGAAAAAGCAATCCAAAAAAGCAAAAAGGCTGTCTGAGGAGGCCATACAAATAACTGTGAAAAGAATTGAAGACAAAACCAAAGGAGAAAAGGAAAGATATACCCATTTGAATGCAGAGTTGCAAAGAATAGCAAGGAGAGATAAGAAAGCATTCCTCAGTGATCAGTGCAAAGAAATAGAGGAAAGCAATAGAATGGGAAAGACTAGCGATCTCTTCAAGAAAATTAGAGATACCAAGGGAACATTTCATGCAAAGATGGGCTCAATAAAGGACAGAAATGGTATGGATCTAACAGAAGCAGAAGATATTAAGAGGTGACAAGAATACACGGAAGAACTGTACAAAAAATATCTTCATGACCCAGATAATCACAATGGTGTGATCACTCACCTAGAGCCAGACATCCTGGAATGTGAAGTCAAGTAGGCCTTAGGAAGCATCACTATGAACAAAGCTAGTGGAGGTGATGGAATTCCAGTTGAGCTATTTCAAATCCTGGGAAATGATGCTGTGCAAGTGCTGCACTCAAACTGCCAACAAATTTGGAAAACTCAGCAGTGGCCACAGGACTAAAAAAGGTCAGTTTTCATTCCAATCCCAAAGAAAGGCAATGCCAGAGTATGCTCAAACTATTGCACAATTGCACTCATCCCACACATTAGTAAAGTGAAGCTCAAAATTCTCCAAGCCAGGCTTCAGCAATATGTGAACTGTGAAATTCCAGGCATTCAAGCTGGTTTTAGAAAAGGCAGAGGAAACAGAGATTAAATTGCCAACATCCACTGGATCATTGAAAAAGCAAAAGAGTTCCAGAAAAACATCTATTTCTGCTTTATTGACTATGCCAAAGCCTTTGACCGTGTGGATCACAATAAACTGTGGAAAATTCTGAAAGAGATGGGAATACCAGACCACCTGACTTCCCTCTTGAGAAACCTGTAAGCAGGTCAGGAAGCAACAGTTAGAACTGGACATGGACCAACAGACTGGTTACAAATAAGGAAAAGGAATACGCCAAGGCTGCATATTGTCACCCTGCGTACTTATCTTATATGCAGAGTACATCATGAGAAATGCTGGGCTGGATGAGGCACAAGCTGGAATCAAGATTGCTGGAAGAAATATCAATAACCTCAGATATGCAGATGACACCACCTTTATGGCAGAAAGTGAAGAGGAACTAAAGAGCCTCTTGATGAAGGTGAAAGAGGAGAGTGAAAAAGTTGGCTTAAAGCTCAACATTCAGAAAACTAAGATCATGGCATCCGGTCCCATCACTTCATGGCAAATAGATGGGGAAACAGTGGAAACAGTGGCTGACTTTATTTATTTATTTATTTATTTATTTATTTATTTATTTATTTATTTTGGCTCCAAAATCACTGCAGATGGTGACTGCAGCCATGAAATTTAAAGATGCTTGCTCTTTGGAAGAAAACTTGTGACCAACCTAGACAGCATGTTAAAAAGCAGAGATATTACTTTGTCAACAAAGGTCCGTCTCTAGTCAAGGCTATGGTTTTTCCAGTAGTCATGTATGGATGTGAGAGTTGGACTATAAAGAAAGCTGAGCGCCAAAGAATTGATGCTTTTGAACTGTGGTATTGGAGAAGACTCTTGAGAGTCCCTTGGACTGCAAGGAGATCCAACCAGTCCATCCTAAAGGAGATCAGTCCTGGGTGCTCATTGGAAGGACTGATGTGAAGCTGAAACTCCAATACTTTGGCCACCTGATGTGGAGAGGTGACTCATTGGAAAAGACCCTGCTGTTGGGAAAGATTGAGGCCAGGAGGAGAAGGGTAAGACAGAGGATGAGATGGCTGGATGGCATCACCAACTCAATGGACATGAGTTTGGGTGAACTCTGAGAGTTGGTGATGGACAGGGAGGCCTGGCGTGCTGCAGTTCATGGGGTCACACAGTCGGACATGACTGAGCAACTGAACTGGCTGGTAAAGTGGGTACTGTGTAGGTGCTCTGAGCATGTCCTCTCACCCATAAAGGGGGCGCGGGGTGGATCTTTTAGGAAAGAAATTGGTTTGTAGAAGCTAACTTTCAAATTCTTTATGGTCTGACTGGGAAGATGAGCCCATGCCTGGGGTGATCAGGAAAACCAAGTCTTCGTGATTCCTCCTAGGAAGAGTTGGGACCTCAGGAGGCAGCGGCCTTTGTCCTTGAGCTCTCCAGACAGTGCTTATGCCAAGTGCACCCAAGAGCATGTTAAAGACTGGAGTGAAACAGGAGGCGTGACACATGTCGTCTGGAAGTTGCTGGAACCTCAGCCACCTTCCAGAAAGCTGCACACCTGGGCATCAGGCCCTGACTACCAGGTCCCGTGGGCACTGGGGCGGGAGGGCTTCTGTGCCCGCTTAGCTGGGGGACAGGCATGTGCGTGAGTGCACACACAAGCCCTTTCCAAGTTCAGTTGACCAGAGATCCAAGGCAGAGACTGCAGCAGGTCACCTGAAAGGCAGTTCTGTGCTTTTACAATGAACAGGAAGGGATGGAGCCAGGGAAGTTTCAGGAGCGCATTGTAGGTGGGGGTGTGCAGAAGGAGTCTCAACCAGCTCAGAGGACACTGAGTGGTGGCCGGCATGGGGACTCAATGTGGTGTGTCCCTGGTCACTACAGACAGAGTCTAACTCTTTCAGATGGACATTCAATTAGGGTTCACTGAGTTCAGTGGTCAGGTCGGTTTTCTGAAAACAGTCTTAAGTGGACTCTCTCTCTTTTTCTAAGTTATTTTAAATTGGAGGATATTTGCTTTACAGTATTGTCTTGGTTTCTGCCCTACATTAACATGAATCAGTCATAGGTATACATATGGCCCCTCCCTCTTGAACCTCCCTCCCTTTGTATTTTTTTGTTTTGTTTTGTTTTGACTGCACCATGCAGCCTGTGGGATCTACTTCCCTGCCCAGAGATTGAACTCGAGGCCCCTGCACTGGAAACACAGTCTTAACAACTGGACCTCCAGGGAAGTCTGTCCTTTTTTTTAAGTTAAAAATCCTTCTTTTAAGATTTTGAGAACAGTCACAAACTTACAGAAAAGTTAGTGTAATACACAGAAGATTTCTTCCTGAGCCATTTGAAGAGTAAGTTGCTAGCGTGATCAGGCTCTGTCACCACAGGACACCACTTAGGTAAGCACCGTCAAATCTAGGAAGCTAGCCTTGACCTGCCACCTTGTCCTCAGACTCCGTCCCACTGTCCCCACTGACCAGTTGATGGTCTTGATGCACAGGAATCTGGGTCAGGGTCAGGAGTCCTTCAGTGAGAAGCAGCCCTTCAGCCTTTGCTTAACTTTCCTGAGGTTGACGTTCTGGAAGATCAGAGGCCAAATGCTTTGTGCAGTGTGCCTCAAGTCGGGTTTGTCTGGAGCTTCCTCGTGGTGGGGTTCAAGGCTTCCTTTTTTTGGCTAGAGTCTCTCAGAACTGGCACTGACTCTTCTCATTGCTCCCACCTGGGTGACCCTGGTCCCTCTCTGCCCGCTGTGACAGCCTTACATTGATCTCAGGATTGAGGTGCTGGCTACCGGGTTTCACAACATGAGCTTTCACATGCACTTCACATTCGTAATTGATAGCAGTTTTGTGGCTAGTTAATTTAAGACTATGAATATCTTGTTTATCATCAAATTTTTAATTAAACAGTATCATTGTTTCTTTGGGTGTTCAGGTTGTCTTTGCTTTGGGAGCTTCAGGCTGGCAGCCATGTGCGTTTACACGTGTCTCTGTTCTTTTATGAGGGATTCCTTGCTTCCTGGTGGAACAAGCTTTTCCAAGCTCATTTTGTCCTTGCCTAACCTTGGCCCTGGAGTCAGCCTTTAATGACATTTATAAACCAGTACATGGGCAGGAGTGCCGCTGCTTCTGGCCTTTTCCAAGGACAGTTAGGGAATGTATGTATTGGAGAGAGAGAGACACACACAGAGTTAGGAATGTATGTTTGTCATACACACACACACACACACACACACTTCATTCTGACTGTTTCCCATTGTCTCCCTAGTCTCCCTATTTCTACCCTCACCCTCTCCCTTGCACAAGTGCCCTCTTCAGTGCCTCAGATGTCAGCCTCCCCCTCTTCTGGAGGCCCTGAATTTTCCTGCTGAGCCCTCTCTTCTAGAAGTTCCTTCCTCACCCCACTTGATTGGGCTGCACCTTCCTCATCAGCCACACCTCCATGTGGACACCCTGCTCACCTGCCCTGAGGGCTCTGACCACCTTCCCTGAGCTATCTGACCCCCCGGCACCAGGTGCCGGCCTGGTTCTGCCACATTGCCTGACTTTGGGATGGAACTGAGCAGGAAGGGCAGAGCTGTGGAGGGGAAGGCATTAATTTTAATAAACTTGGCAGATTTGCCATTTTCAGTGCACTTTGCTATTTAAGGAGCTCCTGTTCCACATCTTCCTCTAAAGTGAAAATGCCCTTTATCTTGAGTCTTTTGTGCTGAGCACATATCATATATCACGCTAGGAATTGTGCTCAGTACAGGGGACACAAAAGTGAAAATACATCCCACCCTCGCCTTCTCCCACAGAGTCCAAAAGTCTGTTCTGTAGCCCAGGTTGGATGCATGAGACAAGTGCTCAGGGCTGGTGCACTGGGAAGACCCAGAGGGATCGGGTGGAGAGGGAGGTGGGAGGGGGGATCGGGATGGGGAATACATGTAAATCCATGGCTGATTCATGTCAATGTATGGCAAAAACCACTACAATATTGTAAAGTAATTAGCCTCCAGCTAATAAAAATAAATGGAAAAAAAGTGAAAATACACACAGTACAGCTCTTATAAATTATCTTGCAATTAACCCAGATTTCATTCACATATTGGGATTGCTCCATATTCAAAAAAAGGTTTCTTTTTTTAAAATACGATCTGCTCATAAGAACACTGAATTATCTTGAGTGTTTTTGTTATTGTCGAAAGTCAGCAAAGATAAAACCTCTTATCATTTCATGAATCCAAATTTCTGAAAAGATTGTCACAGCTTAAATGTTTTGCAGAACATTTAGTTTATAAAATGATAGCCCACTTTGGGCAATTTGAAAGGCACATCTGAAGTTTTGATGATATGCCCATACCCTTTCATTCTGGTATTTCATTTCCTGGAAGTTCTGAAGAGAATAATCAGGTGTTTGCCTTAGAGATCATCTGCAAGGCATCCTGAGCACCAGGGGGTGAGATCTGTCCTGGTGGAGTCTCGCAGTGAGACAGTGCACAACCGTTATGGTGCCTGGACAGATGGCATCAGTCGGGGCAAAGTAGGAGAATACACACTCGGCCCCAATTATATTATGTAAAAATTACCTTTGTGCTTCTAAATCAGACATTTATAATCTTGTAGTAATTGCTTCTGCATTATGAAAAGTTAGTTTTAGGAGAAAAGTCACTGTTTACAGTCACTGTTAGTTACTGCTTTTAAGGAGGTGTAATTTACATAAAGGGCTTCCCTGGCTTCTCAGTGGTAAAGAAGCCCACCTGCCAAAGCAGGAGACATGGGTTTGATCCCTGGGTCAGCAAGATCCCCTGGAGAAGGAAATGGCAACTCACTCCAGTATTCTTGCTTGGGAAATGCTATGGCCAAAAGAGCCTGGTGGGTTATAGTCCATGGGTTTCGAAGAGTTGGACACAACTTAGTGACTGAGCCCTATTCTAAACCTGATGCAGCCTTTCTCTTGAACCTTATAGTCCATGGGGTTGCAGAAGAGTCGTACAAGACTTAGCGACTGAACGGTAACAATTGAAATACAGGAAAAGTCCCAGATCTTGTTTTTTTTTTTTATGTCTGATGACTTTTGACAGTTACATTCATCTGTGTAGCTATCACTCAAAACAAGAAGTTGACTGTTTTTGTGCCAGTCATATGTCATTAGACTTCCAGTGTCTGGGATCCAGGGACCCAGCTCATCCTTTGTACTGCTGCATATTCTGCCTGCAGTCTCTTTTCCTGAATATCAGTGAGAAATCTTCCCAGAATTGAGAGGTTTTCACACTGCATCATTGGCACCCTGGTGGTTGTCTAGTAACTAACAGTCAACGAGAGACTCAAAAGTAGACAAAATACCTCAAAGAGACTTTTTTAGAGATGCTTTTTTGTTTTTACATATGATCACTTTGAAACCTCATGGATGACTGTGAGTTCTGGTGTCATGGGGCTCTTTGTATTCAGAGGTTCATCTGCTGTCATGGGAGAAGCAGTAGGGTAGTTCTGTGGCTGGGAAGTGATGAGCATGTGGTTTGCTGTTCCTGTTGTTTAGCTGTGAATGCCCTGACCTTGCATGCCCAGAGGTGGCTGCAGGAGCATCCTTTCTCTTGAGTGTTGCCTGCATTTCAGTCAGTGTTGAGGTTTGCAAAAGATTCAGTGCACCTCTACAACCTGGAGGGCTTCCTTGATTATCCACAGTTTCCAAAAGAGAAATTAGAGTTTAGACTGTTGGTGCTTGTCCAGCCCTCTTTCCAAATACAGTGAAGGGCAGAGCAGGATCAAAGCCCAGATCCTCTTGCTATGGGCCTCTTGAAGGTGCCCAAGGGTCTTGGGATAGGAGCCGACCCACTCCATGGAGTGGCCTGTCTCTGAGCTGTGACTTCCTTTGACCGTCCTCTTGGCAGAAGTCCTCCATGGGCACCAAATTTTGGCAGCAGTCTGTTGAGGACAAAGAGGACAAGACCCCCACATGGCAGAAGTTCACCCAGGCAGAGATGGCAGAGGCTGTGGAACTAGACCAGAAGTGCCGAGAGGAGAGACTGGATGCCTGTGCCGCCAAACTCAAGCAGCTGGACCAGAAGTGCAAGCAGGCTTAGTGGGCGAGTAAGGCCCAGAAGCAGGCAGAGAAGGAAACCCCCTGCTCTTCGCGGGCTGAGAAGGCGACTCCCCGGGAGAATGGCCTTGCCATGCAGAAAGGTGAGCAGTGAGCCTGGCCCCTGACCTGGAAACCGGGGATGTGTCACTGAGCATCTCCCTGGCTTCTCATCACAAACTGTGGCCAATGGGGATCCCAGTTGTTAGGAGTTCAGGCCTGAATCAGGGGCCTGGGTTCACATCCTGTTTCTACCACTGAAGCCAGCTGGCCACGTGCCTCTCCTCTGAGGCCCATTTCCTCATCAATGAAGTGGGTTGAGGAGAGTCTGTACCCATCCCCACCCACACCACCCCTACCTCCCAGGCTAAGGGTCCTGGGAGATGTCACGAAGCACGCAGCACATCTCAAGATGCAGAAGCACCCGCGTCCTTGTGGTGTCGTCACTGTCGTCATTAGCACTACTGCTCAGCGGTGGTGATGTGGTTGCTGGAGGACCTCAGTAGGAGCACAGGGCTCTTGTGTCACTGAAAAAAGCCCCGTGGGGTAGGTGCGGCCGTCATCCTCAGAGGGGCTGCCTGGCCAGCCTGACTCACATAGCACTGGGTGGAGGTGGGGGCACGTGGGCTCTTGGTGAGGTCCTGTCCACTCTGTTTTCCTGGGTCCATTTTAATAGACCCTCTCCCACCTGGAGTTGCATCCCAGCTCTACTGCCAACTGTGCAAATTCAGGCAATTCCCCTGATTGCTCCACCCTTCATTTTCTCATCTCTGTTGGTGGGGGGCCAGGGGAATCTGTAAGCTCGGGCATGGGAAGTGTTAGCCCAGTGCCAGGGTTTGGGGATGTGGATAGTTTAGCAGTGGAAGGTATGTGCCAACAAGAAAAAGCATTTGCCATTAAATATTCACTCAGCCAAGCTTTCATGAACTCAGCTGGCCGCTTCTCCTTACTTGTTCTGTAGGATCCCCTGAGTTCTCCGCCCAGGAGACTGCTGGCACGTTTTCAGAAGAAGTCCCCACAGCTCCTCCAGCAGTGGCTCAGAGCGGCGGCAGTGAAGAGGGGCCCAGGGAGGCTGGGTCCCCTGCGCAGGAATTCAGCAAGTACCAAAAGTCACTCCCTCCCAGGTTCCAGAGCCAGCAGCAGCAGCAGCAGCAGCAGCAGCAGCAGCAGCAGGTAAACAGGAGATGCTTAGCCCGTATTGTAAACAGACTCGCCTTTCCGTCTCCCAGGCTTCTTCAATTAAAGCAAACGACACCCACCCTCCTGTACCCCAGTCACCAGCAGGGACATGGAGAGTGGGGGACCTTTCATTTCTCCAGGCAATTCATCCTCTGGATGAAAACCTTTGTTGGTAGTTTACGGACCCTGTTGTCTAGTGTTGAAAGGAATGGGTGGTGGTGTCTGAGTGGTTTTCTCATTCGGAGTTGTACAGTGTGGCTACTCTACACACTGACAGCAACCCCACCCTGGAGCCTCCCCAGGAGGAAGGGGCCTGGAGCCTGTGTGGAGAGAACTAGAGAGACATGTTGGCTTTGAGTTAAGGGCGGAGGTTTGTAGCTTTTGCGTCAAACAGCTTTGGGTTCTGTTCCTAACGGTGCTGCTTACTAGCTGTGTGGGGCCTTGGACAGGTCAGTGTGAAGCAGAAGGAATGAAGCCCTGACACTGCATGGTGGTAAGGGGTCTGTGGTGCCTGTAGACTAGTTTATCAGTAGTCCAGTAATGTCTTTATTGGTGTTCCCTCAATGTTTTTAAAATATTGAGTCTCTCTCTCTCTCTTTGTTTTGGCTGTGCTGGGTCTTCGTGGTGGCATGTCAGCTTCTCCGGTTGCAGAGCATGGGCTTAGGTGCCCTGTGGCATGTGGGATCTTAGTTCCCTGACCAGGAATCAAATCCACAGCCCCTGCATTGAAAGGTGGATTCTTAAACACTGGACCTTCAGGGAAGTCTGGTAAATTATTGTTAGTAATTAAAATTGTCAGGTGAGTGCACAATTTCCTCAGTTCTGTTTCCTCACAACAAAAATTTGAAGTCACAGATGTTAAAGCCCTTGGCATGTCACAGCTCTTGGACAGACCTTGTTGTAGCTCTTAGCTCTAGGACAGACCATGTTATAGCTCTCGGACAGATCAGTGTTACAGCTCCGTGTTACAGTTCAGTTTTATTTAGAAAATAAAAGGAAAATACATCCTTGAGGTGTGAGGGCATGCCGACCCAAAAGACACGAAGAGGAGAGAGAGAGAGAGAGAGAGAGAGAGAGAGAGAGAGAGAGCGTGGGAGAGAGAGAGATCCCTGGCCTTTGGCTCCTTTTTTATATGTTATTCTTCCCTCTGGGCCTGCCCTCTGTAAATTGGGCTAGCCAGGAGTGCTGTTTGTTCTACCTGAGGTCCTCACTCTGGTCCTCGGACCTTCCTTTGTTCTATTTTTGCGGGCTTTTCCCTTCCTTGTCTTTTAGCCACCGCCATTCTGGACTCCTTTTTTCCTATTCTAACTGCGTAATATTCACCACTCAAGAGGTGGGAGGCCCAATTCTTTGGGAATAGGGGTATCGCAGTCTCTCTGGCTAGTCACTCCTGGACTGGAATGGTGAATGGGAATTGGGCCTCCCCCTCTTGCTAGTCTCAGGCCTCAGAGTCCTTATAGCAGTATCCATCTAAGGGTGAGTGATATTTTCCGTGGTTGGAAAGTTTTATATATCCTAGTTGAACTGGCACTGCATGTTGTAGCTTCTTGATCCGGGCAGAGACCACCAGGCAGGCTGAGGTGTGACAGCCTCCTGGAGATCGAATCTCTGGGCAGGTCAAGGCAGGTCAGCCTCACAAGAATTGGGTCCCTGAACCCTCTTACACTGTTGGTGGGAGTGCAAATTAGTACAGCCACTATGGAAAACAGTGTGGAGATTTCTTAAAAAGCTGGAAATAGAACTGCCATATGACCCAGCAATCCCACTTCTGGGCATACACACCGAGGAAACCAGATCTGAAAGAGACACGTGCACCCCAATGTTCATCGCGGCACTGTTTATAATAGCCAGGACATGGAAGCAACCTAGATGCCCATCAGCAGACGAATGGATGAGGAAGCTGTGGTACATATACACCATGGAATATTACTCAGCCATTAAAAAGAATTCATTTGAATCAGTTCTAATGAGATGGATGAAACTGGAGCCCATTATACAGAGCGAAGTAGGCCAGAAAGATAAAGAACATTACAGTATACTAACACATATATATGGAATTTAGAAAGATGGTAACAATAACCCTATATGCAAAACAGAAAAAGAGACTCAGATGTATAGAACAGACTTGTGGACTCTGTGGGAGAAGGCGAGGGTGGGATGTTTCAAGAGAACAGCATCGAAACATGTGTATTATCTAGGGTGAAACAGATCACCAGCCCAGGTTGGATGCATGAGACAAGTGCTCGGGCCTGGTGCACTGGGAAGACCCAGAGGAATCGGGTGGAGAGGGAGGTGGGAGGGGGGACCGGGATAGGGAATACATGTAAATCCATGGCTAATTCATTTCAATGTATGACAAAAACCAAACCAAAAAAATAAAAAATAAAAGTAAAAAAAAAAAGAATTGGGTCCCTGGGCAGGTTGAGGCATGATGACCTCTTGGGACCCCTGGACTGGTGGATCCGCGAGAAGATTGAGATGTGACAACTTTTCAAGGACCAGATCCTTAGGCAGGTCAGGGCACGTTGACCTCCTGGGACCCCCGAGTGGAGTTGGGCATCCCTAAGGTCTCCACATGATCAGTGCTGGGTAGGATTCAGTTCAGTTCAGTTGCTCAGTCATATCCGACTCTTTGCCACCCCATGAACTGAAGCACACCAGACCTCCCTGTCCATCACCAACTCCCAGAGATTACTCAAACTCATGTCCATTGAATTGGTGATGCCATCCAACCATCTCATCTCTGTCATCCCCTTCTCCTCCGTCTTCAATCTTTACCAGCATCAGGATCTTTTCAAATGAGTCAGTTCTTCTCATCAAGTGGCCAAAGTATTGGAGTTTCAGCTTCAGCATCAGTCCTTCCAATGACTATTCAGGACTGATCTCCTTTAGGATGGACTGGTTGGATCTCCTTGCAGTCCAAGGGACTCTCAAGAGTCTTCTCCAACACCACAGTTCAAAAGCATCAATTCTTTGGCGCTCAGCTTTCTTTATAGTCCAACTCTCACATCCATACACGACTACTGGAAAAACCATAGCCTTGACTAGACGGACCTTTGTTGGCAAAGTAATGTCTCTGCTTTTTAATATGCTGTCTAGGTTGGTCATAACTTTCCTTCCAAGGAGTAAGCATCTTTTAATTTCATGGCTGCAGTCACCATCTGCAGTGATTTTGGAGCCCCCCAAAATAAAGTCAGCCACTGTTTCCCCATCTATTTGTCATGAAGTGATGGGACCAGATGCCATGATCTTAGTTTTCTGAATGTTGAGCTTTAAGCCAACTTTTTCACTCTTCTCTTTCATTTCATCAAGAGGCTCTTTAGTTCTTCACTTTCTGCCATAAGGGTGGTATCATCTGGATATCTGAGGTTATTGATATTTCTCCTGGCAATCTTGATTCTAGCTTGTACTTCATCCAGCCCAGCATTTCTCATGATGTACTTTGCATGTAAGTTAAATAAACAGGGTGACAATATACAGCCTTGACATCCTCCTTTTCCCATTTGGAGCCAGTCTGTTTCTCCATGTCCAGATCTAACTGTTACTTCCTGACATATATACAGATTTCTCAAGAGGCAGGTCAGGTGGTCTGGTATTCCCACCTCTTTCAGAATTTTCCACAGTTTATTGTGATCTGCACAGTTAAAGGCTTTGGCATGGTCAATAAAGCAGAGATAGATGTTTTTCTGTAACTCTCTTGCTTTTCTGATGATTCAGAAGATGTTGGCAATTTGATCTCTGGTTCCTCTGCCTTTTCTAAAACCAGCTTGGGTAGGATTAAGGGGTTGTAATTTTAACTCATTGCCAGTTTGTTCACTGCAGATGGGAATAGATATCATGATGTAAAGCAATCCAAGCCTGTGCCCTGAGACTGGGAACCTGGTGAAACAGTCATAAGCCTTATCCTCTTACTGCTCTAAGGATTGTAAGTCACTGATTTCCTCCCCTAGTCCTCCATAAGAGCAGGTTAGGGTGTCTCCAATGGTAAACATTTCATTGTCATAGACCCACTTTAGGTAATAACAGAAGTAATGACAAAGGAGTGGGTTATCTGGCCCTGTTAGGGGCATTAAAGTATTTTAATAATAGGCTGGGTGGAGCAATGTTGCCTACAAGGGGGCAGGGTCCTGGTTGTAGGAGTTAGTAAGTGGCTTAAGAACAAATTGATAAGAGGCAACAGACCAGATGTTCCATAAAAGTGGAGTGGAGATTTGATCCTGGGGTATGTTTGTAACATTAGGAGAAGGGTGGTAAGGATTGGGCCCAAACGGCCTGCAGGGTCAACTCCCAAAGTGGCAAACATTATCCCAGAAAGCCCAGTTGCCTTTGAAGGGATGCCAACAGATGGACTTCTAGCAGGCATTGTGTGCCTGTCACCCACCCTAGTGGGTTCACTGAGAGATGCTGTTGTTGCACATGTTGTAGGAAACATGGAAGATGAAGGCCTGAATATCTAGAGGGATTGGATATTATACAGTATTTCCCTTCCAAGGACTAGCTATCTTCTGGATTGTCCCTCCAGAAGATTGTAGAGGCAACACTGTGGGCCTGGACAGGGCTCAGGAAAAGAGCATGAAACAGAGGGAAGGGGGCAGGGCACAACTACTGAAAGAATGACATAGCACAAGGGCAGAACATAAACCAGTTAAAATCAATTGGGTCCCCTAAGAAGCCTGGGCCTAGTAGAAACAGGGCTTCAGGTACAGAGTAGGGAGACTCAGGGCAGGAGCAGGAGAAAAGACCTTCCCTAGGGTAGGACTGGGCCCAGAAATGCCCCCTCACCACTGCAGGAGCTTCCACCCTCACCCAGAGCCCAAAAGGAAAACCCCCAAGCCCAACAGGGCATGACTCCCAGCATGCCCCAGAAATGGTCTGAGATGGCAGCATGAGAGACTCAGGGTAGACAATAAGAGGAACTGTCCTTGGTTAGGATTCCTGGCTTTCACTGAAGGGCTTGGATTCAATCCCTGGTTGGAGAACTAACATGGCACAGCCAAAAAAAAAAAAAAGTCTCTGTCTTAATGAATACACTCTCCCTCTAAAGCAGGATTTCCTTCTAAACCAGTGTGTCTAACCCTCAGCCAATTTTGCATCAGCCTTATCATCTCTGCAATGTTCATAAACCACCTAAGTGAGCTACCATTCCCTGAAAGCTTTTCCTTTGTAAGAAAAAATGTTTTATTTGGCTGCACCAGGTCTTAGTTGTGGCATGTGAACTCTTAGTTGCAGCATGTGGGATCTAGTTTCTTGACCAGGGATCGAACCTGGGCCCCCTGCACTGGGAGCCAGGACATAGTATTAGCCCCTAGACCACCAGGGTAGTCCTCGCTAAAAGTTTTTTTACGCTGTCTCCCATTTTTACTTACACGAATGTACTTTAGAAGAAAAACGTGTAACAACGATCTTTAAGAAATAAAAAAAAAAAATCAATTGGGTCCAAGATGACTAGTCAAATTCAAGTAAACTTTAATCCCCAATCTGAAAGCTAAATGGCACACCCAGAGGTGGAAGGACAGCTCCAGTTCAGTTCAGTTGCTCAGTCGTGTCCGACTCTTTGTGACCCCATGAACCACAGCATGCCAGGCCTCCCTGTCCATCACCAACTCCTGGAGTTCACCCAAACTCATGTCCATTGAGTCGGTGATGCCATCCAACCATCTCATCCTCTGTCATCCCCTTCTCTCCTGCCCTCAATCTTTCCCAACATCAGGGTCTTTTCAAATGAGTCAGCTCCTTGCATTAGGTGGCCAAAGTATTGGGGTCTTAGCTTCAACATCAGTCCTTCCAATGAACACTCAGGACTGATCTCCTTTAGGATGGAGTGGTTGGAACTCCGTGCAGTCCAAGAGGCTCTTAAGAGTCTTCTCCAACACCACAGCTCAAAAGCATCAATTCTTCGGTGCTCAGCTTTCTTTATACTCCAACTCTCACATTCATACATAACTACTGGAAAAACCATAGCCTTGACTAGATGGACCTTTGTTGACAAAGTAATATCTCTGCTTTTCAATATGCTGTCTAGGTTGGTCATAACTTTCCTTCCAAAGAGTAAGTGTCTTTTAATTTCATGGCTGCAATCACCATCTGCAGTGATTTTGGAGCCCAGAAAAATAAAGTCTGACACTGTTTCCCATCTATTTGCCATGAAGTGATGGGACCAGATGCCATGATCTTAGTTTTCTGAATGTTGAACTTTAAGCCAACTTTTTCACTCTCCTCTTTCACTTTCATCAAGAGGCTCTTTAGTTCCTCTTCACTTTCTGCCATAAGGCTGATGTCATCCACATACTTGAGGTTATTGATATTTCTCCTGGTAATCTTGATTTCAGCTTGTGCTTCATCCAGCCCAGCATTTCTCATGATGTACTCTGCATATAAGTTAAATAAGCAGGGTGACAATATACAGCCTTGACGTACTCGTTTTCCTATTTGGTGCCAGTCTGTTTTTCCATGCCCAGTTCTGTTGCTTCCTGACCTGCATACAGGTTTCTCAAGAGGGAAGTCAGGTGGTCTGGTATTCTGACCTCTTTCAGAATTTTCCACAGTTTATTGTGATCCACACAGTCAAAGGCTTTGGCATAGTAAATAAAGCAGATACAGATATTTTTCTGGAATTCTCTTGCTTTTCCTATGATCCAGCGGATGTTGGCAATTTGATCTCTGGTTCTTCTGCCTTTTCTAAAACCAGTTTGAACATCTGGAAGTTCATGGTTCACATATTGCTGAAGCCTGGCTTGGAGAATTTTGAGCATTACTTTACTAGTGTGTGAGATGAGTGCAATTGTATGGTAGTTTGAGCATTCTTTGGGATTGCCTTTCTTTGGGACTGGAATGAAAACTGACCTTTTCCAGTCCTGTAGGCACTGCTGAGTTTTCCAAATTTGCTGGCATATTGAGTGCAGCACTTTCACAGCATCATCTTTTAGGATTTGAAATAGCTCAACTGGAATTCCATCACCTCCACTAGCTTTGTTTGTAGTGATGCTTCCTAAGGCCCACTTGACTTCACATTTCAGGATGTCTGGCTCTAGGTGAGTGATCACACCATCGTGATTATCTGGGTCATGAAGATCTTTTTTGTACAGTTCTGTGTATTCTTGTCACCTCTTCTTAATATCTTCTGCTTCTGTTAAGTCCATACCATTTTTGTCCTTTATTGAGCCCATCTTTGAATGAAATGTTCCCTTAGTATCTCTAACTTTCTTGAAGAGATCTCTAGTCTTTCCCATTCTGTTGTTTTCCTCTTATTTCTTTGCACTGATCACTGAGGAAGGCTTTCTTATCTCTCCTTGCTATTCTTTGGAACTCTGCATTCAGATGCTTATATCTTTCCTTTTCTCCTTTGCTTTTGGCTTCTCTTCTTTTCACAGCTATTTGTAAGGCCTCCTCAGACAGCCATTTTGCCTTTTGCATTTCTTTTTCTTGGGGATGGTCTCGATCCCTGTCTCCTGTGCAATGTCACGAACCTCTGTCCATAGTTCATCAGGCACTCTGTCTATCAGATTTGTTCCCTTAAATCCATTTCTCACTTCCACTGTATAATCATAAGGGATTTGATTTAGGTCATATCTGAATGGTCTGGTGGTTTTCCCCACTTTCTTCAATTTCAGTCTGAATTTGGCAATAAGGAGTTCTGGATCCGAGCCACAGTCAGCTCCCCGTCTTGTTTTTGCTCCAAGACACTGTCAAAAGTTGGAGGAATGGGTGGTTCCCCATAGTTGAGATGATCCTCCCACACATTAGCACATGAATTCACCCAGCTTGCAAAACCTAGCCAGACCAAATTCCATGGCCTAAGTCCATGGCCTAAGCCCTTGCCCTCTGGAATGGCCCACACCCTGAAGAGTGTGCTTCTATCTGAATCCTAACCAATCCACTTCTTGCCTGTCGCTGTGTCTCTAACTGAATTTTTGCAATGAGACATCAGAGCCTGAGCTTCATTAGGTCCTGAAGCCAGGCACCATGGGTTTTGGCCAGGCTCAAGTCCTGGGAGAGAGGAGCTGAAGGACGGGAGGAAAAAGCAGTGGGAAAAACATGCTGAGGAATCCCATTCATAGCCTGCCAGAAAAGTTGCTACATCCCTGACCTGTGTTCAGTGTTCATTGGTCTGATGCTTGGCATAAAGAAGATTAAGGACAGAAGAACCCCCACTGGCTTGGGTAATAGCTACTGGGGCTCAGCAGATAGTGCCTTACTGAGTATATACTGAGGAGTCCTCTCTCCAGAGTCCCTCAACTACACCCACTGCCACTTACCTGTTCATGGGGTGTTCAAGGAAACAAGAAACGAGAGACTATAAAGGAATTAATATTTTGTTAGGCATATGTCCCTCCAGCCACAGGAGCGAGGATCTCCTACTTTAACCAGAGGTCTTCTCAAATCTGAGAGTGAGACTTGTGAGCTTTCTGCTGAGTTCATTTTTTACTGTCCTGGTTTCCAGCATGATGGAGTTCTTGTCACTTCCCCTGCACTGGTTTTTCTTTGCATTCTGCTTCCACTGTGGGAGCTTCTGCCAAGTTTAGCTCCTGCTGTGCTTGGCCTCCTCCTGGCAGGGGCCTCGCCGAGGTTGTTTCAGTCAGGTTAAATCTGAGTAATGGCACCACAGATGTCAGGAGAGTGTGTAATTTCCTCGGTTCTATCTCGTCACAGCAAAAATGTGAATTGACAGATGTGAAAGCTCTCAGCACGTCACAGCTCTCAGACAGTGTTACAGCTCTCTGCTCTTGGACAGACGCTGTTATAGCTCTTCAACAGATCAGTGTTACAGTTCTGTGTTAAAGCTCAATTTTATTTAGAAAATAAAAGGAGAATACATCGTCGAGGCGTGAGAGCATGCCGAGCCAAAAGTCGCGAAGAGAAGAGAGAGAGAGAGTGAGAGAAAGGGAGAGAGAGAGAGAGAGAGAGAGTGCATGCGCGGAGGGGAGAGAGACCCCCAGCACTTTGGCTCCTCTTTTTATATGTTTTTCCTCCCCCTGGACCTGCCCTGTGTAAATTGGGCTAGCCAGGAGTGCTGTTTGTTCTACCTGAGGTCCTCATTCTGGTCCTTGGATCTTCCTTTGTTCTGTTTTTGCTGGCTTTTCCCTTCTTGTCTTTTAGCCACCGCCATTTTGAACTCCTTTTTCCTATTCTAATTACCAAACGAAAATGTTCCAAAATGTGGGTGCCCTGGGGAAACAGATCAAAGTTTGCACCTTTCCTCAGAATTTTTTAAAGTTGCCTTGACAACCTTTGCCCTAGACCCTATTTTTCTTGGGCTCCTAGGAAGCATTCCAGAAGCCTACTGTGGCCTATGTTCTAGACAGTTAGGTACATTCATTGTGCTGTTGTAGTTTTGTACTGTGAGCAGGCGCCATGCAATTACTCCTAGGCTTGGTGAAGATTTACTGCCGACTGGAGAGATCTCTGGAGTCACTCCCACCAGACACAGTCATAACAGCTGCTCTAGGGAAGACTTCTTGGGAGGGCGGGGATGGGCAGTGACAAATAAATCCTTCCTGAAGAGCAGGAATAAGTCTGAACGTGCCAGAGTAGCCTGAGGGAGTCTGGCAAACAGACTGTCTGGTCAGCTTCTCTGGAGCCCTGGGGTCTAGACAGGAGGAGGAGCTGTGGGCAGAGCCCAGGAGAGTTCTGCTTACTGAGTGCCGAGCACTCCTAAGAGGTGCTGTGAGCACCGACAAGCCATCCAGGGAACCCAGCTCAGG